>NW_006800078.1:1195315-1218481 GCF_000485575.1 Poecilia formosa
GGTTGAGAAATAATAAAAAAAAAAATATGGGAAAATTAAAACCCATTTTGTCCCTATTCTCAAGAATCACTGATATATAAACAGGCCTGAGGTGAAAGTACAGTAATAAAAAGCTCTGCCTTGACACCACCTGAAAGAACAAAAAATGTTTGATGCTAACGCTAACCCTAAGCATCAAACATTTTCCAGAGTTTGTTGAAGTTATGTGACCTCTACATATTTAAAGCAACAAGTGACTCACTCAAATCATTCTTCCTGCAAACAATAAAATTATTCATTTTCCTCACCGTGTCTTGTCAAACAGTTGCAGTTTGTTTATGTAATATGATTACTTGGTCACCATAATCTGTAACAGATTATGGTGACGAAAGAGCATGAACAGTGAAATCACCCCAAATGGTTTGAAACTGGAACGTTGAACCTGTGATTTCAGAAAGTTTACTTACTTTGGAAAAACCGCTGAACGCAGGCGTTGTCCAGGTAGAAAAAGTAGGTAAAAAGAAATCATAATATTGATTCTAGCTGAATGCCTCTACAGCAAAGACTTTACATGGAGCCTCAAATATACTTTGGCTGAAAACCGAAGGAACACCAGAGGCGGATTGGAGCAAGCACACTCCAATCACTACACTCATGGAGCTTTCATAAAGTTTCTGTCTAGGCCACGGAAGCTAACTTTGACTCAACTTTCCCTTCAGTCTGAACCTAATAATGGCACACATGTACAGATGAAGCGTTTTGGAACAGTGATCAGGATTAAATGATGCATTAGCTATTTATTTAGTCAGGTGAAACATCCCTGTCTGTTTGGCTGTCAGTTTTAATCTTATTAGCCGCCACGTTCATGGAAGTAACTCGGTGGTGCTTAGCTACTTCTCGGTGCCTCGCCTCAGGGACATGAGTCACAGATTTCTCACTGCGCGTCCCGAATGGGTTTGTTTGAATGTTTGTGAGCTCGTCTGAAGTCGCTCAGCAGATGTTTGCTTTGCTGCGGTGAGCCTCGGAGCACCTGATGACTAAACTTTGACATCACCGCAGCTACAGCCTCTTTGTCTTGTGGAGGATTTGAGTAGGAGTCACGGAGCCTGACTGATAGCATTTGGTGTTGCTGATCTAGAATGGAGGTGGGTTGTGTCCCATTTCCGAAGCATATGTGAATGGTTTGGAGCGCGAAGCCATGACGCTTCTTGATATTTGCTGAATTTTTTATTCAGTTTGTTTTATTCGGCAGAGATATCCTATCAAATTCATAACTATGACTTTTGGTAGTACACCATACATTTCAATTTTATTAGTAACATTTTGAACAATTATTTTTCTTTTTCTTCACGACAGTACATTACTTTGATCAGCTCTATCATGAATTACAATAAAATACAACATTCAAGGTTGTAAGGGAGGTCAAGTCAAGGGTTATCAGTGCTTTTGCAAGCATTGTGTGTTACGGCAAGAAATATTAAAGGAAACCAAAGATTTGCAATTATTTTAATATCCATAGTAAGTGCTCCAAAATATAAACGCCAGCAATAATGAACCTGGAGATTTTGCAAGAGCAATAAGGTTAATTGAGTGTCCTTCTTTGGAAAACAAAGTGCAAAGTGAAACGTGGCCAAGGTCACAACCACACACGTAAAACCCATGTGAAATATTTATGCCTTAAACAATTCTGCATATCATGTGAACAATTAAAAAAATTAGCTCATTTAAATGGCCTAACACTTCAAATTTACATAAATAGCCAAAATTACTAAAACTCACAGACACATAAATTACTTTATTTTTCCACAGTCATTCTTATAAATAAACATCTAAATGTATGAATGGCAATAACATAGATATAAATGTGTTTCTATGTCTTCAGTGATTCTAACCGTTTGGTTTTTATGTCAGGATTTCTACATGGGATTAAAATCTATTCTGGGAGATGCTGCTCTCCCTGCTAGTAACATTTATTATTATCAAACCAAGATCTAAAGAGCTTTCTAACATCTTTATTCAAAAGGCTTCAGAAGGCTAAGAGTCTGTAATTGGATTTAAGATTATCTCCTTAAAAAAAAACAAAAAAAAAACATTTCAGGATAAATGAAATGACCTGGAACAGATTGTCCATTCATTCAGGGTTGTTCCTGTATGAGAGAACAGGAACAAGATAATCTGAGCGGAGATCAATTTTCACCGCTGCTGGGAACAGTTTTCTGAGTCTACAGTCAAATTGATCACGAAGACGTTTGAGTGAGATTGAGATGTGGTGGGTAGTCGTTTTGCTAAAGAACATTACATCAAAACTATCTTCCTTTTCCCTTAATAAGAAAAAACAAAGTTTCCTGACATCTACTGCGTGGTTTATAGCTGCTTACACGAGAAGTACATAAGTTTACATCCAAAGAGTCTGATGATGTGTCACCTCCTTGGCGGAGTGGAACATTTATGTGAATCCCTTAAATAAAAACCGGAAAGACATGGGAATCAGCCCTGATCAGAAACAGGGTTATATGAAGAATTGTCTCTGCAGCCAATTGCTCACACGAGGGCGCCATTGTGCAATTATCCTTTTGAACTGAGCGTTTCTTGAGAAACATTTAGCTCCACGCACAGCGTTTTACGTTGGACCAGCAGGTGGTGATAAAAACTCGAGAAATTTCCAATGAACACTGGGAGAGAGAGAGAAAGAGTGAAGAAAGCGATGACACAATTCTGCAAATTTAAACGTTTTCAAAGTAAGTGGGAGTCATATGGATACATTTTAATGTGCAATAACGACATTTGGCAAAATTTTGTTTTAATTATTGTGTGATGTAAGTCACTTTGCACTGCCTTCTTGCTGAAATGCGTTATTCAAATAAATTTGATGGATTGATGGATAAATCTTTTTTCACTCTTTTTTTTCTTGCTATGTAAAAAAAAAGACAACCCTCTTTATAAATGTGTCTGACGTACTGTGAAGATGCAATGGAAAATTTTGTAAAACCTGAATTCTTTTTTCTGTAAAACTTTTTTTTTTTTTTTTTTTTTTTCCGTTGGAGCTGCATTCGCACTCGTCCTGGCAGAGCGCACTGCAAGAATCGCTCAAAACAATTATCGCACCGATGACAGAAAAGTTTCAGTCTGCCGCCGTCGCCTCTGGCTGTTAGGTGATCTGCAGCTGCGGGCTCCAGCTCCCTCCCTCGTCACCACAGGCCACTGTGAAACGGCCGCGCGCATGACGTGCACTGTCCCTCCACCCCCAACTCCCCCATCCGGGGTTCGCTGTAGTGCTGTGTTGACTGGATCCCTCGCCTGCCTGCTGGTTCGCTCGGAGCTTCGGCAGCACCTTTAATGAGAGCGCCTCACGCATTCGGACGACTTGCGCCCTCTCTCTCTCTCTTCAGTAACTTTGATGGGGACCTCGACATTAGGCTGGGAAAATGCCTGTGATGAAGGGATTATTAGCGCCGCAGAACACGTTCCTGGACACCATAGCCACACGGTTTGATGGCACTCGTAAGTTTGACCCGAACTATTTGTCTTGTCTTTAATTTTGTTTGCTGGTCTGATTGCGTGAAGCTTGACAAAGCAGAGCTTGATCCGTGCGGTTGCTCAGAATAGCAAACAAAAAAATAACAATAAGGTTTGCTAAAAAAAAATTTAAAAAAAAAAGAAAGAAAGAAAGAAAAGAAATAATAATAATGATGATAATCTTTTGTCTTCAGTTCAGTTTAAATATTGCATCCAAATGTTTGCATACTTCAACTAAGCTCATTAGGCCAAAGGATGGAGTTCAGTCTGTTGGTGGTGAGGTTTCAGCACCTCGGACAGCGACGATAAGGGTTAACTGGGTTCTCCCTCAGTTTCACTGGATTTCTTTAAAAGTTTCAGCCCGTGTTAAAGATAAATTGCATTTATTTGTCAGCGTGACCTGTTGGCTTTTCTTATCATGACTGGTCTTAAAACAGAGTCCACAAGAATCAAAGTTTGCCGCTCCACAACAAGAACATAAACGCAGTTTCCTTCTTTTATCCTTCCTCTAAACTCTGGAGGGCTAAGAGTCGTTATCTCATAAAAAAGTAGAAAAAAAAAAGATCTTCTTTGTGTTTGTTTTTACTTCTTGTAATTTAATGTATCTTTTAGCAACCTTTAAGAATATGCTGTTAGCCTGGATAAAAGTTTAAAGGTGTGTTTGTTTATATTTCAACTTTGGAGTCAGAAATAAATGGGAAATGTTTGTGAAACATGTTGAACTATTTTACATGCAGCAATGCTACAACCAAATTTAACAGTTTTTTTTGTTGTTGTTTGTTTGTTTTTTATTTATGCAATTAACTGATAAAAGTTCATGGTTGTGAACTGTCTTACTCTGTTAGGCTCAACTTCCATCCTGCTCAGCAAAATCAGCCGAGTTCTGATGTATTGAATGAAGAACATATATGAATAGCTATTTTCATGTCTTTTCAAAGATCTTCAGTTGGACCAAGGAATGGACTTTGACTGGGCCATTCTAACACTTGAATAGATCAATTTGAAGGATTCAAATTCTGCTTCCACATCAGATCAATCTCTCTGGTCTCCTTTGGTCACCTACTGGTGATGGGCGGCCTTTGGTTTCATCCTGTGGGACACTGTTGCTGGGTGGGAACACTGGGGGAGTCCAGCTTGGTGGGGGATTGGGGAGAGTTCTACACTGCTGGACAGGACATGTAAAAAAAAAATTATTGTAGCTCTGGATGACTTTTTTATGGCAAATTAAAACTTCTAGGTATCAGCTTTCATGTCCCTGCTGAGTAAAAGCATCCCCACAGCATGATGCTACCACTCCCTTGTTTTACTGTGAGGATGGTATGTTCTGTGTGATGTGCAGATTCAGTTTTTCCACTACATATACTGGTTTACATGTAGGTCAAAAAGTTCCACTTTGGTCTTATTTGACCCGTACTTGTGTTTACTGTGTGAGACTTTGGAAAAACGTTTGTGGTTACACTTCTCTTATTCTTCTCGCCACTTTTCCATAAAGCCAGCTTTGTGAGGTGAGGAACTGTTGACAGATTATCACGTCTGAGGTGTGGTGTTAGTGGATCCTCCAAAGTTACAGCAGCTGCCTTGGCTGCTTCTCTTATCTTGCTCTCTCAATTTTTCAGGTAATGCATTTTACCTTGATGACTAATTTAAAGCTTGCAATATCATTTTGTGACCTAAGTTTGCCTTAAACTTTTGCACAGCTTTGTCAATAGTCAGCATGTTTTCTTTCTGTAGTCTTCATGATGCTGTTTATTCATTGATGTTCTCTAACAAACCTCAAAGCCTTCACAGGACAGCCACATTTACTCTGAGAATAGTTACATGCATGGGGTACTCAACTTTCAAATCAAATGACAACTAAAGGTTAGTGACTGCACTGGATTTTCTTTTAAGGGCATCAGAGTAAATGATACACAGCACTTTTCTGAATATTGTCATTTTTTTTAAAACCATGTATCACTTTTTTTCACCTCCCAAAACCATGCAAATTTGCATCATTATCACACAAAACCCTAGTAAATGTCTTTGAGGCTTGTGGTTAGGATGTGAAAAATAGGGTAAAATTCATGGGAAGTATGAATATTTATGCAAAGTACTCTCACGTGTGCAAAGATTTGAGAGTGACTTACCGATTTTGTCAAAATACAATAAATGATTTCCCCCTTTTTAATTCTTCATGCTCTAATTTAAATTTACCTCAACCTTTCTTTTCATTTGATTGTCTTCTAACCTGTTCTCTGTGCAGCAGTATCTCCTGCTTTTTTTTAATTAAAATTGTTACATCCATGATAATAACACCGTTCTCTCACCTGAGCCGTTATGCAGCCTTCTGAAACATGTTCCTTACACCCAGAGAAGCTTGATAATAATAATCAGAGATATCCATTAAGATTTCAGCCCCTGTACCTATTGATCCAGCATCACTGTACAAGTAAGAACAGGCTAGTGTACAGTATGTCTAGTGGCAAACTAAAGAGAGAGAAAGAGAAAAAAAAAAGCCTCCACTGCCTGCATGGGCACGAGCTCTGCTCCCACATAAGAGAATTAGAGTGGTTCTGTGCAGCACAAGTAGTTTGTCAAGCTCCAAAGAGTGAGCTGCTGTCCTTGAGCTGGCGAGGTGGAGGAAATTAACGCTGGATCTGAAGTGCTAGATGGAGCGGACCTGGAGGCAGTAGAGCCTGACGGTACAAATTGGGTCTGATAGCCTGGTCAAGAGCAAATATTAGTACAGAACTAAGGTTTTATCACCGCGGGATCCCCTTCGAGGTCATTCATCGCCCAGATTAGGGTCGGAGAGAGTGATAAATGGCCGAACCTTCGAGCGGGCAGCTCTTTAACAAGATCTCATTTGTACTCAGAGAGAAGGTTTATATGTTTTTACTGGTGGAACTTCAACGGAGGAGTATTTGTTTTCGTGCTTTCCAGTAGGTTTTTATTGCGCTCCTTTTTCATACTTCGGCTAGTTTGTGTAACGTGAGATGCCACCTTCGTAACCCAAGTCAACAGCTACCGTTTAAAGATCAAGGCTATTTATGGTATTCAGAACACAGTGGATACTTACCTTTATAAATGTGTCCTATATTCAACAATTTTTGATAAAATGCATTTGAAGTTAGCAGATGTTATTTCAGAATAAGTTACATAACATCGAGCGCGTTTTGCTAATAGTACTGAAAATTTAAACACTGCTGCTGAGATCAACGCATCTCTGCATATAGATTATTTTCTCTTTACAAATGTGTGGAAACATTGACTAGCTGTGCTCAATGGTGACTGTGTGAGAATGACACCTTCTGTCAACCTTACGACTGTGCAACCATGCAGGTGACTAATGTCACCACCTGTCCGTCACTGCTACTGTAAGGTGTGGGATTGATGCTTGTTATAAATCGTATGTTGTCGCCTGGCAATTACCACAGTAATTTGAAACGCGTCCCCTAATTTGAACCGCCGGCTTTAGATTTTTATCTGTTTTGCAATACTCCATGTAACTTTCACATATTTATTTTAAAAATGTTCATAGGTTATGGATTGTTAAATCGCCTAGGTAATTTGTGTGGAAATAATAGTACAGAGTTTGTATTTACCTCCTCTTTAAACTAATGGATTGGCAGCAACTGACCAATAAGCGGTCGGTACTTGTCTCGAAGTACATGCCCCTTATCTGGAAGAACTCAACTTCCGTCAACATTACTAGGTTGGTCATTGCTAGCGCGCTGTGGTCATAAAGATTTTGAGGAAAATAATAGGAAGCCATATTCAAAATGGCCTCATGCAGTTGACCTCATGCAGTTGAATGATACTGTGATCTAAGGCAACTACCACATGTTTGTCTGCCAGAAGGTAACTGGTAGTAAACATCCCACTTTTTTGTCACAACAACTCTTATTGATAGTAATATCAAAGATCAATAAGTGCAGCTAGCTATGCTTGATTTTATGTGTTCAAATTCCAATGGTAAACATGTGCTGCAGTAAATGTAGCATTTACATTTCAGTGTCTTTTTAAAATTACTCAAAGATGTCTAGGGCAGCACATTGAGTTCCACTACCTCTACCATTATAACACTGTTTGTTGGAGGTTTGCTCTACTTAAATATGGGGGCGGAGCCGACGTCATGCCAATTGTAAAAACAGCTATCTGGTATTTTTATTTTGGTAAAGTACTGAAATATAGTCACTGGTTCATTCCTTTATTTAGTAATGGACATGATGGTTGACCGCATATTACTCACATTATTCATCCATACATTTTTCCACTCCTCTATCGTGATGAAAAGTTACCGACTCGCTCTACAACCAGAGCAGAACTCAGTCATTTCAAGTAAACAGGACACTCCTTTACCAGACGAGGTGCTTTTCAAAAATAATTGCTGACTTGAATTTTCAGATAACTAGTGATGCCCATTACTGGGGGGAAATGGGCCAAAGTTAGCTGTCTTCTTGCCAAATTTAGCAGACATTTTAGTGTCTCTGTTCTAACAGAGGGAGGATTTAAAGCCTCTTACTGTGCTACCTCCTCTCCGTTCTGAACCAGCCCTTCACACTGCCATTTTTCTAACATTAATACACACTAGTCCCGGTTCCATAAAGAACCGAGGGAAAGGAGTTGAGCCAGAAAAAGCAAAAGGAGTGTGCAGCGCTTCCTGCTTTTCATATTTATGAGAGGATGTGTGTCTTTTGCCTGGTGTGTCTACGTGTGCGCTCAGCTGTCTGACAATATTAAAATAGTAAAAGCAATTCTCCTGACTGCCTGATTAACACTTTTATGTGCTGACTTTTTTCCCAAAGTGGTCTAACACTGTAATTACCACTTGCTTTTAGACAAGCGCTTTAAGACCCAATTAAGAATGTTACACAATAGAGGAGATTCAAACTACAGAGAGTACAGTGTCCCCGGGGATTTCTGTTACCATCAATCCTCTGACCATCCAGGAAGACAAAGAAAGATAATTACCAAACATGAGAGACCATGGAGGTGCGATGCATATGACCGTGTGGTCACATGTACGTTTTAGCGAGGTTTACTTCAGTAAATAAGAGGCCAAAGCGATTTGCCACACCTTAACATTCCTACATGGGAATTTAAAAGTATTTTGTTAGTCAATAATATGATGTAAAGTTGTGATTAGTCCAGTGTGTTGTTGACCCCAGTCAGAGTACGAGTCTGGAAGAAATAATGAGAGTAGTTATGAGACTTTGACGGAGTAATCAATCATCATTGACTGTACCGCTGCAGGGTGCGGGAGGTCTCTCACTCACTGGCAGTGAATTGCTACAACTGTTCCAATTTTCTCCAAAGCTTAATTAATTCTGGGAAAGTTTTATCTAAGATAGAAAAAAAAAAGAGCTTGGTTTTGGGAGGTTAACCAGCTGCAACGTTATAAGAAGCTGAGACACTGTTGTACAATTTGTTGTTTATTTCTAAAAAAAAAAAAAATGATTTTTTTTTTTTAAAGTTTGGTTAACAAAATATAAGCGAAATTGGTACAGAAGGCCAGAGTAAGTAGACGGTGACCTTAAATTTGTTCACAAGTCTTCGTGAAAGATTAGTTGTTAATCGTATTTGGTATATTATGCTCGACACTGTCCCATATTTCAAAGTTCAAAATAAATTATTTACTTATATAACAATCACAATATGTACTTTAACATGTTCTTGTACATGACCACATAATCAGCACAAACTAGCATTTCTTACATCTGGAAATAAAAGAATTGAATTGCACTTTAACAAGAAGAATTTAGTTTCCTTTTACACATTGAGCAAAATATCTAAACAAATAGATGTTTTTTTTCCCCCCAGAGGGAAATATTCTCACATTCTACGCACTAATCGCTAAAATAATTTCAGTGAGGTGATTCATCTAAATCTCTGACATCAGAGTGCAGAAAGTTTTTCCCACTCCTCACTTTCAGCTGTGAGATGTTTGAGGGGTTTTTCCCACGGTATTTCTTGAATCTTAGACGGTCATTGGTGGATTTTCTGGCATCCTTGTCAGGTTGCCTGGTACAGTTCTGCTTCGACTTTATGTTTTTAAGTAGATGGTGACAAATCTTTTCCAAGCACTCTCTGATACGCAGTGAAATTTGTGGTGGTTTGTAGGATGGTGAACTGATGAGGTAATAGGATTTTTGTAGATGTTTTCTTCCGTTCTGCTTTTTAGGGTGAACTTCTTTGTAGTGACCAGAACTGGGCAGTATGGCACTTGTTTGCAAGGTCCTTGATTTATAGACTCTTTTCTGTACAGTCCGATGAATTGAGGCAATGTTCTTTAGAGACCTCTTTAGCTGTCTTATCAGAAATTTGTGTATCAAGGAAAGATTGAGCTCTGCCAGGTGTGGGTAAGGTATGATAGGGTTCTTAATCAATCTCCTGAAGTTATTCGTGAAAGGAATGATCGTTTTCCAACATGCAGCACACTTGAACTCTATGATGCACTTGTAACAGACATGAATCGCAAACAAACAGGACTGGTCACTGACGTGTACGGTGGCACTGCTCTGTCATTCGTACTGCTTGGCAGTATAATGAAAGAAAGAGGTTGAGCTTGAGACCCAGAGCTGATGAGTTGGATCTGCAACCCTAACACCATTTAATTATTTTTGCAAACCTTGGCTGAACGCAGACATCTATTAGATGTCTAAAACCCATCTTAGATGTCTCATGCATTTTCTTACTTTCCACCTGAAATAATTAAGACTGAACAAACTCTTAACGAAGTAATCCTCATTTTGCTTGCTTATGCACGCTTTTAAAAACAAGTCCTAGACTCCGGAGTGGACTCTACAACAGACTCTACATGGTGTTATAATACAACAGTAAAATGCAACAGTATTAAAATCCATACTTATTCCACGATTTAACACATTATACACCAACATGGGCTTTTGTAGTAGTAGCTAAAATCTCAAATTCATCCATCATCTATATCAACTATGCCCGCTTGTCCTTGCGGGGGTCGCCATTGGGTCATTGGGTGAGACACGTCACTAGTTCATCACAGGACAAAAACCATGCATGCACACACTACTACCTAAGGGCAATTTAGAGTATCAGGAGAGATCTCACGCGTGTGTGGTGAGAACACGCAGACTCGATACAGAAAGGCTGAGATCCAGAGCCAGGACCTTCTCACTGCACAGCAACGGCGTCACCAACTGCACCACCATACAGCTGTCTTAGCCAGACTTTGGCAAAGCGTTTTCTGGCTAAACAAAGTTCAAATGATGACAACAGGGTAATGATTTCCTGAATTAAACAGGACTTTTATAAAGTATTCCCTCCATACGCACACCTTTAGAATTTCATTTCAGCAAGCATTTTTTTCTCCCTCCGTCTCTGTAAAAAAAAAAAAGAGGGTTGCTACGAATTCAAATGAGGTCAACATCCCTTTCCGCTCCATCAAACTCGCAAAATTTTTTGAATGAGAGCCCGCGCGTCACCGAGATTGTTCTGCCTTGTTACACCACCTAATTAGTGAGATTCCTCTCCCAATCGGCGTGTCTAACGGACTGTCCAAAACAATTGACAAACCGGGTTTCACCAGAGGTAGTCTGGGCCAAGTCCTTCCATTTTTAGACCAGGTTAATTATTGGTTTTGTGAGAACAAGAGCCTTTTCATAGGAGTTTTTCAGGGGAAAGCAGAAAAAATTAAATAAAATAAGATATTGATGAGAGATGGGGAATAGTTGAATGCAGCTGGCAAATTACTGGAATTTAATGGCTGGTGTAATGTGTCATTTGGGTGGGAGCCTTGGGGAATGTGTGATGAAGAGCAGAGAGCAGTGATTAAAGCTGTGGATTTGAGTAATGATTTTCTCTTTCAGTTATACAGTGTGAATGGATTACCACTATTAACCATTCTGAGAAAAGTATTTGGCCCTTGGGAGGGGTCTTCTGTTTTTGCTTTCTTGTCACAGTTAAAAATGTTTCAGGTCACGAACAGTTTTGATGTCTTAGGAAATGCAAAATGGTTTTTGTGAGGTTTTTGTTTGACGATCTGAAAAAATGTCTGAGAAAGACAAAAAAAAAAAAGTAGTAACAGAAATGAATCTGTTATTCATGCCACTGTGTTTCTGTCATGATTTGCATTCGTGTGATCAGTTCAGGTGTGTCCAACACAGAATCCAGGCAACAGACTCATAATCTCCAGTCTGTTGGTACTTCGCATAGAGTGATGAATATGATACCTAATTTTTGTTTTCCACACATTTCTGCAACTCTATGCAAAAGGAAATTTGTACAGTTGTAACCTTGGTTTCCATGATGTGTCAATGGTTACTGTGGCAACTGAAAAGTGACTTTTTTTGTTGTTTTTTTTTGCAGTTATGTAACTGCGTTGTAGCCGTTTTCTTAGAGGACCTGCAGAAATTCAGACGGAAAAATATCTTTCCATCCATCTCCCCACTTTCTCCACCATTTTTTTTCTATCACACTTCCTCTCCATCTTTCATCATCCTGCCTCTTGCAGCTCCATCCCACTTGCTTGCAGTGATTCTTGGCACCCCCTCGCCCTCTACCCTCCTAACACACTCATATGTCTTCCTCTGTACATTTCCTAACCTGCTCTTCTCCTTTCCCTTACCTGTCCACCTTCTCCTCATCTCTCTCTCTTTCTCCGTCTCATCTGCTTCTCTTCCCGCTGTGCTGCTCTGCTGGTTTCACTTTCTCATCTCCTGTTCGCTCTTTCTCTATGTTCATTGCTTCCCAGTGCTTGGACACACACCGTAGGAATTATGCCTGTTCCTCAAATAGCCCCCAGAATGCTTCGGGAATTGAGGGAGCTTGTCAATGAGCTGGAGAATGTTTTGTGCCCATCAGGTATTTGTTTCATAAGATAGGTGCACAAAGCAGAAGAACGGAAAAGGCTCCTGGAAAAAAACAAAACAAAACAAAAAAGCCCTGCTTCATCTAAAAGTGTGTGCAGGTTGATAAAAATATTAATGTATCGTGACTGTATGCTTGTTGTGATTGTCTTGTGAAGTTAGGGACTTAATGCATTGAGTTTGTATATTCTCCTTCTGCATTTATGGGTTCTCCCCTGGTACTCTGGTTTAGGTTAATTAAGTTCTCTAAATTAGCAGGTATAGACATTAAATATTGAAAACAGACATGTTACTGACTGGCCATACTGTAACAAAATAAAAAAGAAATTTACATTCATATAGATCAGCGCCTGAGCTCCTCAGGATAAAGATTCATATCATTCTTTAAGCAGAAAATACCCTCAGTTGTTTTTACTGTCAAACATTTATTAATTTTCACTAAGCTTTCTTTCGTTCAAACATTAAATTGTGTAAAATCTCCTTTGCTCCTCAAATATTTTGCCCAGAATCACAGTATATTTTCCTGCCTGTGTTCGTCTCCTCCCATCCTCTGTGTACCTGTCGGATTACTTCAGCAGCTGTCAGGCAGCAGTGTGAGCACATGTTGAGATGATCTATGGGCTGCTACTGTAGCCTGTAAACCAAAAGGAAAATCTGTATGGAAGAAACACAGGGAGAAATGGAAGAAAATGGTCACTGAGCTGCAGAACAAGAAATTGAAGACAAACTGAATGAAAGTAAAAGTCTCTGCCAAAGACTGTGCGTCTAAATTGGGGCGGGTGGGGAGAAGGGGAGCGTAAACATAGACAGATGATGGTTTTACGGAGGTGGTTTGTGGGGAAGAAGGTGAACGCAAGCAGGGAGGGAAGCAAATAAATGGAGTCTGGTTGAAATCCAAGGTTTGAAGAAGATGAAGAGAAATTAGGTCCAGAGATCCAAAATGGTGGATGGGGAGGAAGTGAAGGTTGATGATAGGTGAAAGGTTTGAAAAGTTGCTGAGACTGAGAAAGGGAGGCTACATGGTGGAGCATAGGTAGAAAACAGATAGAGATGTGTGGTGCAGTGGGATGTGTTTCTGTTGGGGTAGGAAAGAAGAGAGGGAAGTAGGAGAAACTAGGACAGCAATAGGTAAGGAGGGGAAGATAGGTGAGAATATATTAGAGCAATAAGGATAAAACCAAAATGAATAAAGGTTAATGAGGATTATGGTTCATTATTTGCAGTAGATGCTTAGAGTGCATTTAAAGAAATCCAGAAGTACAAATAAAGGATGCAGACATTCATTTTTTTCCCCAATAAAGGAATTACATTTGAATTAAAATTAGCACAAACATCATTATCAGGGCACAAACTGTATCTGAGTATATTATTTTGATAACCGAACCAATGTGGAATGCAGTGTGTACAACAGCATGTTGCTTACTCTAGCTGTTTGTTAAATTCACTTTGCAGAACCACTAAAAATGACAGAGTGGCATATTAATATCTGTCACCATCTTGTCCATAGAGGTTTGGATATTAGCAGGTCCTAATATCCTCTTCATCTTGAGATGGTGTGGACACTTGTGGAGGAGGAAAGAGTACAAAAAGAATGTAGTTAATAATGTAATAATGCTGTTAGTTACATAGTTTCATATATGTTTTTGATGGTGGCCTTATTAGTTTAATCACTGATAGAGAGTTGTGTAAGCACGCCATTTCTGGCCAAAGTAATCTTTTTGCTATCACAACAATATAAGTAGTAGTTTAGGAAGAGGTGTGAACCTGCCTGCCAAACGATCTCGCTTGTCGGTTCCAATAACGTCAGACGTATTTGCGTGATGACGTTTCCTACACGCTGGGCATAATATCCAAGATGGCGTTCCATGGTCCGAAAAAGTTACTAAAACAAACAAACAAAAAAACTTCTCAGTTGCAATGTGTGCAGAGCTTTAATCCCAATAAAAGGATAAAATACCTCCAACACCCTCAAACAGATTTGTGTGAATGTAAAGTGTTTGACGTTGCCTAGTGACGTCGGTGACTCGATTGGGGGAGCTTCGAGCTTATCGTCTTCTGCCATGAAGACAATACGATTAACTCCTTCGGTCCTCCTCCAGGTAATATTAGCACCATGCTTTATGAATAATCTCCGTCTCATGTTAAGATTTGCAGTCACATTCACTAAACTAGAATATGGGTTCTGGCTCGTTTGTCAGATTAAAACCACCTTTTGAAAAACCTAAACCTTCGAGTTTATCAAATTTTTCATTCGACCCCTATTTCTCCATTAAGAATTTTTTTTTTTATTGGTCTGATGTAATATTCTGATCTTAAATATGTTTTCATTAGCTGTAAGCAAACAATCATTATCATTTACATAGCTTTAAAACATCAATCTGTGTGGAATTATGTGAGCTGAGTTACTGAAACTCATGAATTTTTTATTAATATTCTAATTTATTATGATTGTAGTTGGGAGTGGACTGCCTGAGAGTTATGGAGTTTATTCCCTATTTCAATGAGAATCAATAAGGAATCAAATCGATAAGTGATACTGATAATGGAATTGATATAGTTAAATTCAATTCCCATTCCTAGCTGTGGCATCAATTTGAGTCTCTTCCCTCCAGAAAAAACACTTAGAATATACAACATGTCATCTGCGTAACCAATGTAATAAAAATGTTATGCTAGTTGTATGTCTTTGTAAACGTTAGGTTTCTGTTAGCCTCCTTTGCTCTGAGTTGGTACCAGAAACGCTTTAGGCCCTTGTCAGGGACACAGTGGCTTCAGTCTTTCTTTAAGCAGAGCCTCAGTGGCCCCTGACAGCCAGTCCCTACACAGAGACCTGCAGTTGTCCGGGTTGTCCCATCAAAGTGTCATCTCTTATATGACATATCTGGGTGTGTCTTGTTGTCTGCAATGGATTCAGCTACAGTGTAAGCTGAGTATATCTTAAACTAATACGACAATCTCACCTAAAATTCAGTTAAAACAAGAGTTGTGCAGTTTATTTTCGACAAATAGCATGAAAAGTTAAATGTCTCCTAGAGAATGGAAAACAAGCATCTGATTCCTCTCGAGAACCGAACACGCAATCTTTTGCTCTCTGATTTTCCATTTGTAGCTTAAACCGAAGGTGGCTTTTACTCAACAAAGCCTGACTTGCGACATAAAGCAATTTAGACAACTAGGTTGCTCAAAAAGTGAGTTATCGATGTAGAAAATAGATTTTTGTAATGCAGTGTAATTGAAACAAGCCGTCTTGGTGGACGTCTCGTACCGCTGCTCATGTTTGCGCGTGTGGACGTCTGGAAATGTGTGCGTGACTCATTCGTTCACTGTAATTATGCAAACGTCTGAAAGTTTATTTGTTCTGCAATTACTGTGTTAGACCGTTCTAGTGCACTTGTATAATAGGCTGGCCAGGGTTCGCTGTTCGGCTGCTTATCAAATGGCAGCAGGAAACACTCAAATCCACAAGTACACACTTTTCACAATCTGTCAAACCTTCATTGTCCACTGCCATGTGTAATGAGTATTGTGCTGGATATATTAGCTGTCTATCAGCACAGCTCAGCCTTGTGGCACCATGTGTGTATGTTGGTATAGCAGGTCTGTGAGCCATCGTAGATATTCAGGTATAAACAGCTGCTTAGCTTCAACTGGCTGTCCAGAATGAGCCTCAATTGGCTAATTAACTGTGATAAACGTCAACTCGCGTGAGGTTTCTTTCCGTCGTCAATTCAGAACTTCCCCAATCATCAACTTCATTCTGAATAAAAGTTTGTTTGTTTCAAAGAAGAAAAAAAAAAGAAAGAAACCAATATCATTAGATGGAAATCTGCCAAAACAAAGTCCTGCAAATATAGCTTTAATATGAAATATAATATGAAAATGTAGCTGAGTGTAAAGTGTCAGGCTCAGTTGCTCTCCAGCGTGCAGTTAAACGGGAAGCTCACCGAACCACATGACCTCTATTCATTCAACCCACACCAGGCCGTCATATGCTTGAACTGAAGATCCCATCATGCTGTGGATCGCTGCGTTAAAAGTCACATCATCAGTCCTGTGTCCACTGAGAGCAACTCTCTCGCAGAGCTGTAGAGGCGCCACTTGACCAGTTGCGTTTGTTTCCATTTTTGAAGTTTTTAAAGCTGGTGGTGTGGTGAGGGGGAACTGCAAGGTTTAAACATGCATGTCTCAAAACCACAGCTTTGTTGCCTAAAGACATGCTGGTTAATGTTCAGTTTATGCTCTGAGCTCGTATTGTGTTGTAGCTGAAAAATCCCCTACTGCCGCCTTTTTGACTTTCACATTGAATCCAAACAAACAACAACAAAAAAAAATCAGCTTGCAAATTCAGTTTTTTTTTTTTTTCCTTCTATTCTTAAACTTCATTTCAAGCCGCATACTTTTTAGGAGGAGTTCTGCTAAAAGCCAAATTCAGTCCCAACTTCCAGGCTCAACACAAGAGTGAAAAAATAACAGCTTTTTAGAACGGCAGCTTAATGGTGGCCGTAAACCTTTATCAGTCCCCGCAGACGCCGCGCTCAAATGTTATCCTTTTCAGCACTTTCAAATGTCAAAATTCATGGGCGACATAAACATGTTTAAAACCTAATGTTAAAAAATTGTTTGGCTCTGTATTTCTTATGCCTTCCTTTTTTATGATTCTATTTTTAGATACGTTTTGCTATGTTCTGAGTCAGAGGCTTTAGCCTAATAGGAACATCACTGTTGGACACAAACTCCTGCAGTTGTGGTATAAACAAGACAAAAAAAAAAAAAAAAGATCATGTGGTTTGATTCATAACTAGTTTTTTGCTAAAAAATAAAATAGACAGAGTGTGCTTTTTCCCCCCCCTTTTTTTACAAATGTTCCATTTACAGTGTTACAGTAATTTAACTAAAGAACCCCCCTGACCAGAACAGCTTTTGCTCACTTTTTATTTCCTCTCTTGCTTCGTTGCAGACAGTAACTTCATCCTGGCCAATGCTCAGATGTCGAAGGGCTTTCCCATCGTCTACTGCTCCGATGGCTTCTGCGAACTCACAGGCTTTTCTCGGACAGAGGTCATGCAGAAGAGCTGTGCCTGTAAGTTCCTGTACGGGCCCGAGACCAGCGAAAGCATCATCCTGAGCATCGACGAGGCCTTGGAGGAGCGCAAGGAGTTTAAGAATGAAATCATGTTCTACACAAAGACAGGTGCTACGTATTTTGTTTCATGTTTTTTTTTTCTTTTAATGTTTCAATTTTCGTTTTGTCTCATGTTTACAGATGCAACACCTTGGAAATGTGTACATAACCTGAGAACGTTTTTATAGTTTGCGACGTTATAAGCACAAACTCTTAACACTGTATTTTATTGGGCTCTCTTCTTCTGGATTGCTTTCATTGCTGGTTTCCTTCTAGCTATTTTTCCATCTCTGGGTTTCTGAAATACATGGTTCCAGCTTGTGTGTATAAACACTTAAAGGCACTGTACATAACCGCTGCGTTCCTCCTGCCATTCGTCAAGCAGGAATTAAACCAAGGCCAGTTGACAAGCTTTGAGATTTATAAGAAATAATCCATATAACGGCTTTAATGTGGGACTTTATCTTTTTATGTTTCCGTGAATGTGTTACTGTGTCATTAGCTGAGGAAGCTTCATTTGGGCCGAGAAATTGATTGATGGATGGATGAAATAATAAAGACAGAAATGGATATGAAATCTTTTTTATTGATCTGTGCCCATTTAGCAGCGATGAATCAAAGTCGTAAGTTAGAAATGTCCCACTTATGTCCCAGACCATTAAAATTTTAATAGCTGCCAACTCCCGACTGCTCAGCCTCGTCTCCGTCCGTCACATTCAGCCCTTCCAGCTGTGGTGTCGTGCAGCCTTTCTGATAAGGCGGCGGCCCAAGACGAAAATATTGAGCATATCAAGTCTTCAGCACATGATTTATTTGTTGGGATATAATATGGTACCGTATGGTCTGACATCTTTAAGGTGTCAGACCATACGATCACCGATCTGTGTATCAGTGAATATAATGACGAGATGAAATGGGAACTATTATATACGGGGTGAGGCTTTCGTGAGTTTATGTTCCAGAGTTTTGACATAAATTTGAAATCAGTTCTTAGAAAATGCCCACTTCAGTTTTGGACTACTTGACGGAGTTATTTAAAAAAAAAAAAAAAAAATCTTTGTTTTTCTTTTTTCCTGGAAAAAAAAAAAAAAAAAAAAAAAAAAAAAAAAAACATCTAGGATTCTCCATTTCCTCAGACAAACAAAAATCTGTCTAATAATGTGCTTTAATTGTCCATAAATCAAAGCACAATACAATAAGAAAAAGAACCCACCAAAAATTGAAACAGGAGTATAAAATAAATAAAATAAGAAAATGTATCCACTAAATGACGTAGGAGTTTTAGACTCGGAAATTGCCGAACTCCTTTGACATGTAGCAGAAAAAAATGAGTTACTGTGCTGATGCCGAACAAAGCACAACATTAATGAAATGCAACAAAAAAAAAACAACACAGCAATTTCAGAGGAGACAAAAACACCCTGCAGTTAAAATATGGTAATTTACTGAACAATTTGCAAAACAGAGTAACAGTGGAGAAGCAACACAATTAGAGAAAATAAAACAATAATAAACTTGTTAATCAAAAGGAGGTGCTTTAGTTAACCAAATAAATAAATGGAAAAATTAAGAATTTGATGAAATATCATTTTCTTTACACCCTTGTCCCTTAGTGGGATCGGGAGGGTTGCTGGTGCCCATCTTCAGCTAACGTTCCGGGCGAGAGGCGGGGGTCACCCTGGACAGGTCGCCAGTCTGTCGCAGGGCAACACAGAGACAAACAACCATGCACACACACACTCACATCTAGGGGCAATTTGAAGAGGCCAATTAACCTGACAGTCATGTTTTGGGACTGTGGGAGGAAACCGGAGGAACCGGAGAAAACCCACGCATGCACAGGGAGAACATGCAAACTCCATGCAGAAAGACCGGGGCCGGGAATCAAATCTTCTTGCTGCAAGGCAACTGCACCACTGTGCAGCCCATTTGAAGAAATACTACTACTAAAATAAAAGTACGGTAGTTAACTTTGTGGAAGACAGTTTACTAAGCAGCAGTAACATTTCTCTGAAGGATGCTGTTCATTTTTGCCATTCTGATCTTTATCACTTCTTAAAATTTGTATCCAACTTTTATAGATTTGATTTTGGCTTTGGTTTTCTCCATACCTTTCTTACCCTTTATTTTTAAAAATACACTTGTGCTCCCTTTAACACATCTGAACAGTCTAAGCTGATTTTTTCTACCTTTTGCCCATATTCTGCTGTAAGGACATGTAGCTATATGATTCCAGTAAATAATTTATACCACCAGGATGACCCCTGATCTTTTCTTGCATTGGTCAGTATTTATAATCTCTCATTTTTTAATGAAATTTTTACTGGCCCCAAACAAAAGGCAGAACCACAATAAAAGGAAATAAGACTGTTATGCTAATATTTGAGCATCTCATGATTCTTTTTTCCCCCCTATAATATATGATAATATGTGTAGATGGTACAAATTGGTAGAGGAATGACTTTACTCATGGGTCTCATTCTGGATAAAATAGTAATAACTAAACCAACAAGAAAATTATGCTGGTCCCTTTGCACCTTTATTTCCTGTAATTCTAGTTACGTCACACTTGAAACACCATGAGGCTTTTCGTACCAACCGTGTGCCACTTTGCTGTCAGCTTGATATCTGCTTCAATAGCCGACACGTTAAAATAATTACATTTATTCCAATCTTAGCTCTAATTTTAGTTCCTGTTTTACTACGCGAAAATGTGGTGTCAAGACTCCAATACATAATAACAAGGAAGTTGCCTAAAGTTGCTTTTGGTTTGATTTGGGATCTAAAGAATCAGAGACTCAAAGTCGCATCCAGTGGAAACAATGCGTTACGTTTTCAGAAAATACCGTTTTGAGAAAATATCATTTTGTGGAATATTTTAAGCATCTTATGAATACTAACCACTATAGACATACTTGATTACAAAAATAGACAAGGAGCTAAGTAAACTCAAGTGATTTACAAGTGAATTGACAAAATGCCAATATGAGGAGCACAGATGAATGAAGGGTCGACCTGGAGCCCAAGAAAACACAAATATCCATGAAAAACTGTCACATTAAGTAGAGATTATTTTTTTTTAATTGCTGTGTTTAATGTTATTTTTGCACCTCAGGGGAAGTGCAGGTCCAAGACAGCTGCTGTAAAGTCTGTTAACGATGCCATGTGGTATCGGAAAATGGCTCATTCCATGCTGATTGTACTAAACGCGCGGCTCTGATTTACTGTTTTTCTGTGCATTTACTTGATTACCTTTTAAACTGAATTTAGCTGGCAGCTCAGTGTTGTTTATAGACACACACACACACACACACACACACACAGCTTAGCTATTACCAACACAGAAGATCTCCTTTCAGTTACTGATGTATCATTCTTTCTTTTTTCCTTTTTCTCGTATGTTTCGCACCTCCACATGGTTCTGCCGATTCATCTGTCTGCCTCCCACTACTCTGGCTCTTATCCCTTGTACTACTGCTCTTTTGTTTCATCATCCCCTTCTTTTTTCATCAGCCACAGCGGAGTCCCGAAAGCAAACGAGGCTGATTGAATCAGTTTGTCCTCCATCTGTCTGTCTGCAGGTCTAAGAAAAGGGAGCGCGGCGTGTTCGCAATCAGGGAAGCTCCTTCTCGTGCTGTGTGCTCGATCGTGCCGCCGCCCCTCGCAGACACGCAGACTTTCCCGCTCGCATCAACACACACGCAGAGACCAAAACACCGTGATTATCGTCTTGCAAGGAGATTTTCATGAGTGGGAGTAATGAGAGGAGACTCCGTAGGAAATCCCTCTTGATCAGGAATTCATTTCGGCTTCCCGAATGAAAGAATTAATGTAGGTTCCTGTGGAAGTGCAGTGTCATGTAAAAAACACGGGGCCCTCAGTGAAAGCCTTTGTGTTTTTTACATCACAGAGATTTAAATCATGTTATAATGATATTCCTTCATGAAAAGCATACCCGGAGAGTTGCTTCGATTCTTTCATGTTTGTTCGAGAAATCCTTGGATCTCCCATGGCAACCATTCCGGGTTGCCTAAATGCTAGGTCTCACAAGTTTCCACAAAGCTCTTCCTTGGAGCTGCAGTCTTCAAGCTGCTCTTCCGCCGCCCCGTTCCTTCCCCACTCAGCTCCTCCAGACTATCCAGCAGCAATTAGCAAACATCTAGTGGGACTGCAAGTCTTCTGAGCTTGTTACAGGAACTACTTCTCAGTCCAACACTCCTAGGAAGTTGTAAACGGCATCATGGAAAGGTTGTGATGATGTGCTGAAGGCGGAGTGTCAGAAGGAGTAGGAGCTTCTTAAAGAGACAGAGGTCAATTTCAATTCGTCAAGGCGAAGTCAAGCTACCTTTAAGTCATGTCTGATATGTACAACATTTTTATGACAACTGAAAGTAACATAGTTACTTGCTCACACACGGGTCTACCGCATCACGTCCACATAATGAGAACATTGTTACTCAACATTTTGAAATAAATTTCTAAGTAAGTAGAAATCAAGCATTCCACCACAGAAAGTAATCTAAAACTCAATGGTAGATTGTGGATTTTCTGTTCTGCTTGCTCGGGCTGAATATTAATGAAACTGAATGGATATTAAATGCTATTGAGTATGTCATTAAAATAATTTTAAAAAACTGACCAGTAAAAATAGAATGACTGTCAAATCAACAAGCAATAAAAAAGCCTAGCGCACCCTGAGCAAGGGAACTGACGGAAGGAGACTAATAAACACAGGGAAGACTGAGGGAGCTGAACCAAAACACAAACTGAATGACAAGATGAGAGGGAGACAGCTGAGACTAACCTCAGAAAATAAACCAAAATGGCGAGGAAAGTCAAATTAAAGTGCGGACAGAGCCTGATTACTATAATAAGTAATAGAATATGGCAAGACCTTACGGACAATAATAAACAACACAGTTGTAGTCGACTGTGACATGTAGGGAACAAGAAAACTCGACCGTTTGCTTTCTCTGATTTCTCTCTTTGGAAAACATGCATTTTTTATCCCTAATTATATCATCTAAGTCAGCTTCCTGTGTGTATTTGGCCACAATGAGGTTTTTTTTACCTAATAAAATATTCAGAGCTAATCTTTCAAAGCTACCAAAGCACCAAAAAAAAAGCTAAAAAAAAATAAATAAAAAAAAAAAAAAGCAACGGATTCAACAAGAACGGGACCTGGGAGATAGGTTTATCTTCTATTGTGTCTGGGGAAACTGGCTTGGGCTATTTAAAGGCTCAGCCTCTCTCTGGCGACTTCCAGCTGTAGACAGTCTCATTAGTACGTACAAGAATGTATAGAACTGTTGTTTTGTGCACACACGCACACACACACATGCTGTAGATCCATTCAGAAAGTAACCAGAGATGGTGTTTATTAGTGTTAACAAGGATGTTCTTCCATTTCAGCTGCTCTCTTCTGGTGTCTCCTGGACATTGTGCCCATTAAGAATGAGAAGGGTGACGTGGTGCTGTTCCTGGCCTCGTTTAAGGACATCACCGACACTAAAGCCAAAGCCATCCAAGAGGACAAGAAAGAAGGTAGACATAAGCTTCAGTGCTGAAACTGTTAATTCTAGTTTTCCCATTTTCCACACAAAATATATAAATATATGCACTAAATAAAATGGGCTACAGTTATATACAGTGAATAGTGTGCAGTCATGGAATGTTTTTTTTTTTTTTTTTTTTTTTTGTGAGAAACACCTCACAGATAAGGAC
>NW_006800078.1:1219180-1241070 GCF_000485575.1 Poecilia formosa
AGACCACCCGCGGAGGGTGAGAAGGGAATTTTTTTTAATTTTTTTATGTTCATTGCTGTTTTTCATTGTGTTATTTTAGCAGTTTGATCAATATCAGTAAGGGACTGTGCATAAGGGTATGCACAGTGGCGCAGTTGGTAGAGCTGTTGCTTTGCAGCAAGACGGTCCTGGGTTTGATTCCTGGCATGGAGTTTGCATGTTCTCCCTGTGCATGCGTGGGTTCTCTCTGGGTACTCCGGCTTCCTCCCACAACCCAAAAACATGACTGTCAGGTAAATTGGGCTGTATCAATTCTCCTTAGGTGTGAGTGTGTGCATGCACACACTATATTAATATTTATCACTGAGGTGGAGATGAGTAGCTAGATGATTGATATACGTTTTCTCAGATGTGCAATTTATATGCACTGTATGGCCTTGTAAAGCAAGCATGCATAAATGTTAAGTACATGAATAGTGTATACGTCTTTGTAGAAGGAAAGTCCTTCAGAGACTTGTTTTATGCTTGACATATTTTTATATGTGGTATCTTTGTGGGTTACTTCTTTTAAGATCTTAGCGGCTCCTTACCATTTTTTTTTCCCTTTTAATTGTCCTCATCTAACTGCTGGGCTTTAACAGCAAAAATTCAGGTTGGCTGAAGATTTTGGGTTTAGACCATCTGAAGTCTTGTACCAAGTCTTACAAAACCACTGGGTGACACACTAAAGCAAAAAAGTCAAAACTTTTAGGACACATAACTGTAAAAGAAAAAAAAAAGAAAGAGAGAAATGAGAGCCCTTCAAGCAGCCTGTTGCTGTTTGGTGTAAACCAGACTTGTTTTGCCAGGTTTAAAATATCCTATATTTGTTTGGGCTTTCATGTTTTTCTTAGAGAGCTAAGGTTTCCTATTGCACAACTCCAGTGACAGTGACACTTGTGCAATCCTATTCAGATTGAATAGGCACATGCTTTTAAATCTACAGTACCAAGAGCCAGTTGTAGGTCCTGTGATGACACTAGAACATTTTTTGGAGACTTTAGCACCGTGTCGTCTGCTTTCGGCGAGAACTTTATTGATGTCGTCAGTCATTTTTAGTCCCCTCCATTTGCAAACTGTTTTTCTTAAACTGAAATGACAGAACTACAATTTCTTTGATACCGCTTTAAATCCTATATTAGTTGGTGCAAGGTGGATGCTTAATATAAAGCACAGATTCACAGCAATCTGCAGATTCACAGAGAATCTGCAGACTTGAATGTTTTTGTTTGCATTGCTTGAATTATTCCATATAGTTAAACTTGATTTCAAATACCCATATGCCAAAATATGTTAGAAAAATACGTCCTACTTTTTCCACATGACTCACCTCACCATAATTTGTTTGAATTTTTTGATGTCAAGCAGACATTATAATGATTAATGAACTTAAGCATCGCAGTCTGACGCCTGGCGTTCACTATTTTTTCCATCGTTCAGGTTTATTGCCGTTTTACATCTTTCATCTTTGGACGGGGATTTCAGCTGATGCATACTGCAAAAATGACATTAGTAGGGCATTTCCACCCAAGCCGGGGATACCTCACACGTGACCCACTTAGCTATCTCTCGGGGCATTAACCGGAAGAAAGAAAGAAACCTAATCTTTGCACTCAGCAGGCATTTGTTGTACCAGCCTGATTCGCTTTCTGTCATACATTTTCACTGTTTGCTGCCTCCATCTCTGCTTAGTTTTTTTTTTCCCCCACTTCCTTTTTCCTCCATCACCTCCATTTCTCATCTCTTCCAGCTGCTTTTACCAGAAACTGTCCGTTCTCGCCTCAGCTTTCGACTCTTACATGTATTTGCCCCCTCATACACTACAACACTCACTCCTCTCCTCAAACCCCCTCCCTACGAAAGGCAATAGGAGTGTAGGGAAATTCACTAGATTCACTAGATAAAAAAAATAAGCGCTTCTCAGTCTCCGTGCTCCTGTAGCCGCGCGTCCCCCCAAGGGAGCACCGTGTTATGGATGGGCCCCTGTCCGCTCGTCTTGTCTGGGATCCACACAAAACCCACAGTTAGCGCACGGACTTCTCCAAAGGGATTTTACTTTTGCTCTTTGGCGATGTTATTGTCTAAAAAGCCAATTTCTCAAACCTATCTGGCCTCAGTCCCTTCCTGTTGGCTCAGTGATCAGTGACGAAACGGGCCCGGACTGAGCGGCAGCGATGTGCTTTCTGTGATTACCCCACTCCTCTGACCGAACTCATCACTCCTGCACAATCTGACGATCTGCTACTGCAGTACAACTACATGGGGGCATGATTGCCAGCTCACACCCCTATAATTACTCACAGTAAATACAGCATAATATACATAAATACCTTTTCCCTAAAAGCAGAAAACTGAGTTAGCATTAGCATTATTGGCCAATGCTACGTGACTAAAATTTAATATACTTTTGGCTGTACAAAGGTGACATCTCTAACACATTTTTCTTTTTTGTTGGTATAAACAAACTACTTATTCTCCTTTTGAATATTCATGTTTTCCTATTTAGGACAGAATATTATGTGTTTTTCATCAAGCGTAATGACTGATTCAGTCATCAAGACTTAACCTTGGGGGGTAGATGTTGTTGTAGATGGGTGTGTAGCACCAATATTTTGTGTGTGTGTGTGTGTGTGTATGTGTGTGTTTACAGAGCGACGACGCGGCAGGGTGAAAACCGGCTCTTCATTCAGCTCGACTCGTCTGCGGGGCAGCACCGTGCTCTACCACATCTCTGGTCACCTCCACAGCAGGGAGAAGAGCAAGATTAAAATCAACAAGGTATCGTCACGTTGCGCAAACAACAGAAGCGGGGTGGGAAAAGGTCTTTTCAAACGAGGCCAAGGGTCGCCGTGCGGAGAAAGGGGAGCACTGGCGGTGCCGTTGAAGCGCCGGTGACAAAATCAAGGGCAGACAGGTGGGAGATGTCTGAATGTTAGCGCTTCCACAAACAGCAATTAAACAGCTTGGATGCAAGGGGCTGTAATGCTAGCATGAGTGCCTCATTAAAAATAACAACAGAATACTATTGCTTTTTAAACTTGCCTGTCTTCCCCTTCAAAACGGGACTGTGTGAATTAGTTAGCGCTCTCACCAAACCACGGCACAGATGATTGTAAAACCTGTTTTTAATGTGTTGCTGGAATGTAAATATAATGGCAGACTTTAGTTACAGTTCTGTGTGTGTCATCTCGGTTGTTGAAAAGTTGTGTCCCCATTGCTGTTGTGTTTTCTTATCACTTTTTTGATTTGGATCTCAATCGTTTCTTATGTTGCGTTGCGTCTGTTTGTTTGCCTTTCTGATTTCTGTTTCCTTGTTTCCCACATTCCCCGCGTGTTTATCCCGTTTCCTCAGTTCAACTTCAGCTCCTTCCGTCTGTCACAGCTGCACCCTGTTTCTAATCAACCGCCTGCTTCTTGTTCAGCAATCAACTCTCCAGGTTAAACATCTCTCAGTTAGTCAATTCTCACTGTCGCTTCTAGTATGGTGCAAGAACCTGGTGGGTTTTTCACCTGGACATTGATTTTTATACTTTTTTTTCCTCATTCTATTAAGTAAACAGTTTTTTTTTCAACCACCTGCATCCTCTGTGCATTTGGTTTTCTTATCTACTCCGTTTTATGACCCAGACTAATGACTGGCAATGGTTTCACGACCTAGATCTAGCCTGTCCTCAAACCGGAGTGTAACATCCCTCTGGGATTCATAAACCGCATGCTGTGGAGTTTACTAAAAAGAAAAACTGACAGCAGCAGTTTGAAAACGTGTTGTGCAGCATCGATGGGAAAACGCAAATAAAATATGGAGTCTTCCCAAAGACACAGTGTAGGGATCCTGTTGTCTTGGTCTTCCAGTCAAAAATTGAAGCATAGAAGAGAAAAAATACAACTTATCCTTTCCTTGAAGTGTTTTGAAAAGGGATCTAGAAGGATCTTAAGCTGGAGAATCAAGGAGAAAGTTTGATGGGGCGTCAAGCGAACACAGGGCCTATCGAAAGGCGACTAAACACTGATGACTTAGCGTGCAGCTTTTGAACAAATACTGTGTACTAAGGCTGTATTAACTCTATCAGAAAGCCGGACAGTGAAGGAAAGAATTTGAAATGACAGTCACAGCTTATTGGAAGTGTAAAAGTTGCATAGTTATTATGTATCCAATGAGTGTAAAACAGCTGATTTTACAATGAGAATCTGGAGTTGCTGCTCTGTTTTTATACACTCAAATTTTATCCCAGAAATTCTGTGCCTGCGAGTCTGTTTTATTATGTGGAGAGAGAGAAAAAAAAATACCTCCAGGGGAAGTGTGAATCACCAAAAGATACACATACACAATAGTCACCATGTAAACAACAAACTCATCCAAAGTAAGGAAGGAAAGTTATAAGTTTGAGATGTTTGGATGGTGAAGATTCACTTTGGAATGGGCTACATTTATTCATTTTCCAAATTAAAATTCTGCTTTGGCTGCAGACAAGATATGCACTGTTTGTCACTTGTGCATACAGCTCAGAAACTTCCTTTAGGAACCTGAAGGGTTATTTTATTTTATTTTTTTTAATAGCCAATAGCCAGTTCCAATTCAAATACTAACCTCAATATGTAGTACCTCATTAAGGAGTATAGAACATTATTGCATAGTTTGTAGTTTTTTTTCACCAACTGAACAGTAGGTGATTTTTCTTGTATTGTCCAGAACGTGTTTGGAGATCCACCTGCTCTACCGGAATACAAGGTTGCAGACGCCAAGAAGTCCAAATTCATATTGCTTCACTACAGCACATTTAAAGCAGGCTGGGACTGGCTGATTTTGCTTGCCACCTTCTACGTTGCTGTGACAGTGCCCTACAACGTGTGCTTCATCGGCGACGATGACGATCTGACCCGCAGCACCACTGTCAGCGACATCGGTGTGGAGATTCTCTTCATCATAGGTTAGTTGCAGATTACCAACCGCTTCGCTACTTACACCGATGATGAGCTAGCGTGCAGCTTTTAGGATAACCAAACTCTTTACTTTTTGTTTTTGTTTGTTTTTTAACACCAGACATTATTTTTAATTTTCGCACCACTTTCGTCAGCAAGTCCGGCCAGGTAATCTTTGACGCTCGGCAGATATGCTTCCATTACCTGACGACGTGGTTCATCATCGACCTGGTGGCCGCACTGCCCTTTGACCTGCTCTACGCGGTCAAAGTCAGCGTGGTAAGTTCCCGACTGGATGCTGTTTTTCCTCACCTCCTTTTTTAGATTCTGTTCAGTCTCGGTTACAAGCAGTGGCTTTAAATAAATGTTTTGGCGAAGAAAGCAGCTGAAACATGGAGCAAAGAATGATTTTTTTTTTTTTTAAAAAGAAAAGGAAAGTAAGTAAAAACAAATAACTTTCAAGGTTACTTTGAAATAAAAAAAAACAAAAGTCGTCACGATTAATGCGTTGCCCAGTAACAGCAGCCTTTAACTGTGCTGTCTCTGAGAAGAGTTACACAGTTTCAAGAATCGTCAGCTGTGCTGCTTTCCAGATCTGCCCCAAGGCCTTTATTTTTATACATATATATATATTTTTGATTTGGCATATTGATTCCACATCGTGTACGGAGCACGAGCGCCGACCAAAACAGCCCCACATCATTAAAACGTTTTTCTACCCTTCCTCAGTAAAACACGCGGCCCCCACCCCCTTAAGAGCAGCTGAGAGCAGGATGAAACACAGATCTGGAGCAATTAGGAAGAGTGTTGTGTCTTACCCTGGGGTGGCAGGGGTAAATCGAAACATGGTACTACAGTTGGCTTTTGATTGGTTGCCTTTAGAAGTTTCTACTGTTTGGTCCCTAATTTAGGAAAAAACAAAAACGATGCTTTGACTCTGCCATTTACTTACTATAGAGTGAATCAAAATGTTCAACAACAATTGGTATGTACTGGAAGGATGCACTCAGGCATCCACTCAATTATAAATAGATTAATTATTATAATTATTGTAATCAGAAGCATTATTAGTATTTATGGTGCTGACTCTATATACAGGTTTGTTAGTCTGAGGAGAGGCAGAAAGAAAAAGTTTGGATGTGAAAGCTTCGTTTGGTCTATAATTTTTAATATTCTCCATGTTTGTCATTTTTGATCTACCAACCAGTTCTGTTGGATTTATAATTATGTAGTGCAGAAGTCTAATGCTAGTTTTTTTTTTTTATTTATTAATTTTATTTACGTCTAAGTTAGGCTTTGATGTGAGTTCTGGATCGTTATTCCTCTGACACACCTGAATGTGTCCGCCACGTCTCGTCCGTCTGACTCAAACTTTCACGGAATGGAAATTGCTCAGCTCTGGGACAGTAAATAGCCTCAATGAAAAACTTGACGTCAGCGTTTGTGTCAAAAGCGAAGCGGGTTTAACTTTAAAACTGGCACAGTTGGTGCTCCAAATCGACACCTTTCAAGCTCAACTAAAATCCGCAGCTACCCACACGAGCAAGTGAAAGGCCTGCTAGAGAAAGGTTTTATGGTCACAATGGGAAGAAATACGACTTAAAAACATCAGAATAGGACTTTTCAATTCAGCTTCATTTCAAATAATTAGACGTTTAGGAAACGTGAACATAAACTGATGTCCTAACAGGACAATTATCAAAAGTTGTTTGGGATTGGAGAGCCAGTTGATGCTAACTTTCTGAAAAGGGATTTACCCGACTGAACATCTTTTGATCCTGTTAAGTATGTGTTTAATCGCACTTAATTCAATATTTAAGAGGGTACAATTGTCTTTTCATGTAGGGTCAGTTTGGTTTGATTAGTTATTTTCCCCTTTAGAAATCTAATCACTTGAAATCATCTCCTTTTTTAATCGCATCTATTTGGTTGATATTACAATATTGTTATGGTTTCAAACATTTAAGTTTGACAAAAAAGAAATCAAAAAGAGAAGAAAACTTTGCCCTGCGTTTATTGCGCCAAATCAAAAACAGCTTTTGTACTTAAGAATTAAATTTTTGGCTTTAAAGCTCAGCTTTAACATCTGTCTCACGCAAGAGTTGTCTGTGCGGATCGGACGGCCGACTTGCACATCTGTGGATGGGGAGCAGTAATTCAGAATGATACATGCGGTCACGGTTTCTAATTAAAGGGCCCAGGAGAGCACTTTGGAAAAGAGGCTAACACTTCATCAAATACACGAACAAGAAAGGACTATACTGCAGGAAACCTAAGGCAGTTCAACTTTTGTTGTGCCCATATTCCATGTGAAATGTGACCAGAAGCAAGACCAGACCAGACGCAAAGAGATGAGATGTTTGTGGGATTAAACAAAAGAAAATGGTTTAGAAGTGAAATGTGAAGTGAGACAGTAGTAGAGTATAGAAATCCAAAACCTAAACTGTAAAACAAAAATGCAACAGAGCTGAACATCAGCACATGTCAAAGGATTTCTATCAGTTTACACTTTGATTCCAAGAGAATTTGCTCATCTGCCTTCACACACACAGATGAGCAAATTCTCTTGGAATCAAAGTGTAACGTCCCATTCTTAATTGTTTGGGATTATCTTGATATTATAGTCCAATCTTTCGCAGATCATCTGGGAAGGCTTTCCACAAGAATGATGTGATTATGTGTATTTTATCACCATTCTTCCGTAAGCACATTTGTGAGGTCAGACGCTGATGTTGGCTGAAAGGGTCGCGCTCATAGTCGCCACTCCCCAAAAGGTACTGTGGTGAGGTTGGGACTTTAGGTTGGCCAGTCAGGTTTTTTCACAACACACTCACCCGACGTGTCTTTAAGGACGTTGCAGAACGAAACGTGACATCCTGAAACTGTCTTGCATCTGCAGAAAGTTCTCTGCGCCAAATTTACCTCAGTATCCGATTGTTTTGACTTGTAATACAACTTTTGGCTGTGGGATATTTGGTAACATGAAAACACGTGCAATTCACTTCCAGCTTTCTTTAAAGAGCGGTTCTTTTGTGCTGTGGGAATTATAGTGTTGCCTAATGATTTGACAATCACTGCATTGTGCAAAAAAATTGAAAACTTTGCAGTGGTTTGCTGCTTTTAGAGTTGGCATGTAAGAAGGATTTTAAATATTGAAATGCTGTACAAGTTCAGTTTATTTTTATTTAAAACATCCTGCTGGGAAAAAAAGCAGAGAAAAAACAAACAAAAAAAAAACAAAAAAAAAAACACGTTATTTTTAGTAGTTAAGGAAGCTGAGCTGATGGGGGGCCAGGGGGGGTGCTGCTCCAGGCAAAAGGTACCAGTTTGGTTCCAGAGTCTATTTATGGAAATACCACACACTCCCAGTGGAGCAGGTTTAGATTTGTGGCTACTGGGCCATAGATCCCTCTGTGGCTGCTGGGGAGAGCAGAAATGTTGGGTGTAATTGCTCGAGGTTCTGCGTGGCGTCCCCTCAAAGGATGGACCGGTCAGATTGTCCTGCTCGAAACCTGAAGCCATCTTTCACTCACAATGAGCCGCGGGGCCTCAACATCCCTCTGTGATCTCATTTCGCTTTTCCTTTTTTGCTGCCTGGTATATTTTGGAGGCTGTCATCAAGTTATTTTCCCCCATTTTTTGTTGTTTTGCTTTGTTTTACTGTAAAGCCATTATTAATTTATACATTTTACGTTTTCAACTGTCAGGCTGAGACTTGTTTTGTCATGATTATCTTTTTTTTTTTTTCTTAACTACAATGACAAATTGTGGAAACAAACAAATTTCACAAACAATTCAGGAAATAAATATTTAACTATAGGAGGCTAATTTACAATAATGAAAACAATTAAAAAGTCAGCTGAATTTCTTTAAATCATGACTTATTTAGATGCAATAAAAGTGATTTATTTCTTATGGTTTCCACTCATGGAAGTTGTTTAACAGAGTGATGCAAAAATATTACATGTTGCAGTTGGAGCACCTATTGCATTGCCTTTCTGACTCTGGAGACAAATATTGGCCAAGTCGAGGTTTACTGGCCCAATACAGCTCCAATTATTGAATAAATACTTAACAAACTTGACCCATTGTGCTGTTGTGGCACAGCTGTATAGCTGAAGGCATGGCTCCGAGAGAAGAAATAACGAGAGTTTCTGTAAAGCCGGAGTCTCAAGGATGCAGATCTAAACCTATAAGGACTGAAAAAAAAAAAAAAAAACAGTCGGGAAGCTAAAAGTAAATTTCACACCTGATGAACAGAAAAAAACAAAAAACACAGCACAGTCTGAATGACGAGGGTGGCATTGAAGCGACGGAGGGCAGAAGTTGAAGGAGACGAGTCTTACGCGATCCGTGTTCGGTACGTTATCCTGTATGCTTTTCATGCTGCTGGCAAGTGAGTAGGACGTGGCACAGCCTGCTCACTCCATAGGTGGGACTCAGAGTGGTGATAGATGGCGGAGGAGAGATGGAGCTTCTCCCTACGGCTCAGTAGGAGGCTTCATTACCCTTGCGGTGTACTCATCCCTTATTTCTCTCTGCAGAAATGTGCAAAAGCACCACGGGGCATGCTGGAGACACGTGGAGAGCAGGAAGCTCTGGTACAACTGTTCACATCAGCTCACATTTGAATCTGTGGTTAAGAGATCGAAAAGGTCCTTCTTGTTCTGCTGGCACCGCCAACATGTTCCACCCTGAGGTTCATCATGTTTAGAGCAATATGCCACGCAAAAAACACGACATCTCACCAGGTGTTTTTGGTCTAGTTGCAGGTATTTGAGCACATTTCAAATACAAAAACTAACTTACAAGTAACTTTTCAGCGCAAAATAGGAGCTTGCTTTAAGTCAACAATTCCTTCATATTGATGGAAAAGTAGAGAAGAGGTAAAATGACCTTAATATTTTCTGTCTAAATAGAAAGAAAGTATCAAAGGACCAAAGTAGGTTGATTAAATAATTCCGACTGGTGAGAATATAAAGTAAAAAAAGAAACAAAACAAACACTCCTTGATATGAGTGCCTGATTGCTTTAATTAGCGTTTTTATGAGGGTCCTCCATCAGAAAAGGTCTTCTTATAGATCATGCTGTGGGAACGTTCAAGCGTTTGTCAAGTTCTAATTAAAGATCCATGTAGCTGTTGAGACGATGCTGTCGTGTTTGGCTTTTCTGTTTAAAAGGTTGGTTTTCTGCTTTTTTTTTTTTTTAATGTTTAAAAAGGACACGTCAGCAATTTGCTCCTCTTTCAGAACATGTTTGTCAGATTCCTGGTTTGTTTAGACAGAATCTCTATTCCTGAGAGAAATATTTTTTAACCGAACCTGTCAAAGGAATTGAAAAACCAACTTATTTTATTGCAACTTTGTCAAGAAATGGTAACATTTGCATGCAAGCTCTCTGGTGGATGTTCTAGTTTCGTTAAATGTCAAAGTCAGTAGAGCAAGTTAATAGAAATTAGTGGAGAACAAAGTTTGTTTTTTGCTTGATTTAATTTATGGAATTTATGTTTGACGGACAATTTTTATCTTTTATATAGCGCTGTTATTTTATTTGAGGCATTCGGGTCAATTAATTCAATCTTTGAGTAAAATCTTATAGAAAAGTTTGATCAAAAACATTAAAAAAAAAAAAAAAAAAAGCTGGACAAGTCTGTCCTGAATAATGAATAATAATTCTTTGGGGAATTTAAATAAATAACTACGAGGTGTGGAAAAGTTTCATACTTTAAATCTTGGTCGTCGTCGGTGGCGACGCTTTAAGGTGATCCGAGAAGCTTATTAGCGAAGGATGCTGTTGTGCAAAGCCAAGCCAGGCAGGCAGGCTGCGGCTAGCCAAGATTTCCTAGGAACTCCACGGAGTTTTGCAGACAGCACCTTGTTTCTGTGGGAGTGAATATGAATTACTCCGAGAGCCTGGCAGATGGGCTGGAGTGAAGTGTGGCTGAGGAAAAATTCACTTTCACCAGACTGGCAGCAGAAGCGGCTGCCAGATACACGGCAGCTGGAGCCCACACAGACCAAACAGAGATAGCAGGGATCCAAACAAGAGTTCAGAGCCAGGTATGCTGCAAAGCCTGCAGAGGGAAAACAATCAGGACGTTTAACCCACCGTTTCACCGGGAGTCGGTTCGGGTCTTTTGATGTCGGAGTTAGACTTTTTGCACTCTCTTGTTTGGATGTAAACATTCAAACATTAATGCTGTCAGCAAGTTACCCACAGTTGCTGTCATGCAAGTTGAAGAACGTCATTTAGACAATCAGATCTTGGGCAAAAGACGTAGAAAACGCATAGAAACACCATTCGTTCTTTCAGCTGGACGAAACTCTCATGTTATTGAGATATTGATGAAGTAAAACATTTATGTCTGTAGCTATAATCGCTTTCCTTCTGTCTGCTGCGTTTGTGGGTGTAAATCTGCAATCTAACAAAAATAATTGGTTAAGATTGCTCCCATCTGCCGGATTTGATTGTTCTTGCATCTGTATGTATTTGGTACAATCTGAAAAAAAAAAGCAAAAAAAAAAAAAGCACATGCAAAACTGTATAAAAGAAACTGTAAAGTTCACTTCTTTGTGAATTCTCTCCCAAGTATTTTTATTTTTTGCTGAGAATATTTCTCCCATGTGAATATTAGTTTTTTGTGTATTTTCTCTCTCCGTGGTTAATAAAAAAAGAATAATTTTATAAATATCTTATAATATTTAGGTTATTACAAACGGGATTAAAGGTTGTCACGGTAACATTTTTGACTGACTTGTACAAAAACTGCTATCTTATGTGCGCATTCAGATAAATACCTTTTCCCCCCACAGGTGTCCGTGGTGCATCTGCTGAAAACCGTCCGTCTGCTTCGTTTGCTGAGGCTGCTGCAGAAAATGGACCGCTACTCGCAGCACAGCACGGTGGTCCTGACCCTCCTCATGTCCATGTTCGCCCTTCTGGCCCACTGGATGGCCTGCATCTGGTACATCATCGGCAAGATGGAGATGGAGGCCAACGCCTACAACTGGGACATTGGTAAACACCGTAAAATCTTGCCGGGGTATAATGAAGCCCCCGGGCTCCCAAATTAAAATAAGCATCTTTTTTTTTTTTCCCCGTTGTGAGTTTTAAACTCCCTCCTTTCAGTGCTGCAGGGATCCTATTAGGAATTGAAGTATAATCAGCAGCAGACGGTTGCTCCTTTGCTGCCACGGCCGTGACACTTATTAAAAATATCATTACCGTGCATTTTCTTTTTTTTTTTGGAGTCTGGATATTTACAATCCAAAATATGGCAAACTGAGACATTTCAGAAAGAAGAAAACTTTGTATTTTTAGCATATTGTCTCAGGGGGCACATTATTGCCACAAGTGCCTTTAATTGCTTTAACAATTTGTCATAGAACAACTGCAAACCTCGGCGTGTTTTATTGGGATTTCATGCGGTAGACGAACGCAAAGTACTTACTGCATAATTGTTCATTGGGAGCAAAATGATAAAGAAAGATTCAAACATTTGTACAAAAAAAATATGCGGTGCGCTTTTGCGTTCAGTGCTCTTCGGCTTGACAGATCTGTTTAAAAGGCGACTGGTTGTAGTTGGGCTTTTCCATAATCGACACAAAAGGATTCAAGTTATCAACTAGCTAAAACTACATGAAACTGTGCAATAAAATACATATGCTTTCCCAAAAGATCCTCAAATGACATACGCAGACATAGATTGTAGACAAAGTTTTTTAAAAGGAAAGTGTTCAATGAGTCAGGAACATATTAGACAAATTATTCGTGATCCATACTTCAATATACACTGCTCAAAAAAATAAAGGGAACACTCAAATAACACATCCTAGATCTGAATGAATGAAATATTCTCATTGAATACTTTGTTCTGTACAAAGTTGAATGTGCTGACAACAAAATCACACGAAAATCATCAATGGACATCAAATTTATTAACCAATGGAGGCCTGGATTTGGAGCCACACACAAAATTAAAGTGAAATGTTCCCTTTATTTGTTTGAGCAGTATATTTATGTTGTACAGGGAAAGTGTTTCTGGGCAAAATGTCCCTGTAGCGGCTCAACAAACTATCCTTTTCAGAAGCAACAATAATCCCTTCACACCCCCCACCGAGTAGTTATTGAATAAAAAATGTGTGAGAGGGCGAAACCTTTGAGAATAACAACTGAGTTAAGTGTGATTTTTCTCGACTCTTTTCATAATTAATGACAGACAATTCCCGGCTCGGCCCCTCAGCCTCCAGGTCAGTCATGTAATGAGCCCCGCCGAGCTGATCTCCGGTCAGTATCGATGCGCCGCAATGCCTCGTAATTATCTCGTTCTCTATGCCAATTACTGCCGTTCAGTGTCATAAAGTAACAAGTCCATGCGCGAGGCGGGATTAATGCTTCGTGTCCTAATTATTTACTTCCGACGCTGATTTCGGTGCTGAAGTGAAGCGGGTGGTGTGGTGTTTCCTCCCAATTACCATTCATCAGTGTCAGCGACAGAGTCTCGTGGGATCGGCTGCCGTGGATCCATTCTGCACCGAATGCTCTCCAACCATCTGCTTTGTTTCTGGAATTTGCTCGGTTTGTTCCGAATAGTGCATAAACGGGAGACGGACGCGGCTGACGAAACTTCAGAAGCGACGCTTTTTGGACGAGCCTGCGTCCACGTTTAGCTCTGCTGTGAAAAGCCTCCTGGGAATTTGCGTAAAACCGAACCTTTGTCACAAAACGTAAGCGTTTGTATTGTTTTAAGCGATGTATTTGTATGTATGTATATGTATGTATGTATTTGTATGTATGTATTTGTATTGTTTTAAACGTTCGACATGTCTTCATCTTCTCACCAGGGTGGCTCCATGAGCTCGGGAAGCGTTTGGAGTCTCCATATGCCGGCATGTCAGACGTTAACACGACTGGCGGCGGTCCTGCTATCCGCAGCGTCTACATCGCTTCCCTCTACTTCACCCTCAGCAGCCTGACCAGCGTGGGCTTCGGCAACGTGTCCGCCAACACTGACGCGGAGAAGATCTTTTCTGTTTGCATCATGCTCATCGGAGGTACACAAAAAACGTCAGCTATCAGTTCCACTCCTTAAAGTGTGTGTGTTGCTTTGTGAAGTATCCATATTGCCTGAGACTTTTTCTCATTTTACCTCATTAAAGCCTGAAATTTTTAACATATGTTGGGGCAAATACCAATTGCGAAGAGCAGTTTACGGTATTTGTGGATTTTGCATTTTTTTCCACGCTAAAGTCTGAAAGGTATGGCATCCATATGTGTTAAGCTCCCTTTATTTTCACATCTGCAAGTACAACCAACTGTCTTTGAACTACCTCTATCTAGTTAATACATTTGGTCCATCCGAGTGTAATATAATCTGTTATGTGAAAGCCCCCGAGGTTTGTTCGAGAACATTAGAGGAAACTCATAATGAAGACCAAGGAACACAGCAGACAGCTCAGGGATAAAGTTGTGGAGAAGTTTAAAACCGTTTTAAGTTATAAAACACGATCCAACTTTTGGGTGCTGAAAAAAAAAAAAAAATTAAATGCCACAGCCTTTGAAAACTGCCCTTTATGGAAGAGTACCAAGAAGAAAGTCATTGAAGTTTCATTAAAAAAAAATGATGCTAATTAAAAAGACCCAACACACATGTTGAATCTAGGGAAGCTAGGCAGAGCTAATGGGAAGATGAATGGAGCTACACTGACTAGAAAGTATTCACTGCCTTGAATGTTTTAGCATTTTTATTGCTTTTACAAATTCATCATGATCAACAAAATTAGTTGGTTTTATTTTCTTGGCAAAACATATAAACAAACCCTGTTTGATGTTAAAGTGACAACTGGTTTCTATAAAATAATGGCAATTAAATTATGTAACATAAAATACATTATGGTATAAATATTCACACCCAACCAGTAGATGCAATAAAAAAAAAAAAAAAGAATTTCTGTCAAAATAGCCAAATTTTATTGATCGTGATTAACTGATAAAAGCAATAAAAGCTTAAAGCATCCAAAGTGGTGAGTACTTTTCATAGGGAAAAACCTCTGACCGGGGCGGAGGTTTAGCTTCCAGCAGGAAAACAAACATGAACATCCAACCAAAATCTGCCATGAGTGGTTTGGATCTGTTGACTGTAACAAAATGTGGAAAAAGTCCTAAAGGGTGTGAATACTTTTGAATGGGGCTGTGCGTGAAGACGCATGTCTTTTGGAAATGACTCCTTCAAAGTTAATTTCAAAATGAGACTTCATTGTGAAGAGTAATGGGTAAAACCAAGTTAATAACACTAATTCATCTTGTCTTAGTTAAAATTTCAGAAGCATGTAATTGGATTTCCTATTCCTTATTTTCCCCCCTGGTTTTCTGCTCCATTATATGGCTTTTTTATGCAGAACTTTGCAGAGGGGACAGAACTAGTTTAAACCAGACAGAATAAGCTTGTTTTTTTTTTTTTGTTTTGTTTTGTTTTTTTTCTTGGCAGTCACTTTTGCAAGGTTTTCCCGGTGGATACTCTCTCCTCTCTGTTTCAGCTAAATGCTAAATGTCCCCGGCTGCCGGAGGGCAGTAGCAGGAGAAGACACACACACCCACACACGCAAACACACACACACATACAACACATCCCCATGTTTGCTCACATACATCCCATTCCCAGCGGGGAGACATGGAGTGAAAACTAATCCGAAGCACCTGCTCATATTTATTGTGGAGCGTAACCTCAATGAACTTAGATGAGTTATGCAAATGAATTACTATGATGCTTGAATTATATTTTTTAAGGTGCAGTTTAGAATATTATCCTAAGGAATAACATTTTATTTCTTAAAGTTTAAATGGAAGCTACATAAAGCAAGAATATTTTCCAGTAGGCTAACTTAAGCAGTTTGAAATGGCACTTCCTTAAATTATTGGAAATGGTCTGAAATAGTCATACCTAATATAGATGTCATAAATAGTGCAAAGAGAAACTCCACCTGTCAGGAGGAGTGGATGGAAAATAATGAGCACCTGAGAAGAAACACAGGAAACCACGAAAACCAGACAGTCAACAAGTCAGAACAACAGAACACAGCGATTTCACCATTTTGCGGTTATTCTGTTTTTGTCTTTACATCATTGATTTCATATTATTGTCACAAGCTCCTTTGTGTAATAGCTGATAATGTTTGTCTGTCAAACTAAAAAAAGGGACTTTTATTTATTTTTTTCCCGATGCAAACCGAGACAATAAAAGCACCTTTTTTCCGTAGCTTTTATAGAAGTTAAATAGTATCTTTATTGAGGTCACCACTTCGACATGTCAGCGTAATTTCACTTTGTAAGAAAACTGACCCAGCTGGACCGATGACTCCCTGACGTCCAGCCTCTGGTGACACAGCTGTGCTGCAGCTCCAAACTCGATGAGATCAGGAGAACGGATCACCTGTGGGTGCGGGAAGGGCAGCGTTCGTCTGCGCAATCAAATAAGCTCCATGCTGCGCCGACGTCGAGCTTTCCTGTACGCGAGATATAAATGTAAATTTAATAGTTGGCTTTTCTCTCATTTGATTTCATTGTATAAAAATCGAGTTAAACACGTGAAACATGTAGGGTTACAAGCAGAAGATTTATCGTACGCTGCTCCTGCTGTGCACCTGAAGTGCGGAGAACAGACATTTTTCTCTTGTTCCTGTTAATTTTAATCTTTCAGATCATCGAGTAATGTTTACAAAAGAGAAATTTCAAAAGCCGTTTTGAAACGTTGAGCTCATTCGTTAGAGGACTTCTGAACTTCTCTGACTACATGGAGTAGGCTCTCATAAAACAAAACATGACATCCTGATTTAAAGAAGTCCTGGAACCAATAGGAAACAGTGTAATTGACATATGTCTGGAAATGTAAGAAATATATTTTTCATGTTGTTAAAATAGAATTTGGATTTTTTTGTGTGTTTTTTTTGTTTTCCTGTTCGAATGACACTTTCCTGATGTTCCAATCGTTGTTGTTCTCCATCATCCGCTTCCTGTCCATCTTTCCGTCATCCCCTTTCTTTCTATCTTCCTTTCTTTCTTTCTTTCTTTCTTTCTTTCTTTCTTTCTTTCTTTCTTTCTTTCTTTCTTTCTTTCTTTCTTTCTTTCTTTCTTTCTTCCTGCTTTTACCCGCAGCACTGATGCATGCCTTGGTCTTTGGCAATGTGACAGCCATTATCCAGAGGATGTACTCCCGCTGGTCTCAGTACCACACCAGGACCAAAGACCTGAAGGATTTCATTCGCGTCCATCACCTGCCACAGAGCCTCAAGCAGCGAATGCTCGAGTACTTCCAGACAACCTGGTCGGTCAATAACGGAATCGACTGCAACGAGGTATAGGACTGGAACTGTCTCCTTTATTTGTGCGGCTTAGCATGAGTAAGTGTTTTATAGTGCAAAGCCAAAGCAAAGTTGTGGAAAACTGGTTTTTCAAACAGCTTCCTGCAGTTTCCTTGCATACTAAGGAAGGAGTTGAGCATTCCGCCTCGTTAACTTGAACCCTCTTTTTTACAGAGACCAAAAATAGTTGAACGGTTTTCTCAAGACCAAGACGTTTTCTGAATATTCTGCAGTAGCTGAGTCATTCGCCTGGTCTGTACCTGGTTTCTATGCATATGAGTCACCAATGGGGTAAATTAAGGTCAGGAGACCTGCACAAAAACTCAAGTCGGCTGCAAAGCAGGTGTCAGGTAATCCCAAACTTTTAGGGATTCATTGTGAGGACAAAGTTTGGAGAAAGTGTAAAATATTCATGTTCTTTTGTTGTCTATATTCAGTAATCTGATATTTAAGTAGAGAAATGCTGAAGGTCAGTTAAAACTGTATTTTTACCCAGTTTCAGAGTAACTCAACTTCCATTTCTCATAGCCTAAAAAGTTACCACAGTGGAAAGTGAACATTTTCTGAGGCAAAAACTTTTTCTTTAGAAACTTTCATTATAAGAATATTGTACCTTAAAATTAACCCCAAAACATTTACAAAAAAATAAAAATAAAAATCTGGTGATGTTCAAAATCTGATCAGTTGTGCTTTTCTCTTGTGTTTACATGTTTCTACTTCCAAAATAACCCAATTTTTTATGTATATTTAATTTTAGATAAATATTTTTCCATGAATTATGGAGATAAATAGCAGAAAGAGATAAAATTTTAAACTTAATTGAGATAGACATAATGTTTTATCAAGATTTTGAACTGCAGCCTATTTCCATGTGTGTTTAATAATCTGAGTATTGTTGATGGAAGTATGATTACTTCCATCATACATACGAGCCTTTGTGGCTTGTATGTAGCATCATTCACCTTATGATCAAAGGTGAATGAAAAGGGTTTGTTTTTGTAATGCTGCCTTCTGCCACAAGAGGCGCTAACGTCAACTTTCAGACTTTGAGCTGATTCAGACAAAACTGATTTATGTTGTGAATAAAAACCCGGGCCTTCTTTCTGAAAGAAAGCCAAAAAGTCAAACACTTGAATACAAAAGAGAAGTCTTTTGTCCCCATCCTGTCTGTTGATAAGTTTTAATAGTATGAGATATTTAAAAATGTTTTATTTTGTAACTACCATCTTTAAAGTTTGACTTTTTCATGATCTATTTTTACATAGATAGCCGAATATCTGTTGAATTCTAATTAGTTGTATTTTTTTTTTATCATTGTCAAAGTTTTTCTTACGATTCACAGTTCAATTTAGTTTTGTTCAGCCTTAATAAGCAAATGAGAGGGATTTTTTTTCTAATATTTTGTATTTGTAGAAGGCCTTTTGTGGCTCGTATGTAGCTTTAACTGACTGCTGGCGTACCAAAAAAACATCTGCAGAAAGCTGAGTTTAGTAACAACTGCATCATGTTCTAAATTCATTTTCTGAAAAATTGTTTCTCCCTCACTTTCAGAGCTGAACTGATTTATTTTTCTACTTATTTCTTCTAAAAACAAAAATAATAATTTGGAGATCCTTAAAGAAGGATATAAAAAAAATGTCTGAAGGTTATTTTTATGGTTATGAGAAAAATAAACTTTTGCGCTGACTCGGAGAAAGAATCCTAAGAAGAAACAAAATTGTTAAACTGACTATTAGGGGCTCTGTGTTTAAGTTTTTGCCCATAAAAGTTAGAATCAATCTACTGTAGTGAGGCTTTCTTATGTAAACTTATGAATTTAAACCAAAAACCTTCGCTGTTCAAAAATCTCCAGGCTTACTTCTAGATACAGACTGCATAGCAAATCAGTATCAATATTTTATTAGATAATTCACACGGTTCTCACATAGATGCCACATTAAAGCTAATCCAAAAGCTGATCATGTGATCGATACTTCTACAGAGCAAGGAGCACGTTGCAGCATCCTTGATGTTTTTTTGTTGTTTTTTTTCCAGCTGCTATCGTCTTATTGCCACATTTTACTCTATAATAACTAACCAACCACATAATGCAAGAGTCATCCTGGTGTGACAGGTTCAACTCACAACCCGACTCTGGTTTGTATTACATTTTCCTTGAACAAACTTGAGTGTTTTGTGTCACTTTTTATGTTATTTTTTATTTTTTTATCTTTCTTGTCGAGCAAAAGACAAGCATGAAGATTAGCGAGTTGTGGCATTTCACCACACAAGCAATAAATAACACATTCTCCCGACAAGACCGGGGAAACCTGTCAGTGGTCTGATAGTAACTCGCCTCTCCGGGCTGCGCGGGCCTGCGAGACAGCTGTCCGAATCCCGAGCAGAGGGTCGGACGGAGGGATGATGCTGATGAATCCCAGACAGATGAATTATAGATGGGCCTGTTGATTAAAGTAAGCCCGGCTCTGATGACTCACCGAAGGAATCCAACGACAGATTTCCGTCCTCGGCAAATCGTGCGTTTGTCGATGCGACGCAGTCTTGTGGACTGCGCTTTGTGTTATAGGAGCTGCATGAATTGTGTTCGGAGGTTAGCAATCCAAAAAAAAAAAAACAACAACAAAAAAACCAGCGAAGGCTAAAAAAAAAATTCAATTACCGAGTTGCAGAGTGGTGTTTTCACAACTGTCACACTTTCTTTCCTCCTCTCTTTTGTTTCCCCACCTGCCTTCCCGCGTCCCTTCATCGTCCCCACAGCTGCTAAAGGACTTTCCGGATGAGCTGCGATCTGACATCACCATGCATCTCAACAAGGAGATCCTGGAGCTGTCGTTGTTTGCCTCGGCCAGCCGCGGCTGCCTGCGCTCGCTGTCGCTGCACATTAAGACCTCCTTTTGCACCCCGGGGGAGTACCTCCTCCGACAGGGCGACGCTCTGCAGGCCGTCTTCTTCGTCTGCTCGGGGTCCATGGAAGTGCTGAAAGACGGGATGGTGTTAGCCATCCTAGGTAGGTTAAAGTGGAACTGCTAGCGGGAAGAAAAAGGAGAAAAACCTCTTGGTGTAATTGAAGAAGATCATAGCACTTGAGTTTATAAAATCCTGTAGTTAAGCTCAGTGTTTAGACACAAAATTCAACTAAGTGAATGGAGGTTAATATGCAAGTTCTGATGTCTACCATAGGAAAAAACACATCAACTTTATATTGTTGTTTTTTACGAATATTTTCTGCAGAAGGTGCTCAAAGGACTTTTACGCAAAGCAACATAAAAATGCAGACAAGGTCTCAAGAAGGCCTGCAAATATCCAGTCGAGCAATCTGGTCATAAAATGAATGGCGTTTTAATTTTAGATGTTCTATATGAAACCTTGTTAAAATTTTTATCAAGAAATCCCAAACTGGGGAAAAATACAGAGAAAAAGTTAACTTTTCAAATAAAACATACAGCCTTTTAGTTATCGTCTCCATAACTCCAGCAGCTTCACTGGGGAACCAAATTAAATTAGTTCAGTTTCTCATTAATAAAAGTTAATGTCACCTGAAGCACTAACTCAGAAGAAGAAGAAAAAAACAGAGTTCCTTGTTTTTTTTTTTGTTTTTGTTTTTTTTTTTTGTTTTTTTGCAGAAAAGTTAAAATAGAAAAAAAAAATCTAACAGTCTGTTATAGATTATAGGGAGAAAATCACATCTACTACTAACCAGTCACTCTTTATGATCAATGAAAGAATAAGAAAGGAAAATGTTATTAATTTCGTTTCTTTTTCAACATGATAAAAAAGTAATTTTAAACTACACACTAGAGTGAAGCTGCACTAAAACCCTGGAACTTAAGTTTCTGTTTAGTTATCGTGTGTGAAGAGAAAAACTGTTTTGTTTTGCTTTTTTCTTTTCATTCAGATCTATTTAGGAGTTACGAGATCTGGCGGTAATTTAAAGAGCAGGGAAGGAGTATGGCAGAGGGAGTGAAAATCCAGTGTTTTTAAAAACCACTGTGATATCCAGAAGGCCGCGCCTTTGTTGGACTGCAGGGAGCGATTATATTTCTTTTGGCTAAATAATAGGGGGGAAGCAGTTGCTCCACTGTTCAGGTCTCTTTTTTTGTGTGCATGATAAATCTGTTAAAAAAAAAAAAAAAGAAGAACAGAAGACCCTCTGCTGAACGACTATCATCTGCTGTCGCACCACATCTCGTCCTGAGTGACATCGTTCCTCCTGTGACCTTTTGAATAGAGCTACACAGCAATATGGGAACAGTGTGATGCGAATACCATCTAAATGTGAAGCTCCCTCCATCACTGTCTATGTTTACTTGTTGATTCTTGTATTTGTCACATGACTCTCTGTGTGTGTCTGACAGTAGCTGCATGTTGGTACACCTTCAGGAAGAAACTGTGCTTTTGTTAGGATGTTTGCTGGCCCTCAAACTGCCTCATGGTAGTGTCTCTGTGTGTGTGTGTGTGTGTGGGTGTGTGTGTGTGTGTGTGTTTTTGTGTGGGTGGGGAGGTATATGTGTGTGTGTGTGTGTGTGTGGGTTTGACAGGCAGATAGCATTGTCTGCTGACTGTGCAGAAGGTTGGAGTGACACGGAGTGTTTCGCC
>NW_006800078.1:1241080-1252495 GCF_000485575.1 Poecilia formosa
GTGTGTGTGTGTGTGTGTGTGTGTGTGTGTGTGGGTTTGACAGGCAGATAGCATTGTCTGCTGACTGTGCAGAAGGTTGGAGTGACACGGAGTGTTTCGCCGAAGGACAAAGCTGCTTCTTTGTGTCTCAGCCTGTTCCACCGTGGATGAGTTTGTGTAGGTTTCTTTTTAACCTCCGGCCCCAAATGGTTTTTGTCCAAACAAAAGCCCATAGTTACAGATCTGTAAGCCCGTAGTAGACGCAACGCGAGAACAAGTGAGGTTATGATGATGTGTAAGGAGAAAGGAGAAGGACTCTTGAAAGGGGAGAAACTGGATATCATGGGTCATCAGAAAAAAAAAATGGTCTGACAGAGAAAGAAAAACTGTTTTTAAAAAAATGAAGGACGGAAGGGCTGATTGAGAGGTAAATAACAAATTAACCGTTGAAATCGTGAATACATAGACAAAGGAGACAAGAAAGAATGCAGATTAATTATAGATGAAAATAACTTTGGGCAGATGCTGACGAATTACAGAGTAAAGATGAGAAAACGGGGAAAAAAAAATAAAAAATCGAAATGAAGATGAAAGGAAAAGAGCAGCAAAGTTATGGGTGAAAAAATAAGTGAGGTATGTATTAGGAAAAACAGAATAACGAGCATAATGGAGAAATAAAGAAGTGCGGAAATCAAACAAAAAAAAACGGGAAAGTTTAACAGGGAAAGAAGGAGAAAAGGAAGGAAAACTAATATGTGGGTGGAAAGCGAGGAGGAAGTCATCGAGAAGGGAGGGCGGGGGGGTGCAGAACGAAAGAAGGAAGAGAGAGGAGGACTGAGTGAAGTAATATGACAATAAATGATCTGACAGACAGGAGGATAGAGACAGAGCGGGCTGAAATAAGAACAGTCACGACTTTCGCTCCTTCAGCTGCGCCGCTGTAATTTAGCAGCCCTCATAGTTCACAATGACCCTAATGAATCATTTATCACTTCTTATGGGACATTACCGCTGCTGGGGGGAGGGTGGTGGTGGGAGCCTCGCCTTCAGTCCATTTGTACAAAAACAGCTGTCACATTCACTCCACCCAAACTGCTACATTTCATAAAAGTGTTGTGGATGAGGCTACTTTACAAATATGAGAATTAGTTAGAGTTAACATTAGTGATTTATTTATTTATTTATTTTTTTTTACATCTAAATCTGTATCTGCTGAAACTAACAAAATAAATATTTTCTGGTTCAAGTTCTTTATTCTTGATCAGCTGGGCTTGAAATATCTACCAAAACTTAATTGGCAGGTTACATTGTTAATCATTATTAATAATTTAAAAAAAATAAAATAAAAACATAAAAAAATGCTTACATCTGTTGCTATGGTGCTGATTTTAATTGGCGAACAGAATGAAAGACCTGCAGACATACTCTAGACGAAAAAAGGATTTTAGTTGGCAAATACTTCTAGATGTTTAATATAATATGTTTTATAACATATTGCATAGTCTGATTTGTTTTGGTTGTTATGTTTTGGATTTTGATTTAGTATTTGACAAAAAAGTTTTGTTTTGTTTTTTTGTTGTTTTTTTTTTCCATTTTCCTCCTCCTTTCGTTGAGCATTGCCTTGCCAATGTTTAAATCCTGTTTCTTTTCACATTTTACATGTTTTAACCCAAAACTTCAATGGTTTTTAGAGAAAGCAATGGGAAAACAAAAAAACAGCATAATTGTAAAGAGGAAGGAAAATTATGTAATAGATTTTCAAAATGTCAAAAAGAAATCTACTGCCTACTTTGAAATCTTTCTTTCAAATTTCTACCAAACTCTCCAGTTGTTCCCTCATGGCTAGTTCTCCATTTTCTGTCTGGTTCTGTTTCTTCTTTGGTAGTTCCTCGCGTCTCACAAAGTCTTTGCATCTCTTTACATTTCCAGCAACATCTTCTGGTTTGCTTCACTTAAGCAAAAACTTGTTGACATCTATTTTTATCCCTCATACGCCTTTGAACTCCGCTTTTGGGTGCACTCCTCTCGTCATCACTGAGCAGATTTCGCTCGGTTGAATCTTGAACATAAAAAGCGGTCTCGGCGTTATTACCAACCTCTTTCAGGCAAAATATTTCTCTAAAAATACATATAAAAACAAAAAGATATAAAGCATAAGTGTTAACATGAGTGCTAGAGAGCCTGCATCTTCAGCCCCTTTTATCAGAGTGGAAACATTCTGAAGTGGCCCCCATTCCTCGCCCTCTTTTCATGTCTCTCTCTCTCTCTCTGAACAGGTAAAGGTGACCTGATCGGAGCGAACCTGTCATTAGACAACCGTGTGATAAAAACCAACGCAGACGTGAAAGCCCTGACCTACTGTGACCTGCAGTGTATCAACCTGAAAGGGCTCTACGAGGTGCTGGACCTCTACCCTGAATACTCTCATCACTTTGTCCAGGACATCCAGCAGGACCTCACATACAACCTGCGGGAGGGACACGAGACACACGTGAGTCATTGTTTGAGTAGCTGAACATACAGCTCTGACTGTATGCTGTCAACAAACCGCTTAAATGAACCGAAATGCCGTCGCCTTCCTAAAATAATGTCCTAAAAATGTCCTGTTTTACAGACGACTTTTACAACTCGTCTGTAAAACCGCCATGTACCCCAAGAGTTCCTGATTGTGTTTGTCCTCAGCGTTGAAAATAAAAATCAATTAAGGCATGACCCATACTTGTGTGCTTCTCAATTTCCTGTACTGAGTTTACATTGAGAGTATAGGCTCTGGCACAAAATGTGTAGGTGATTTTAGTTTGGGTTTGTAGCTGAGCCTAATGGACAGAAATTAGGACACTGTCCTAGTTAAGGTAGCTGTAAGAGAGAGCTGGCGAAAGTAGCTGGGATACCCGGCTCTGCTCTGCTGCTCTGCTTCTGTAATTACAGTCAGGTGTTTTACTCTGTTGCACAAACACAACTGGGACTCGCTGTCGTGCACACACACGCACACACACACACACACACAGAGGGAGTGCGCCGCAGGGCTTTCAGATGAAACTCATCTGCAGAGGGACAGCCTAAATCTCGGCACTGAGTAAATGAAGATAGGTGGAGGCACCTGAGGATAGAGCGCCGTTCGAGCTGCGCTGCTCAGTTTGCTCCGAAGCTATGTCATAACAGCACCAGTATATTGTGGTGAATAAATTTCCGGCGCTGTCTCACTGTGAGCTGTGTGCAGTTATTTTGTTGCGCTTCTCTGCTCGGTTTGGAGAACTGACCAGAGGATGCTGCCAAATTGCTCCCCGGGAAGAAGAAGAGCTGGAACATAAAACCAACATGTTGTTCCCTCCCTGCATTGAGCGTTTCCTCTCTGGCTGTCTTCCAGGTGAAGACCAGACTGTCGACAGCAGCACAGGAGTCTCAGGTACCCGCTCATTATTTGCAGGGCCCTGCTAAGCTATTCGCACCGCTTGAACTTTCCCACGTTTTGTGAGTTTTAAGAACACAAAATGTGTCTTATTGGGACTTTATGTAAATTGAGCAGCAAGCTGCAGCTCCAGAGCCACATGTGGATCTTTTGTCTCCCCCACTGTGGATGTTATAAAACCAAATTAAAGAAATGTTTTTTAATTATAAAGGCATTATGAAAGTGTTGTTTTCTTTTTCTTATGTGTTTATGAAATATGTGCATAGAATATCTACAGCATAAAACTGCCAGTGCTATAAGACTTTTTAAACGTAGTTTCAAATGTTTTATATATGCAACCGTTGGTCTCTCGCAAAATAAATGAATCCCAATGCATTGATGTTGGAGGTTGTAACACAACAAAATATTAAAATATTCAAAGGGTTTTAATACTTTCACAAAGTCCTGCCCAAGCTGAAGCTAAAAGTTTGAATAAATCAACAGACATGTCTGACATTTTAACATACTCAATGTTGATCTCGACCAGTTTTCCTTTCCAACAAATCTCCGCAGCGGCGACTCTCAGCAGAAATCCCCCCTCACTCCGACTATTAGCAAAAATCGTCCTGGTGTGATGGTTTCACGAGGAAACTGATCATGGAAAATTAGAAATTCTTCACAGATTTGTTCCAGTCGTTTGCTGCGGCAGGGCAGAGAGCTGCGAAACGCTTCACATGCAGGGAAGCGGCTGAGATGTTTTACAGACAAATCAATCCGCCTGTCTTGCCGGTTAACTTCAGGAGGGCTCCCGGCCCTCACTGGGAACATACTAATTGGTGGATTTAGAGCTTCTATTTTTGTTCTTACTCGGGTATGTAATCCATGTCCACACATCACGGATTGATCATTCGTTGTTTCATTTCCGTCCCAGTCTGGGGTTAGAAGGAACGGGCGCGTGGTTCAGGGCCAACCCACTGTAGCCGAGGCCCGGGAGGAACACGAGGGCGACTCGGACCAGGACGAGCGCGACAACGCCGAGTCTGTGTCTCTTCTGACAGAGCGCCGTCGGCCTGAGAACCTCAGGGACGCCGTCAGGAAGTCTCCTCCGTGCCAGCCCCGCCAGAAGACCGTCACCTGCAGCTTGGGCCGCTCTCCGAAAAACCTTCAGGAAATCACGCCAACTGCTCTGGACCCTTCAAACCTCAGCCCCAGGTGGGTTCAGTCGCCACTGGCTTCATCATCGGACATATTCAATAAATAATCTTCAAAATGAAGATCATTTGTTGGGTCTACTGTGTCTCAAACACATTGAGAGGTCAGAGTCTGGACATTGCTATGCTAAGGTCGATTTTTCTTTTACTGTCTCTGAAAACTTCAGGCATACTGATGAATATTTTTGATGAATTTTGGCAATACGTTTTTAGAGTGCTGCTCAAACTTAATCATATTGTAAGTTACGTGATGATTCATTGAGACTTTGACCCCCAACTGGGACAGTTTTCTCTTATGACATATGAAAAAGTTGACCTGTAATCAAACAAAGTTAACTTTTACATGATATGCATGATTTATTAGCATTACATAACCATTGGGATCACACTTCTTTAATTTAATCTACCGTCACATGTATGGAAGAACTTAGTTATCCAGAAATAAAATCAGTGGTTTGATTTGAGTACAAAACATCGCCATGGTTTGTAATTGACACATGTCCAGTATGATCTATACCTTGGCACATTGCTTTTTTTTTTTTTTTTTTTAGGATCCACAGAGGTTTAAGAAGAAAAGACCAAAACAGGAATTTCAATTTGAGGCCATAAATATGATAATAATTGAGTTTAATAATTATAGAATTGCTATTTCTTATTTTTCATGCGTTTTCAGGGTAGAGAGGTTTGGGGCAACTCCAGAGTCTAGACGTTACTCCGTAGTTTCCTTTGTGTCTCTGTAGGATAGTGGACGGTACCGAAGACAGCGAGGGAACAGAAACTTCTCAGACGTTCTCCTTTTCCACCGGCCTCGGCTGTCCTGTCAGTGAACCAACCAGTGCCTCAACGTCAACCACAGGTTATTCTAGGACACTTTTTTTTTTTTTTTGTAATATTTTTTGTACTTCATTTGAAAACTGTCCACACCCAGAAACCATAAGTAATTTTACCTTCACTTCTTTCCATCTGTGTTTATGTGAAACTCTAAATGTTTTTCTCTTGCTCGCTGATTTAACACAGATATGCTGCATATCAGCGCGACAGAATTAGCAGCAAAAGCAGAGGAGACCAGGGGACAACTGCGACACCTCGACCAGCAGGTATGATTTAGTGGCGCGCACATTTTTGGGTGACAAGAATAATACAAATGATTAACATTTAAACGCTAAAGTCGAGGTGTCGTTCTCAGGGGGAGGATTTAGACGGATGTAGTTGGAAAGGTTTGCAGGTAGGCTTCTGGAAATAAAAGCCAGCCAATTTGATGACCTAAATAAGGATATAGCTCCGTGAGAAGTGAGAACATTTTCGACAGGTGAGCTAAAGTAGAAGCGAGGTGTATCGGCATGTAAGGCCCAGAGCAGGATGAAAGGATTAGAAGACGTAAATGAACTAAAACTTACCCATTTTTTATCCATATTTTATTCCCAATCTGAAAAGTACACAGGGGGTTGCCGTACTAGATGTCATTGATTATAATGGTTCATGTTGCAGCTTGAGATATTCCGTCCACACACCAACATCCAGACTCTCACGGTGCATCCCATGGCTTGATTGGCAGGTAGCTAAGTTGACATTAGACTTTTGGCAGCTGAGGAGGGCTGGCGTTTTCCTCCTCCTGCTAATCCTCAGTGTCTGTCGCAGAATCAAACGGCTGTCTCGGCAGGGAAAAGTAAAGGCACGAGGAAAAGAAGGAGGAGAGATAAAGTCATGTACCTTTTTCTTTTACTGATCTTAGGAGACCTAAAGTTAGATATAGACATTTAAAACACAGGAGTGGGATAGGCGGCGGCGGCAGTGTTTTGCTCAGTGTCTCACTGGGTGACCAAAATCCCCCAGTGTGGTCCTCTGATTGTTTAAACCACACTTGGATCCAACGACGCCGATCACAGCAGGATGTGGGAGACACTCGTTTGATCTGGAACGTACACAAGCACGCACCACATGAGCACGTCACTTAATTTGGGGTTTATTATCTCACCAAATAGTCACATGCAAAAAAAAAAATATTGTAAAACATTAATTTGTTGTGGTTTTGTCTAATTTAGTGCAACGCAAAAATTTTTATTTTCTATTTATTTATTTTAATTGACACATTTACCAATCAAGGTCGGATAATCAAAGGTCAGATTTTATTGTTTGCTTCATTCATGAGGAACAGTGTCTAAAACGCAACACAAATTAGAAATTAAATGATGAACAATCTAAGCCAATAAACATGACCATACTCATGTCGTTGCAGTTTAGACCAGACACAAAAAACATAAAGAACAAAGCTACTTTTGTAGTCTCATTTGTGTTTGTTTGTTTGTTTGCTTTTTTTGAATAAAAGCATGATTATGAAGAGGATGAAATATAAAATGGTAAATCATTAGTGTGAATAGTTATCACACTTAGCAGTAGCATCTTAGCTAATGCTAGCACCCGAACAACTTTAATACAGGAAACAATGAGCACTGTTGACAGTTTACATGCTACTGTTAGCATTTTAAACATATTTTCTCACTACCATGGAGCAATAGAGGAAGGACTCTAGTTGTACATCGCCAAGGGATCGTGAGATAAACCTGCAAATATGAACAGTCGAGAACCTGAGCATTTCCTTACACCAGGATGGTGAAGGAGGTGAAAAAAGATATCTGAAGGGTGTCATAGAGTCAACAATAAATGTAACTGAGGAATTTTATTTTAAATATACCTGATTTTTCTACATCAAACAGCTTCATAATGAATCCAGTACTTAGTGTTTCTACATTTTATTAGGTTTTCTTATGATAGATGTAACAGTTGAAGTATATACACGAATTTCACAAATCTTGCAATGTTCAGTAAAGTGTTGCATTTATATTTGTTATCACCCCACCTAACTATGATTCTCCAAAATAAATAAAGTTCAACCATTTTAAGTTTTTTTTTTTTTTTAACTTCAGTACATACTTGAAAAGCTGGAGTCAGATTTAACGGGAAGATGGGTGAAGCTAAGTACAAATGCACGCCACACTGCTCAGGTTTTTTTTTATTGGAAGATAAATGCTTTAAAACCACGTGTCATTTTATGTTGTAGTTGATGATCAAATATTTTCTCACTCATAACAATCAAACCAGTTTTTTGCTTTATGTGTGGAAATATTTCCCCAGACATGTTTGCTAACAATCAATGAAATGATCACATTTAGAAACGGTAATTTTTGCTTGTAGGTGTATATTTTTTGTTATGGATGAAATACCACGGATCTTTTGTATTCTCCTGATAACATTTATAGGAATTAGACTAAATTTCTTGACTTTGCGGACTCGTGATGATCGGAACCTTTTGAACACGGCGTGTTTGAACGGGGAAGAAGTAGGTCTGAACACCGGGCTCTTTACAGGCTGATGCAAGTTGAATGAGGGAGCTGTTAGCTTAACGGTATGATAGAAAAACAGAGAAAATAACCGGATATTTTCTTGATATGTCTTTAAGCTCAATAGTTTTTTTAAAAAAAGTATTGAGTTTGAAAAAAAAAAAATCAATAACCAAGTGTCAATTTTCTCATTTTGATGGAGAATATTAGTAGCGATTAGCCAGATTTACCAAGCTAGCTCTGATAAATGCTCACATATGGGAGCCTGCTGTGCTACGGAAGGAGGAAATATAGAGATGTCAGAACTTTAAATCAGTTTTATTTTTCTGTTTAAAGACTGACTGATCTATTTGTTTAATTTCTTACATCAGATTATTTCACATAACATTTCATATTATAAATAAAACATTCCACCAGTGGAACTAGTATTTGTTTTAATCAATATTAAGGAATTATTTACTTAAATAATTTTCTATATCTTGCTCAAAAGTTTCTTATTAATCAGTTTTGTCTTATTTTAAGTGTGCTAAGATATTTTCACTAGAAGCTGGACAAAAAGAATACTTGGTAAAATTCAAATGATACAAATTCAATTTTACTGATCCCAAAGGGAAATTAAATGTTGTTAGATTTGATTAATGATAACATTACCCAAACTATGAATTTCAGTAATTAAATTCAAACTAATCAAACTCAATTTTGTAGAAAATAATCCTAAATAACTAATTAAAATGGATTTTAAACACAGAAATAGTCTAATTATGGTAAGGCTGAACAATATTACAATACCATGAAATAAGCATTTTATATCAGTCTGTATCAATACTTCTCTATTAGTTTTTTCTGTTTTAAATATTTGCAATACTTAACTGTTTTATCCATAGTTTTCACACCACAATGTTTTTTAAATTATTTTTTTTATTTCTAAGCAATTATGAGGAATGAAGGCAAAACCAGAAATTGCTGCTGCGCAAGTGACTCGACAGGCTGTTGCTAGGTAACCAAAGAGTGAGTGAGTTGCTAGGCAACTAAAGAGTGAGAAATTTAGTTGGTTCCACCACCCTTGCTTAGCTAGACGTGAGAGGTTGAGCCATAGACATAACAAAAGAATAGATGCCTCATGGACCGCTCTTGCCTGCTGTTGCAAACGTGATGTAGGGCTGCCATCTTGCAGTGGTCGCCAGCTCCACTCAACGTTGTACGTTTGAGGCACAATGAAGTGACAGCGCATTTAATTAATTATAACTGAACAGATTTTCACGCTTTTTTACTAGAAACCTAATTCAAACAGCTATCATAGCTACATTTACAAAGACATTTATTTTTTTAAAAGTATTTTTAAATTGAATTGAATTGATCCATGGATCAGCATATTTAAATATTAGTGGGGACTACTGATGTTAGGGCTATGGGTCGGCAGTCATTCAGGCCTGTCACTGTGGAGCTTTTGGGGACAGGGACAATAGTGGTGGTCTTTAAGTGGGAGAGGACAGGTGACAGTAACATTGAGGTGTTGAAGATCTCTCAGACCGTTGATGTACACAGTCCCTCAGAACCCTTCCTTGTCGGGGCCTGCAGCCTTACAGGGGTTGATTTCCTGGAAGGACTTCCTCACATCTGCTGTGGTCACACAAAGAGGCATGTCACCAGGAGGTGGTATTAGTCTGGTGCTGAGGGGGGTTTTAAGATGCTCAAAGCGGGAGTAGGACTTGTTAAGTGCATCTGGCAGTGAGGGGTTAGGGTTAGGCTAACGCTAACCCTAGGGTCGCTTCTCGGAGTGCTGATGCCTCACCTGTCCTGAACCCAGCGTCCCTAGCTTTCACCAGAGCTTTCACTTCAGCATTCAGCCAGAGTTTCTGGTTCGGGTAACAGGTTACTGTCCTGGTGGTGGTGACATCATCAGCACACTTGGAGATAATGCCAAAAACAGAGGAGGTGTATTCCTCCAGGTCCATCTCTCCCTCATAAGGACCCACCTCTCTGAAGACCTGCCAATCTGTGGACTGAAAACAGTCCTGGAGCTCACAGGCTGCATCCCTGGGCCACACAGTGATTGTCTTCCTCCTTGGCCTAATCCGTGTCATCAGCAGACGATATGCTGGCACCAGCAGGATGGAGATGTTTTCGGAGAGGCCAAGATGGGGGCGAGGAAGAGCTCTGTACGCACCGTGAATGTTAGTGTACATACAATACAGAGTGTAAGAAGGATGACATGCCGATAAAAACTGAGCAGAGTGTCCGTCAGTTTCACATGGTTAAAGTCCCCTGCAACTAGGGCTGTGNGCCAAAAACAGAGGAGGTGTATTCCTCCAGGTCCATCTCTCCCTCATAAGGACCCACCTCTCTGAAGACCTGCCAATCTGTGGACTGAAAACAGTCCTGAAGCTCACAGGCTGCATCCCTGGGCCACACAGTGATTGTCTTCCTCCTTGGCCTAATCCGTGTCATCAGCAGACGATATGCTGGCACCAGCAGGATGGAGATGTTTTCGGAGAGGCCAAGATGGGGGCGAGGAAGAGCTCTGTACGCACCGTGAATGTTAGTGTACATACAATACAGAGTGTAAGAAGGATGACATGCCGATAAAAACTGAGCAGAGTGTCCGTCAGTTTCACATGGTTAAAGTCCCCTGCAACTAGGGCTGTGTAATAATATCAATTTTGCGATACATATCGATATTTTCTTTCCTAGAAAAAAATCGATATTCATCCGCAAGTATCGTAACATCCAACTGTCACCTTGCTCACTCACTGCTTGCTTCGCCAGGAGAGTGATTAGGTCATCAGGCTTAGAGTGATTCCTTCAGATGTTAAGTGTCAAGTGTTGAGAAAATAAATTTAAAATAAGCTAGTTTTAAAACTTAACATGTCTTGATTCAAATGGCCTAATTGTGGTTTTGAAATTAGTAATGTATTCTGGCTTTTTGACTTTTATTTTACTTGTAGTTACAGCAGATGGTTTGCTAGGATCGTTTGAACTGCCTTTTGTCTGTGTGGGAAAAACAATACAGTAGAGGTTCTAGCTTTTCACACTCATCTGTGAAAGGCCGTAGACACGGCAGGAGATACTGGCTTCAGATAGAGGGTCAGAGATAGCCACTGGTTGGTTGAGCAAAGATACTCCTTATTTGAATAAATTAAAGAAAAGAAGATAAAACTTTCTACACAGAAGTAACAAATCAGATTTGCTCTTGCAACTCTCCAAAGATGTCTTTGGACATCTTTGCTTTTCTTTCTTTCTTTCTTTTCAGGTAATGTATGTCTCTGTTGTTCTGCAGTTTCTGTGTAAGTTTATGCATTGTCTTATAATGGATTAAACTCTGTAATTCTGTGACGTCAACACGCATTGTTGTTTCCTTGTGGCCACACGTGGCTCGCTGAGAGGACCTGGGATCCAAGAGGAAGAGAGAGCCAGACTTTTTTCAAAGTTAACTAATTTAGATATTCTTCCTTAACACAAGGTTAAAAAGGTATCAAACTATTCAGAGCAGGGTACTTGG
>NW_006800078.1:1252728-1254313 GCF_000485575.1 Poecilia formosa
CAGTTAAATTAATTCCATCCAACTCTATAATAGTCACAAAATGTCACCAAAATCGCTCTGTCCGTCTAAAATCTTGCAGAAAATTGCAAAAGTGTATTGAATTGTATCGTATGCAATATATATCGTATCGTGAGCAGAATACCATGTATCGTATCGTATCGTGAGATTATTGTATCACTACAGCCTTACCTGCAACCACGTAATACACCTCCGGGTGCTTCATCTGCAGTGAGCTAACGGTGTCATACAGCTCTTTCTTTGCTTTGTTCCCGTTAGCACCGAGCGGAATGTAAACAATGGTGACGAACACCGCAGTAAACTCCCGAGGCAGATAGTATGGCTGACAGCTTTTAACGACTCGTGCTTTACAACAACACTCTGGAGTGTTGACGGTGTTAAGTTCATTTTCAGCATCACTGAGGTGTTTAAAGCAGCTATGTGAAGCTTTTAGATCAGTGGTGTCCAAACTTTTAGCCTAAGAAAACCAAAATCATCAAATCAGAAGTATTTTCTTATCTTCTTGAAAAGCTAAACATATTTAGTTAACTGTGATTATGTTTGACTTGGTCAACAATCTCGCTCTATTTAAATGACATGGACAAGCTAGTCTGATTCAAAGGAAAATGATCTGCAAATCTTTGTATATCAGAAAAGATAATAGGAAGTTACATGTTTGTTGTAATAAAAGAAAGAATTGCAGTTTTCAACTTTTTGGGGGGGTTGCCCCAAGAAGCTGAACATGTTGGAGGAAAATCGATGGACTAGAAAATGTCTAGAGTTTTCTTAGAGTTTGGGTACTACCCTAACTCTAACCCAGATAAGGTATGGGGCTACTAAATTTACTGGAAACTCACACAGAGACTGCTGTTAGTAACGGCAACCACACTAATTACACTAATCACTAGTAAAAGGCGCTAAGAACAGTTTAAAAATGTCAAGTCTGTAACCTTCTGTCTTTGTTTTGTGATAATTGTTACATCTTATTTAACTGCAGAGTTATTTAACACTGACTGCTCTCTGCCACACACAGGGTTTGGCCTCACTGATAAAGATATTTGATCATAGAAATCTGCTTTAAGCCTCCTTACAGTCACAATAACTGAATGAAGGATTTTAAAATCTTACCCATAATAGTAAATCTGAGCTTTTTTCTCACAAAAGACACAGCTGTGATACTTTTAGAAACAAGTGTATTGAAAAAAAAAAATAGCTTGAGATGTTATGTTTGTTATATTTTTAGGTGTGTGAAAAAGTACCTGTAATCCTGTATAAATTCCTTTAACATAAGAAATTTTACTTTATTTCTAGTTTCCATGGATCTAGATAGCTCTGTAAGTTTGTGTTATTTTGCGGTCCAGTTTTACATTTACTGCCTTTCTGCCATCTTTCTGCTTTTTGTTATTGCCGTGCGGTCTTTCAACAGATACATTTTGGACCTTTTGAACTCACCTTACTCAATCCCCAAAAGAAAGAAAGAAAGAAAGAAAGAAAGATAGATAGATAGATAGATAGATAGATAGATAGATAGATAGATAGATAGATAGATAGATAGATAGATAGATAGATAGATAGATAGATAGATAGA
>NW_006800078.1:1255026-1348215 GCF_000485575.1 Poecilia formosa
TCTCTCTTCACCACGACAGACCGGTACAGCGCCCGCTTCACGGCAGATGCTGCCCCAATCCGCCTGTCGATCTCCCAGTCTCTTCTTCCCTCATTCGTGAACAAAATCCCCAGATACTTAAACTCCTCCACTTGGGGCAGGACGACCCCCCTGACCCAGAGAAGGCACTCTACCCTTTTTCGGTTTTTGGGGATTATAAATCCCCAAAAGATTTATAATCTTTTCCCTTTCCCCAGCCACTTCTTCCAGCTCCTCCGGGGGAACCCCAAGGCCCCCTCTCTCATTTATAATCTCAGAATATGATTAGAAATCCCCAAAATATTTATAATCATATTCTAAGTTTTCACTACAGTTTAAACTAAGCCACAAAATGAGTGAAAGGTTTTTCCCTCTTGAACTTCCAACCTGTTGTGTTCTCATATTTGCCCTCATGTTGTGGTGGCTGTTTTGTGTTGTGTGTTTTATTCATTGTGCAGCTGGAACCCTGGATGCAGTGGCATTAAATTAGATTTGATCTGCACTTTGTGTTTTAAAGCTCCTATAAAGTTTGTTAGACAGACTAAAAGCTAAACAAGCTGATGATGAGGATTTCTATGGCTGCCACCAGTTTGCTGTCTTGATATTGTGACAGGCTGCAGTATTTCCCGGTTTCCTTTTGAAAGTCCTCTGATTAGTCCATAACCAGTTTATATTGTGCGACGCAATCAGATTAAGTCCAGTCACGGTTGGCTCCGACTATTAACTTCTGTTTTCAGCCGTATGAATGGACACAGTTGTTGTGGGACATGGATGAGTATGACTGGATTGTGGAGAAATTAATAAAAGACTAGCATTGTGTGTTACGGTAACTGGAATCAGTAGGGTCAAGCTAAGGTTACTGCCACTGTGGACATTGTTGTTTAAGGATTTCATTGGTTGACCCAATCAAACCAAATCTTGAGTTACTTCTATCCTGGCCACTTCTTGAAATGCTAAAACACATTGATAAAGTAAGATTAATGTCAGAAAATGCAAACCATTGATTCTTCACTTAATTGTAAAATTTGAAAAATGCCTATTATTTTTTTTCTCTTGATCGAAATGCACCAAAAATGTACCAAACATTGATATATGCCGAACCGTGATTTTTGTACTGTTACATATGCATGTAATACACAAACTCGTAAGATTAGTTTACAAATAGATAAATATCACTTTTGACAGTTTGGCCAGGACTGGACAGCACACATCATCATCACATTTGTAAGTCAAACCTTAGCCTACAGTGTTGGTCCTCAAATGATGGCCCGAGGTCCACATCTGGGACGCGAGCCATCTATTTTTGGTTTGCTGTCTGCAGTTTGCGATCAGACCAGATCCTGATCCAGAAAACACGATGGATAATGACCCACTCCAGATCTTCCAGGTCTGAAAAACAACCCGCTGCGTAACTTTTGATGGGACAAGTTAGTTGTGAATTACTTTCGCTAGGCGGAGCGCTTAACAGACGCTTAATAGCTCTTGTGAAAGAAGTCAGTGAAAGCGGAAGAAAATGATGAAAACGAACAAAATACTGAAAGGTGGTAAAAGGTGAAGATAAATGTCAGAGTTTAAGTAGAGGACTGGCAGAGAAACTAATACGGGAGGTGTGGTAAAGATTACACTGAAAAAAAGTGGCTCTGATACTGTAGCAGTAATTGTTAGCAGTGAACCAGAAAGGGGGCCATTACAGATGAAACTCTTTGTGTATATGTGTATAATTAGATAACGCGATGTTGGAAAAGCCCCTTCTCGGGGTTAAAAGTTTAACGGTTCAAGAGTTTACGTATTGTTTGTGCGTCTGTATCTAAAAATGTGTGCCTGTGACTTTTTCCTTCGCTTCAGTTTGCAATATTTTCTGGCCCATTGGCTTTTTGGTCTCTGTACAGCTCAAGTGTGACGTTGGTCAGAACTTCACCCTATAAATATGTTTCTTGCGAAAGGAGGCTTTCTAGCAAAATTTAGTGGGGCGTGAATAAAGAAAACCCCAAAACAAGCAAACACCATGACCTGGCATCAGTCTGAAAAGAAACAGTTCCATTCATCAAGATAGCCGAGGACTCATACGTGAGCATTCAGACAGATGTTAACACTTAAGTCTTGCTAAAGGATACTGGAATAAATATTCACTGACGAAAAACCAAAAACCTACTTATATAAAAACCGACATGTGGCTGTTCATATGTTTTTGAATGATTAAAATGGAGCAGCTTATTCATTTATGCGCCGATTTTGAAACTTCAAATTAAGTTCTCTATCTCTTTATGCACTTTTCAGATTGTTTAAATGTTTGCTACGTTAGATTTATGATATTTGTGAATGACAAACGTTCAGAAATCCGTAGAATAAGAAATGCTAAAAGGGAATATTTGTACATGAAAAAGTTCTGAGAGCAGCCATTATCCTCATCATCAACCAGTTCAGCTTGAGCTTCGCTGTAGCGTCCATCATGGACTGTGGATCATCCGAGTCAATTTGAATGTTCCTTTTATGTGATCTTTGTTGTAATAATCTCTTCCCTATTTTGTACTTCTCGTCACAAGCCAGTTCAGACCGGATGGAATCAGAATCCAAATTCTGGATTTTCAGACTCAAAATCAAGATCGGTGCAAAAATCACTTATTTAACAAGCTTCAAATCCCCGTAAAACAATTTTTTTTGTGTGCCGGTGTTAGCCTTTTGGTGCTATTCTCTGCATCTTATCAGCTGAATGCAACGTTCATCACGTGTAAATATATTTTAATTGTTTATACGTCGCTTTTTATTTTAGGAAACTTGTGAAATCCTGAAATGGAAATTCATATTTTTCACTTTCTTCATTCTTATTCTACAGCAGATAAAAAGGAAACGCACGTCTGGGGGGAGCATATGTTATACATAAATGGGATTAATCTTGTAAGGACAATGTTTACAATCAGTGTTTACACAAATAAGACTGAATGTACAGAAGTACATGGAAGGATTATCAGAACAGAACAAATCTAAAAATCAACACTTTAGACTTGAGAGAAGAAAAAAAGGCCTGATCAGTGCAAGTGTCATACTTTTGCAAAACATACCATTTACACATATATTAAAAGAATGCAATTAAGACATTCTTTGTATTATTTTAGTTGCATAATTTCCTACAAACCATCTGAACTGTTATGCATTCAAATAGAAGAGAACACTGCATGTAACTTACTAACTTTATCTGAAACTCACAGATTGGGCCGTCGCTACAGCCGTTGACAGAAGAATTCGGCTTATAGGAGTGTATTCTGCTTCGTCAACCACATGCATGTCCGTGTGTGTGTGTGTGTGTGTGTATTTTGTTCTGTGCGCATGTGTGCCCGGCCGCATATGGAAGTACTTGTCTCATACCTCTAGTTGTTGTCCCAGTCAGACAACAGACTGAACTGACCAGAAGGGGTGTGAGCGTGTCGAAAGTCTAGAGAAAAGCACCAATAAGGAAAAAAAAAGAAACCAAAGTGGAAGAATTTGTCTTTTCATGTTTGCTGATGTGTCTTTTTATAGAGCTATCGCCTCGGAGAAGCCTTTTCTTGTAATTCTGCTGGAGCGGGTGCGTGTACACGTTCGTGCTCTCGCAGTCCCACTTCTCAGATTCAGAGCCAGCTTTTCGCATTACAGTGGATGTGACGTTTTCCCTCGCAGAAGACTCGTAATTGTCTCTTTTGGGGTTTGGTTTCAACTCCACCGCTCTCCACGGCGCTCAGCCTTCACTCCTGTTTCACTTGCAAAAATTGATCTGGGGTCCAAAGCGGTTTGAGTCGGAATGATCAAGGCTGTTAAAACACACAAGAATCTGGCACGATGGAGAGAAAAGAAGCCTTTCGCAGCGCCTGAGGCAAGTCACAGATGATTGCAATTTTCCACTATGACCACTGTATAATGAGGTACATGAACCCTGTCTGTACCCCCTACCTTATGCCTTCTCTCTCTCCAGTAACATGACTATCACCCGAAATAGTATTTGTCATCTGATGAGTACCTGAGATGAGTTGAAATGCAGTTTCAGGTTTCCATTTTTCTGTCTTTCAGCCCTCTCATGTTCTTGGTTTTGCAGTGCTCTGGTCTTGACTTTTTGACTTTCGGGCCCCACCCTGTCCCCCTCATACTGTCTTTTTTCCACCCATATAAAACAACTGTGGGTTTCTAACGTTTGCCTGGGTGGTCTCTCTTCTTACACCAGAGAAAAAAGAAAAAAAAAAAAATCAGTGGATCCCAGGGTTTTTTTCATTTGATATGGTTCAGGGCTGCAGCTTATAGCTTAACTTTAATCGGTTGTTTTGTTTGAGAACTTTATGGACAGTTTCACCCCTTGTATTGTATACATTCTATATTTTGTATTTTAACCAAAAATAAAAATATAAAAAAAATCGAAATAAATGACAATAATCTGTTTGTATTTGATCTTTAGTCAAAAGTTATTTGCTTTCTTAAAAATAAAGCTGCCACTTATCGCTATTAAACACATGGTATCGTTATAGTGAGTTTACGGCCTCATTAGGCTCAGTAGTCTTGATGTTCCTCAACTCGCCAGCAGGGAGCACTCTTGGCACATGTTGCTTTTCTTGTCTCAACTTTCACCAACCTGAAATTACAGCGTCTTAACCAGATTTTATATTTTTTGAAATTGAATGAAATAATCCCACTCCAAACTCTTACAGTAATAAACTCCTAATCTCTTTTAGGATATATATTATTTCTCTAACATAGCTGCTTTATGAATCATAAACTCTATTGAAGCATCTGTAAATAGTTTTGTCTATTTTAGCACAACCTGGAAAATCTTGACCTTTAGCTTTTATGAAATACTTTTGTCACGTAACCATAAAACTAAATGAAACACCAATGGGGAAGCGTGGACCACCGGTCGACGTCTTAGCCACACAGATGGAGACGCAAATAATAAGTTAGTAGGTGCCACATCATTTCATTGTTTGTTTGTGTTTTCAAAGGACATTCTCCGTCTTTTGATTCATCCCCTTAGCTCTCTCGCTCTGACTGGGTTTTTGACAGTTTGGAAAGTTTGAAGTCATGGGTTTTAATCAGGGCCCTGCGGTGGGACTCGGAGCATGGCACGGCACGGCCATGATGGCTCATTTTAAAGATGTGGGTCTGGGTCGGGGCCAAGCCTGGGTGGCACTGCTGGAAAGAGTGTGGCGTCCTGAACAGACAGAAAGAAAGGAGAGGGAATCAGCAGCCCGCAGTACTCAGCAAAAGTTAGCCACAGAGCCCTTAAAGGGCTGTAAGGGCTGCATTAATGAAAGTAGGTTATGTGTGGAATGGCGTGTGTGTTTACGGTGGATGCAGACTCGAACACACACACATATACAAAGTCTGATCAGTGTGGGGAAGTGTGGTGAAGAGATGCATTAATCTAAATCCTGCTGTGGGTTTCAGCTTTGCCAGTTTTGCATTAGGTCCTGCTGCTAATGTGTCGGTGTGTGGGGGAATACTTTTACCCCTACTGTGGCAATCATTCCTCGATGAACCATGATGAATTTTCAACAGCGTTTCTATTAGAATAAATAATAAGGGAAAAATTGAGGAAAATTAGCAAAAATGGCTGTAAAAGATTATGAGCGCCTGGCTCTTTGTGCATCTTGGCTTTCTCTTGTAAATGAATAAAATCTGCTCTTCGTGGCCCAAAACTCTTTTCTTTTTCCAACCGGTTACTCAACAAATGTCCCCACTTTGCAGGCCATTTTAGCGCTGTGCCCTCACAGTGTGATGTCTTTTCAAGAAGTTGCGACTGCGATGTCTGTCTGTGCGACGATCAGCAAGATTCCTGAGCAGGTTGGACCGGCCTTTCACCTCTCAGAAAAAGATCTGCTCGGCTTTACGAATGGATAGCTCCAAACCAGCAATTTTCCATCCTAGCGAGCTAACTGGGGTCCCTAAAATGGTTGCAGTTTTTCCTCTGTGCTCAGATGGAGAATATAGCTGGTTTTAACTGTCAGAGCCTACAGCAAGTAATACGGAGTACTTGTTCTAAATCTCGAGAATACACACGACAATAAAAAGAGCTTAAAAGCACTTTTCTCATACCTGTGAAATTGTTTTAAAAATGCGTCTTGCATTTGTGTTCCAAGGTCAAACAGACAATGATGTTCCAACTTTGTTCAGCGGTAAATATTATTTGAATGTAGCAGTCAGATTAAGAAAGGCAGGTGACAATTTTAAGATTTTTAAGAAACCTCACATATTTCTGTATTCTTCCACTTATGCAAAACATAAAATCTCAGGAAAATACAAATTGTGTGAAACATGTAAAGTTGTGAATACTTAATAAAAAATAATAATAAAAAAAACTCTAAATAGGGTTTCTTAATACTTTTTCCTGAAGTTGGGTGAATAATTTTGGAGTTCCATTTACATTCATTCGTTCCATTTAAACCTCTCATTTCTTAAAATAACCGAGTTGGGATTAGAGTTACTCTTTTTTTAGGGTTAGCGTATGTTGTGTCAGGGCCACATAAGAGGAGGTTTCAAATGGGGTTGGCCTCTGCAAACCTCCCATGTTGTGGTTCTTTTAGGTCCTTTTAGGGCCACAACATGGGAGCAGCAGTTCAGCAGCCCAGAAGTCAAACTTCTGATACGAATCCATTCTGATTTATGTGCAGTTCCAAAACTCCTGCTAGTTTTTTCTTTTCTCTTCTTTTGCAATTCTCCCTGTGTGTCCGCAGTCTCCTCATTGTTGCCGAACACAAACTGGGACGAGATCTGTCGACTCAAAACGTGCGTGACTCAGCTCAGTTCAGTAGTCACCTCCATGCTGCCGTGATAAGTCAGCAGCTCTGCCCCCCCTCGCTGTATTTGATGACAAGCGGCGCTCATTCTCATCCTCCCTTTTACACAAACACCCGCAGCTCTTTGATAACCGCTCCAGGCATGCGCTAACGCATTTCAACACCAACACCCGACTGTGGATTGGGTTCAGAATCAAGGTTTAGCTGACGCTTTGATCCCTAACCAAACAGGACACATGCCAACACTTTATTGCTCTGACGCATCACGCCATTGTGCTTCATGTACCAGAAGAGAAGAGGAGCGATAGACGGTCCGCGTCTTTTATATGCAGCCAATATCTTTCCCCTCACACGCGCTGAGGTAACCTCCAACTGAGAAATGGTACAACATGTTTAAGCTAATGAAACTCCCAGCAGTTGATCAGTCTTCATTAAGTCTGTTTTTACTTTAATCCACAAACAGATCAGCCCATCGCTCTCAGCCGCGTTATTTCAATCATCTACTTAGCAGAATCCACTATATGTCGAGGTAATCACTCTCAGCAGTGTAGCTGAATGCATCATATCGCTATACCGGTTTTAGTTTTGATTATGGTGAGCGTTCGCCCTGGTTGGGTTTCCATAAGCCTTTGTAGTTCCACAAGATTTGTTTCTGTCCAGAAAAAGAAGAGAGTCAGATTACAGATGAAAGAGTTTTTCACTCTGTGGTTTCGGACTCTGAACTTCTCTCTTTGAGGCTGACAAATTTTGGCATTTTGGCAAAATATGTGCTTGATAGAAAATCAGTTTGGTTGAAAATTCAGCAAAAGTGATCTAATCATTGTGTGATGTTTACTTTACATTTCTAATTTTCAAATACTGAACTGATCACATTGAAAATCATTTCACTTTTTCTTTTTATCCCAGACCACATTCTGCCTTGAGTATAATGGTTTATCATTGTTCTTTAACAACTTTCCTTGATATCCTGAATTGGTTTATTCAATTAGTTTCTGACAAAAATTGTACATATCAAAAACTTTAGGTTTACCAGAGCAAACAGATCTGTTTCTTACAACCTTGGTTAAAAACACATTAGAGTTTAATAACTAGTTTCCAGAGAAAATTCATTATCCACAGCTGAATGTTTATAATGGCAAGATTTTTACCTTTTTCTTTTCATCCAGTTGGTAACCTTCTTTTGGTCAGGTGGCATATTGTTTAATTGTATTTTTTGAAGAACTCTGTAAAGGGCCCAGAAAACTATTAGGGAATAAAAACAATAGTGTTGCGTATTTGGTCAGTTAATACCTTACATTAAAAAGGTCCCAGGTTTAAATCCTGGGCTGGGATTTTCTGCATGAAGTTTGCATGTTCTCCTCATGCATGTGTGTCGTCCTTTCCAGGTATTTTTCATGGCCGCAACGCGCACCTATGTTTTTGTTAACTATTCACGCCAGATTACAATCGTGCCGGAAACTTTGAACGCAATCGCTACGAGTGAACAAACCCAACACGATATGCTACACTTTAGTTAGATGCTGCAACTGGAACTGCAAAACGTCCCAGATTTTTACGGTTAGACTGCTTTTCGTAACAGGAGTCATTAGAAATGCATTTGCATTACCTCATTATGGCAGTAAAGATTTATATCGATGAGCCATTCATTTTCGGGCTCCGCTGTTTTGGTTTTGTCAACGGGGATATCAATAACATGGACAAGTTGGATTCAAAGTGATATTTAACTTCCAGGATTAGGATTGTTGGACTTTATAATTATACTATTTCTGTTGAAACTTCTGCCAGTGTTTAAATCTCCTTATAATGTTGGAGCCCTAATAACAAACATTTCAAAGATCCTTCTTGTTTTCTGAAAATGCAAGCTGGCTATTTTGGATTCATATTTGACTACATATTAGTTGAAACAGACCTAATATGTAAGAATCAACCATAGATGATTCTAGGAAACTTTTTGTACCTACATCCTCACATCATGCAAAACCGAACAAAGAAATCCTGTGTTGTGCCATGCAAGACGTAACATTTCATCTTGTATCCTAAAATTAATTGTTGCAGTAAAAAGATGTCATTACCCTACTACACTGAAACCTAAGCTATAACAGGTATGCAGATGAGAAACAAAAATGTACTCTTTAGTAATTTTAGTAATTACTAACAGCAACCAGCTCAGCAAAACAAATCCAGAACTCAATGGGGAGAGCGGCCCAAATTCAAACCAACCAAAACCGAACTGCTGGTAGAAAAACAGGAAGTGACACGAGATTAAGGAGTCAGAGAGCTGCTTATGCTTGGAAGGTGATTACTGGAACAAGACAGGTGAGTGATTGCATACGGGGAACAGCTGCGAGAGGTGCACAGCACAAAGGTACTGAAGAAAAGAACAGAGCAAAATGGACACAGGGTAATCGAGGGACGAATAAGGAATCAGAGAGCTGAGTAAAAATCAGTAAAAACACAGAAGAACGAGAACGGAAATGTTATTTTAAAATCCTTAACTTGTTTTGAAATCAGTGCATCTTTTGTAGCGGTAGCAATTCGGATGTTATCAACAAAATCTGTACGTTACGTTTAATACATTTTTAAATTTCCGTTTTGCTTTTGTAAGTTGGTGAGAGTGTGCTGGAACTTTTAATTCACTGGATTGTGAATATGACTTGAAATTAAGGCCTATTTCTCTTAGCAACTGCGCAAAATGGGAAAGACATTCAAATAAGGCAGTGGCGTGCTGATCTTCATAAATTAAGAAACAGGACTACAGGAAAACAGCTATTCGTTAATGTTCTGTCTCTTTTAGGCTTTTTGTACATTTTAACCAGAGATGTGCCTTATTTCATGCAAACAGCTTTACCAACAGAATAACTATATTGTAGTTGAAGTTTCTAGAACTCATAAACGGGCCCTTATTTTATCAGTAGTGGACATGATGCTAGTTAAATGTTTAACCGTCACACATTAACATTCACCCCGCAAAAATAATGTGACCTCACACATTCCCAAAACACCTCAAAATGTGGTGCAATCGGATCTCAGTGTGTCTTAGAGGTTTTCAATCCCTTAAGACCATTCGTTTGTGGTGAGGTCACGTGAGATCTTAAACAGCAAGTTCCTTTTTCCAAAATTTGAGAATATGAGCTTGTGAAGTATTTTTGTGTTGGGTAACAATAGGTGCATATTTATTTTTTGCTTTTCAGATTGGTCTGACAAAACATTTGTTGCTGCACCAGAGCGAGTTGTTTGAAGCGATCCGAGGTGTGTGGATGGTGTGTGTATTCTCTCTTTTACCCCTCGATATATATCTCCTTCATGCCTGCTGGGCTGCTCTGAATTGACTGGACCCGGTCAGCATGAGTAAGCAGCTGGGAGAAGATTGAAGCAGCCAGATGCAGACGCTCGGGCCGCCGAGGATATCATTACCCCGGGCGTGTGGCCGGCCAAAACGGGAGCCCCCAAGTGGCGTTTCATCATGGTGGACCCCCCGTCTGCGTTGAGCGGGGAGGATACCAGTTAAACGGTCGTCCCGCTGCGAGGAGAGGTATTAAGCGGCAGGTGGAGAAAGGAAAGCGTCTCGTGACCAGAATAAGGTAGAGACAGGAAGGATGTGCCGATACTTAGGGATGGCAGGCAGACACATTCACACTGTGAGATTGTCTCTTATAATTTCCCGTCGCTGCTTCTTTTTTACAATGCAATAAGAAACCATGTGGATCCTTTCCGCGTGTTTTTTGCTCCGACACTTTACATAAAGTTTTGTGTTCGTTATTTCTTTCATCTCCTCTCATTTGCCCGTTTTTGCTCGACTTTCTGAACACACGTAAGGGAGGGAAAAAAAACAACAACAAAAAAACAACACACATTTCTGAAAGCATCCCACTGAAGGGAAATAGTGGAGATATTTTTGGTGCGGGACTGTGACAGAACTGCTTGATGCATGGCCATTGGCAGAGACATCAGCAGTATCTTCGTACGGGAATTGGACCGTCTCCCTTCCGTGAGGTAACCCATAGGCCATGAATCAAGCTCCTTTGCTCCAGACTCCTGTGGTCCCACGGACTGACAGTTTGACCGCTCCTCAATGTGGTCTCCCTCCTCTCCTCACACTCCTCCCATCCCCATCACCACACATTCCAACCACCGGACCAGTCACATAAGGTCAAGAAAGTAGAGAAGAATAGTAGCTGTGTGTATAATGTATCTTCCTGCTTTCCTTTTTTTTTTTTTTTTTTTTTTTGCACATCCTGAAGCTTTTCAGATTAATAACCGCAGTTTGTTGAGGGGGAAAATGATTGACAGATGCGCAAAAAAAAACAAACTCCACACCAGAGAGAAATAACACTTTTTAAAAGGAAGAGAAAAAAAAAACTGCTGAAAATAGTGCTACTGCTGTGTGCTCTGTTAAAATCTGTTTTAGCTGCTCAGACATGAAGTTAGTCTGGCAGTCTGCCTGTCTGTGTTTCTCTGGCCTCTCCTCCTCACTGGTGGGTCACTGGTGTTTGGATCAGGACTACTGGCTGTTAACCACCAACTTGGATCCAGGCTGAACACCATGTATTTGATTTAGCTTAGTCATTTATTATGTATACAGAATGAAAATTAAAGTCATATATCAAGCCTGTTTTAGTGGAAGAAGTAAAGGCAAAAAAACAAACAGACGTGGACAGAGTTATGGAAGGATGTGTTGTGGAAGCTAATATTATAATTAAATCAAGGATTTATCACACTGATAACCGAGCTTCTGGATCGGTTACATGATGCAAGAACATTTTTTAATAGAGTTTCTGGATAAAGTTTGTTGAATTTCAGTGTTTTCCAGGGCTGGATAAGCAGGGCCGAATTTACAGAGATGGGGATCCCTGGGCTGGAGTTTTGGTGCCCAGTCCAATAGAAATATATTCTAAGGCAAATTACACTACATTAATAAGTAAAACTATATGAACTGATGTATGGTACAAGTAATACGTCCGTGTTGTTCCTAAAGGAATATTCTAACTTCATAATTTTCAAACAACTGATTACTGTTTAGTCATAAAAATCTCAAAAATATTTTTACGATGCACCCAACATGGTCCTATGACTCTTAGATAAAATACAATGTCTGAAAAACATGCATTTATTTAAAAAAAAAAAAGATTAACTATATGCCTCCCGCCCCCTAAAAAACGTGGGACCCTTAGCTACTACCTCTGTAAGGCCGTTCTGAAGTCTGGCTCACTGCTTATATGAGAATAGAAAATTAGTTAGAAAATTTTTTGTATTTCCAGATCATCCATCCATCCATGTTTTCATGTGAATTTCCCACTGGAATTAATAAGGTAAATTCATTCATTCATTCATTCATTCATTCATTCATTCATTCATTCATTATCCAATGGTCCAAAAAGAGGCCATCAAAGGGTTAAAATTGTATTTTTTATACATTCAAATTCGCGTAGAGACCGAGAATTGAATCAAAGCAGGAAGTTTATGAAAAGCTTAGCTCGGTGCAAGCGATAAAGAGACAGTTGAGTAAAAGTAGCCCTTGAGTGAGTGGTTTTATCGGTGCCCTAGGCCGCGCTCCAGCTGAGTTAAACACACTCTGACATGTCTGCGTGTGCATGTGTCTGCGCGCAGCATTTCTGAGGGTGTGATGTAGTCACTTCCTCCCACTGGACTGAGCAACTGTTGTCAGCTCGACCCTGCCAGTTAACCCCTCGCCGCCCCTGGCACCGCGGGCGAGGGCCCCCGCTTGCGTGTGTGTGAGAGGGAGAGAAAGCCAGATTGTGTGTGTGTGTGTGTGTGTCTGGCGTGCGCGCCGGCGGACCACAGGTGTCTGGTCGCGGTGTCAGGGTGTTAAGAGGTCTTCGGAAAGGGCCCCCCGACTATCGGCATCTGTTTCAGAGGGAGGGCGCTGCCGAAACGAGGAGAGGTTGGCGAAGGTTACCTACACAGACCCCGAGGGGAGGCGGGGGCAGTAGCTGACAAGCAGGTGCCTGTGTTGACAGTAACCCTTCAGAGTTGAACCCGACACACACACACACACGCACACACGCACACACACACACGCCGCACTGACTTCAGTATAAATCCTGGAGAGTCAAACATAATTGCGGAGCCTGATTAGAGTAAACGCAGAGGGAATCCCCTCTTACACACACACATACACATCACAGGGTCTCTATTCCAGCAGGTCGAAGGTCAAGAGTGGAAGAGGAAAGCGCTCAAGACTTACATTTCCTGTGGACTGTGTGTGCTTGTGATTTGGGTTCGCGTTGACCAGTGCGCTCAGTCATGTAGGCTGTTTATGTCCAATCGAAGAATTCAAAAGCAGGTTCCCTTTTGAAATATCTGTTCCCACTGCAAAGTACCTTAACTTACACATGTAACCGACTGAAATTGAGCTGCATTCATGCTTCAACTACAAGCACCTCTCTGTTTGTAAATGCAACCCATTTGGGGTGAATGTTAGTCAGGTGTACCGACGCATGTCTGGGAATGATTATTTTGTTAAGAAGCAGGGGGAGGAGGCACGCAGAGGGAGGTCGGGGAAAATTGGAACAGCTGTTGATTAACATGAGTGCTCTCTCGCTTGTTTTTCTTTTTTTTACTTCTTCTTCTTCCTTTACTCTCTTTCAGTTGAGGAGGAAGAGGAAGATGAAGAGATGCTGGAGGCAAAGCCGGGCCCGGAGGCCGAGCTGCGGGATGAAGATGACAACAAGGAGAGCAAAGATGGTATGGAGGATATCTGAATATGTTGTGCAAAAGTTTGAATTGTGGTTACTACTGACTTCTGTACTTACTCCAATAGTAGTGGTGAAAATGCAGGCAGTTTGTGTTCACTGCTGCAAAACGCTATCCCATATTCACAAACAAATAAGTTGATGATAATAAAGATGATAAAAAAGTAAGAATAAGATAAGGTTCTCTGTTAAATTTGAACGTAAAGGTAAAAGAAAAGAAGACACGGAGTAGCAGAATATCAAACATAATAACATCTCTACTTCTAAAGTTATTTGAAACTAATAGTGTACCAGAGTATACACCTCCTACTCCAGTGCTGTTTAAGCAAAGATGGAGATCAAATTGTTTTGAAAAAACCTTTAGCTATATGTAAAAACACCTCAAATGCAATACTGACTAAATTTCTTTTAATCACCATCGTATATATCTTCCTTAGCCACAGCAGCGAATAAACTTCTTTCATAACTTTTAGCAGAGGCAGTAAATTGTTGTAGCTTATGTTTGAAAGCAGCACAATATCTTCTCACTCCCTACTTCTTCTATTGCTATTCTATTGCAACATTTTTCCATCATATTTATTGCTAAGATTAAAATATATGTTATAATTAGCAATTTTTAATGAATAAAATATACAGTATTTTTCGGACTATAAGCCGCTACTTTTTTCCTACGCTTTGATCCTTGCGGCGGCTTATAGCCCGGTGTGGCTTTTCTGTGGATTTTTCTTCAACCACCAGGGGGCTCTTTAGCAGGAAGTGAATCATTGGAAGTCAAAATTGACTTCCCTGGTCTCCCTGTAATTGGAGCACACCCTCCGGTCCCCCTTTTTAAACAGGGAGACCACCACCCCAGTCTGCCAATCTAGGGGGACTGCCCCCAATGTCCATGCGATATTGCAGAGTCGCGTGAGCCAACACAACCCTACATCATCCAGAGCCTTAAGGAACTCCGGGCAGATCTCATCCACCACCAGGGCCCTGCCCACCGAGGAACTTTTTGACCACCTCGGCGACCTCGTCCCCAGAGATTGGAGAGCCCAACCCAGAGTCCCCAGGCTCATCTTCCTCAACAGAAGGCATGTTGGTGGGATTGAGGAGGTCTTCGAATTATTCCGTCCACCGGTCCACAACGTCCCGAGTTGAGGTCAGCAGCACACCATCCCCACTATAAACAGTGTTGGTGCTGCACTGCTTCTCCCTCCTGAGACGCCGGATGGTGGACCAGAATCGCCTCGACGCCAAACGGAAGTCTTTCTCCATGGCCTCTCCAAACTCCTCCCACACCCGGGTTTTTGCCTCAGCAACCACCCGAGCCGAATGCCGCTTCACCCGCCGGTACCCATCAGCTGCCTCTGGAGTCCCACAGGCCAAAAAGGCCCGATAGGACTCCTTCTTCAGCTTGACAGCATCCCTGGAGTGGTGGAAGCTGTTTCCCCTCTGATCTGAACATTTAGATACTGAGTTTTAAATGACTAAAGTCAGCTAAAGCAGACAGTGAACGCCTCATTAGCTGTTGGCTCGCACTGCTCTCTGCAACAACCTCAGGATGATATGACATCTTTCTACTTACGGGTCGGGGAACTATTACTGAAAATGACAGAACATCAGCTCAAAAAATGAAAAATGAATTGTTGATGATGAGATTAGTATGATTGCTATTATATTTACAAACTGTCCCATTTTAAACTTTTCTAAAAAAAAAATAAAAAAACAACAACAAAAAATTAATCAACTGACAAATTCTGGTGTTTTTCAGATTGTCCTATCTGTAAAGATTGTCATAACTAATTTCATAAGTTTTAATGGTTTATAGGTTAGTCTAAAATCATTAGATTATTTAAATAACATTGTGTGATAATACCTGTAATCAATGACATCCCCTCTTATCTTTATAGACTCGATGTGTAATAAATGACTCAGCAAAAACAATACTATACAAGTACAAATAAGTATACAACAAATTTTCATTTTCTAATTTTTTTTTTATGTTCCTCCCACTTTCTTTCTTCGTCAACATTTTTGACAACACTACATATTTTGGGGGGGTAATTTAAAATATATATATCACATTGTTATTACAGATTACAGCAAAGACAAAAGCTCTCATTCTTTCCCCTGCAGTCTTCCTGCCTCTCAGCTTCTCGCATGTTGCTGGTGAGTCTGTGATGAAACGCGGCCGCTCATGTGTGACACTGTCTTTCTTTTTTTTTTTTTTTTTTTTTTTTTTTTTGCCCAGTCAGTGGCTGTATCTGATTGGAGGGAGGGGGTAGGTTACAGTTGAGGTTGAGGTTAAGGAGGGTCCGCCATATCAGCTCCATGGCATGTGGGGGTCAGCGCTGATTAAAAACGTGTCACTTGACCCTCTGGCCACATTTCAAAGGAAAGACAAGTGTGTTTGTGTGCAAGACCATGTGAAAGGTTTGTGTAGTTTATAATAGAAAAAAAAAATACACAAGGCCTTTGGGGTGTATTAATATAAAGCTGTAGATGTATGTTCAGTTGAATAAAGTGAATTTTTTTTTATTTTTTTTTGGCTGCAGCACGCGTTCGTAAACACACAATCACCCGTCTCATCCTGGCCTATTAGAAAGCCCAGCCTTTGATCTGTGCCACTCGATTCACTGGGTCTTTTCTGACAACTCGTAAGAACATACAAAGGGATGAGGGGATCAAAGTCAAGAGGCAGGGGGAAAGGTCGATACATGTGTGCCTGCATGCATGCGTGTCTGTGCGTAAAAGGCCGTGTGCGCTTAGGGGACAGTGACTTCAAAAACCGGACGCCTTGCTGTGCAGCCATTACGTTCAAAGGGAGGCGGGCCGCTCACAGGGCTTTGTTTTTCTCTTGTTTATGAAGTTCTCGTTGAAGGATTTTACTTGGAAACATCCATTAAAACTGCCTGTAGTTTATGATGTTCTGGTTCTGGTTTTCATTGAGATAAAGAGAATGCTAATCTGTTTGAAGAAGCAGAGAGGACAGTGCCTTTGTTTGTTTATTTTTCTAAAAAAAAAAATGCTAACAATGGCATTTTTAATTAAAACTGTAAATCAGTCAAGTTTTTTTTTTTTTCCAGGCTTTACTTCATTTGTTTTTGCTTTCTCAAATTAATATGTTTTCAGTTGTCACTTATCTGTCTCCTAGAAGTGGGAGTGTGGCAAAAATAATGCATCTCCCATGGTGTGTCAGTATAGGAATAGGAATCCTCGTTTTCCACAATTACAGTAAAAGTTTCAAATAAAAAACTATTTAAAAGTTTCCATGATTACCGTTCAGTCCAGGTTTAAAAGTGGCCTGAATCCCAAACTGTGTAATAACAAGTTTGTGTACTGTCTCACAAACTAATATATGTTTAACGAGTGTTTTTGTTTTTAATTTTTTAGCTAACTGCATTGCCCATCATCATTTTTCTTCCTCTAACATAGAAATTGATCCTACTGTATTTTTTTTTCCACTCCTTATTTTCTTTCACACTGTTGCCACAAAAAAAAAAAATGTTTCCATGGTTACTTGGGCTTCTTCTGCATTTAACTAACCAGCCTGGTGAGCCGTGTTTCTCACTAAACTCTGTGAACAAAACAGAACAACTCAGCAACTACTTTCTCAAAATAAGAATGTCAAGCATATATTAATAGGATATCAGTCTTAAAGTGCTAATCCCTTTTACAGGGCCTAATATGCTAGCTTACAATTACTTTACCAGACCAAGCTGTAGCGCAGCAACAACAGGACCGAGTGAGAGAGATTCACTCTAATGAGAATATGGTATTTTGATTAAGAGCAGCCTTTGACTATTATTAGATTGGTGTGAAAGTGTCACATCTGGTCGCTTAGAGATACTTAACACATGACTAGCGACCAGTTTTAATATGGTCAGCATGTCTCTCCACTCAAGGTGACAACATGTTTTTGGGTGGTGGAAAGAAGAAGAGTAAGTAGTGGGTAGAAGAAAAAGTTATATCTGTTACATCCAGAACAAGTGTTTCTTTTACTTGTGTCCAAAATATAAGTTGTTTTTCTTTATTTTAATTTTTTTTTCCACAATGCTATAATGGGTCTTTATGTAATTCTATCACTTTCAAGCAAGCACATAAACTCTTTTTTGAAATATTTGTTCTATTTACAAAAACACTAAAAGAAACATTTTAATTTCTTTTATGGCTTTGAGTTAGTGTCTGTTTCAAACAAACAAAAAAAAAACATTAAACAAATCAAAAGCTGGGGTCATTTCTCATGTCCTTGGTGCTTTTGTATTAATAATTTTTTCATGATTTTGATGCGTTCAAAGTATTTTATTGTTGTTTGAAGAGGGAATAGCTTGATGCTTTGCTGCAGTTTTTTATTTTTATTACAACAGTAAAAAATTTTATTTTTAAATTTGATGATTTGTAATGAACCTGATTTTGTGGTGCACCACCAGCCACTTGATGCGCTATGCGCAGCGATGCGGCAAAGCGCCTGGGTGAAGCGGCAGCACTGATTGTGTGGATTCTGGGTGAAATACGAACAAGACATTGTACGAGTTTTCAGTTTTATTTCCTGTTTTGATGTCTTTTTTTATTTTATTTTTTTTACTGTAGGTTCTTTTCCTGTTCTGCGGGAACTGACGGAAGAGGAAAGGCAACAGATCCTGCACTCGTCAGAGTTTCAGAGTTTTTTCGACTGTAGCATCCGGGTGATGGAAAGAGCGCTCGCTGAGGACAGTGACATCTTATTCGACTACAGCGGCCGTGACCTTGAGGACAAAGAGGGGTGAGAATTTTTGATGCATCTGCCAGAAATTCAATTAAAGTTTGAATCCCATCATTAAAAAAAAAACCCCAAAACAATTATTTGTTCATATTTTAAAAAAGAATGGGGATGCAAAGTGAATTTGGTCCACACATCAAGCATCTATTGACACTTTTCCAAATTGCAAATGTGCTAAAAGTGACTCAAACCCACCGTGTCCCACTTGGGGCCCGGGAGCTGCTTTGCTCTTTGAAAAGCATGTTTTCATAGTGAGGTCACACTCTCAGATGGTTAAAGATTCCTGTGAAGTGACATCCGTTGCTTCTTACAAGAGCATTGTCTTGCCATCTGAGCGACTGCTTCCAAAATAGAGGTTATCAAGCCGCCGGCTGGAGTTGTTCTAGCCAGAAGTGCAAAGCTGTTTTAGGTTACTGCGCTGCTATTATGGAACAACTGCTTTTACTGATTTACTTCAACTTTGACCGCTGCAGCCACAGCGAAGTATGAAGCCTGTGGTCAAATAAAGATTATGTCTAAAAGAGGCCGTAGCCCATTGCTCAAGATCGGACCTGTTTTTTTTTTTTCTTCTCCCCAGCAATGTGCTTTTAAGAGCATAAGTACATAACTCACATTCCACTGCCTTGTTTTATTATATACAGTCTCACCCAACACTGTAAGAATGGCGCATATATATTTTGTTAATTAGTACTCCAAAAAAAAAAAAATCCTGCTTGTAGTCCAGTTGCTTTGTCCTCTCAGTTTTGTCATGGATGGTTTTAGACCAAGAAATAACTTCTTGTTGTACAGATTGCTGCTGTGGTCAGTGACATAACAGAGCAACATGTAGTTTGACCCCAAGGAATATGCTCATCGCTGGCTGAAATTACAGACTCTCTAAGATGACAAGCAAGGCACACAGTTTTCTTCCTGCCCCTTAGGAGACGTAAAACTGTTTAACCTTGTTTGGAGCCTGTGAATGGATTTTGACAACACCAATGAGGCTACACATTCGGTCTCAGTAGATGCTTGTGGATGTGGATGCTTTTCTTTTGCTGTGACGGGGAGCCTGGACAGAATTGATGAGAAGATGGGTAGAACTACTGTACGTAGCAAGCAAACATGGAAGAAAACGTTAGAGGCTTAAAAACCTTGGAACAGGACCAGAGGTTTATCTTCCAGTAGAACACCAACAAACAGGCAAAGCTACACTGGAATGCAATGATTTAAAACAAAGCATATTTAAGATATTTAGTTTGAAAAGGTCTTAGTTTTATGATCTAATGATATTATTTGGGTCGTTTCTATCTCGTCATGCACCAGCAGGTGCACGCTTTCAACCTGATGCGATTTTACCTGTGTTTGTTTGGAAGAGGATCTGGATTTGGTTTTGATTCATCTCAAGTTTCGTCATCTTGTCTGCTTGCAGAGACTTGGGAAGTGGCTCTAGTCTGTCCTTCTGCAGACTATTCTACGATGAGCACTGGTCCAAACATCGTGTTATTACCTGCCTCGACTGGTCCCCTCAGGTGAGACCTGATATTTTTTGTGTTTCAGTTTATTTAAATCTCACCCAATAATGCCATATGACACTTTTACTATTTGATTAATTTCCTCTTGTTCTGTGTCTAAGATTCCCTTCACAATATCGAGTGTCTGCCTTTAGTTTCAGTGGCATAGGAAGACAAAATGACATGTTGAAAAACATCATTGCATGCACGCTGCAACATGCCATGTATGCTTCACATACGGACAACTTATTGACAAATGTATTTATTTCCGTGATTTGGTTCACTAAGTTAAGCACACTATATAAATCAAAAGCGCAGACGGATGTTTTCAAGCCTTTATTCTCGTTCATTTTAATGACTTTCTGCTTACAACTAATGAAAACATTACATAACGATTAAAATATTAATCATTAATCATCATCAAATAAAAGACGTCTTAAGAAAAAAATGTTTAACATCTGCTTAATGATTGTTATTTTCTAAAGGTACCTTTAATCTCACAAACAAGCCTTATTTGGACACATTTAATCTTAATCTATGTAATCTCTCTTCAATGCTTCACTCAGCTCTGACCACTGGGGAGCACTCATACAGCACTGTAATTTGAATTACTGGTCAGCTGATCATTTAGTTTCATAAGAGAGAAAAAAAAACTCGAGATGGGAATGTCTTGAAAACATTACATGACGTATTCCACACCATTGATCCCAGTATGCATGCACTATTCGGAACTGGAGAAAATCAAGAGTGAAATTCGTAGCTAAAAACGAGACAGGACTTGATATTTCACCAAATCTGCTTCATTATCTCAAGCTTAGACCCACCTAACACCTGTCTTTCTAAACACCAACATGGGAAGGCAGGAACAACTTGACGGCAGTTTAAAAAATTACATGGATCGAGATGATCTTTCTGTTGATTCTTTTTATTTAAGCACGTGTCTCTCTGTCATCCTTTCTCTAACCCTTGTGGTGTCTTTCATTTTCTCCTGCAGTATCCTGAATTACTGGTTGCGTCCTACAATAACAATGAAGATGCTCCCCACGAACCGGATGGCGTTGCCCTGGTGTGGAACATCAAGTTTAAGAAGGCTACACCAGAGTACATCTTTCACTGTCAGGTACTTTAAACCTTTAAACTTACACTTACATTTTTACACAGTACCATAGCTATTTGAGGTGTGCACAACATCTTTTTATACTGTTCGTTAGAGTGAATTAAATGGAAGTTCTACTTACGTTCATCTGACATTTTAGATAGGAAAAGGCCAGTTTTAAAAAGAAACTGAGGTTTAGGGAGGAAGAAGACTCGTGGATGGTTGTGACGTTAATCGCAAATGACACAAAGAAACTTGATGGAACGAGCAAAGAGGGAGCAAGATGATTGAGGGGGAGGACCGTCAAAGGTCCCATCAAACAGGCAGGGCCGTGTAGAGATGTCTCGGTCATAAAACGATGTGGTGTACCACTTTCTAATCCAACGCTGCATGTGTGCCTGTTAGCCCACCCATGCTGATCCTCCCACAGGGACACTGCAATAAGTCTTCCTCATACAAAACTGTGAAAATCACTTGCATTAATTATCTACTTTGGTGTATAAGTGATGTTAAGCGTACACTCTCCGTTTCAAGCTTTATCCACTCAGTACATGTGTACTGCATTTACGTAGACGTTTCCTCCACACCTCTGGAGCGTCTAATTATTTTCCTGCACCATAATTTATGCTACTGCTGAACTTCATGTGGTTGCACAGATAGATTATAGCCATGCATTATGTCGCTGTAGCATTGTGTAGAGTTTCCATGCGGTTCTTAGATGAAATATGTTCAGTGCATGTAGTTTTGAGTTTATTAACAGTGTGGTTTCAGCTCATGCCGATGCGTGAATTGTCAGCGTTCAGCTGTAGACAAGTAAAAGGCTCAGTATATCATCTATATGTTTATTTTTGGAGTTGGAGTTGATGGAGTTGAATACAGGGGAATCCTGTAAAAAAAACTGTTACAGGCTGCAGAAGATTGAAGACAAAGTTCCTGATTTTTTTCATAAGAAGTTTAAAAAACGGAGTCTAAAAAAAACAGCAAAAAAAAAAAAAAAAAGGCAAGGGAGGAAGAAACAAGTAATAAAGCATAGATCATTAATTCTTCTGGGGAGAACTATGGAAAGTGAAATTTTTTTTTTCCTTCTTTTCTCTTTGGTACCTTGTCCAAACAGAACTGTGGCTCTAGTTAGCTGTGGATCAGATGGCTCTTAAAGTGCAACCATATTCTGCTGTTTAACCTGCCAAACCACAGGGTCTGGTACCTCTTCCGAACTTGTTTTTTTTTTTTTTTTTTTTTTTTTGTCTTTTGACTTCCACCTCTTGTCTGTAGCAAGAATAACAGAGTCTAGCCATATGCCCCTTCTCCCCTGCATCTGTAATTTTACAAGCTGTTGGCTACACCCTTATGACACACTCCCACATGCTTTGTCACGCCACATTGCTGCCATTGGCAAATACTACCAAATCCTGTTTTGTTTTCAGATTTTCCTTCACCTGATAGATGGGTAGGTAATATCTGAACTCTGCATAACTCTCGATTTCTATGTAAGCATAAAGTGGGTCTGTGGTTGAGGTTGGATTTAGCTTTGGGGTTTATTGTTTAAGACTATGATTGATTGAATATTAAATTTTTGGGGCCCCAGGTCAGGCTTCTTTCTTTCTTTTTTTCTTATCAATGTGTGTTCATAGAACAGACAAAGCCTGAGCTTTTCAGGCGAGAAATAAGCTTTATAAAGTTTAAGATAGGATTAATCGGCTCATAGGTGAGGAGAGCTTCGTTGAGGGAAGCATACAGAGAAATTGAATAGAACAAGATTTTCTGTTCCTTGTAAAAGTTTTACAGAGCTCCAGTGTATACAGAGCTGTACCAATCAGGTACTGCAGGCGTTACGTCTCTAAAATCTCGATGTGATTGATTGTAATGAGGAGGTTTATGTTTTGGCAAAGCGTCAGCATTGTTTGGGGCTGTGCGCTGTGGGAATCTAGCATAAATATCGTAGCCGTATTAAACGGTGCTTTGGTGTTGCACTGTGTTAGACTACTTACTGAAAACAGATTGTGGTTTGCTAAAACATATGTCAAATTAAAAAAAAAATGCGATTAAAATTACACTTAATGTTTTAATTCCTTTTGTTCTGTATTTGTGTCTGTTCCTGTAGCTGCTTTGACTGCTTTGGTTTACACTTTTTATTCTAAAAAAAAAAAACAATTTGTAAATATGTGTAAAATCATTATCCTATTTATAGACATATTGGCACTGTCATTTCAGATTTGTATATAACATTCCAGCGTTTTTAAAAAGATGCACCTTAAGATTTTCTGGGGCTTTGGAAAAGAAACCGGCCCACAGCATCACAGATCCTTCACCGTTCTTCACAGTAGTCTGAAATTGTATTTTTTATATTCATCCTTTGTTTTATACATCAGCAATAGTCTTTTTTTTAACTTATGTTCAATATGTATATGTTTTCTGGCAGTATTGTTCTTTTATAACAATTCAAAAGTATATAATTTGAGCAGCAACATTATGTTCACTGAAATCAGTAATTTACAAACTGAACAAACCCTGAACTCAAAACGCGAAACTGTTCAGCCTAGTAATTCATTTCAACATGATTCGTAATCAGCCTTTTTTTTTTTCCTAGATTTTATTTGACATGAACTGAGTAAGTATTGTGACCCCAATTCTGGAGCCATTAACCTGCAATGTTGAGAGTGTGTGGGGAGGGGTTTGTACTGCAGAAAAGGTTTTGCATCTGCTGCGGATTCTGCTACCAGCGTGGCTCCTCTCGTCACGGCCATCTTGACAGTGGGACCCATCATCGCCTCATCCCAGTTGGGTCCAATCTTGTAACTTCACACCAGCCTCTCAAGTGGGCAGAGTTGCACCACATGAAAGGGGCCCATTTGGCTCAAAACCTCTGCCTCAACTCCCCCGACCGCACGCCTCCCTTTGAGAACCCCCGCCGCTACTGTCACATCTCATTGGTCTCAGTCATATTTTTATCAATATCCTCTGCGTTGCTATCGGAAACGCTGGCACTTCCAGGATGTCTGATTCCCACAAATGGAGCTTGTATGGAGCGGAGCGGAAAGAAGTGTTGGAAGAGACGGATGCAGAAACTGTGTCATAATTCAAATGGAATTATTGCAATCTCATCGTACGATGAATTAAGCGGAGCAAAGGAAGACAGTGATTCTCTGCGATCTTCAGCGTTGGGCAGAAACATCATTAAACAGATAATAGGGAACATAAAAAAGGTAAAACAATGAGTTAATGTAAAAACAGCTTTCAATGCCAGGACGCCATTTACCAGTAGGTGAAGACTAATGGCGGCACTTCAAAAACTTCACGAGAAGGGCGTGTGTTCAGAGCTCTGTTCCCTGTCTTCAGCAGAGATCTCACACAATGAGTTCACTGTCAGTTCCCCTCACTGTCTTGTGCAGGGCGTTGAAGATTAAATGTAAAAGGATGTGCAGAATTGATCTAAAATTATTCAAAAAGTGGGTTCATTAAAGGGAGGACACAAAAGAAATAATATGTCTTGATCCTTAATATTTATATCCTTGTTGTTTCCCTGAAAAAAACAGCACATATAGCAAAAATAGATAACAGTGTTACAGCAGATTTAGGACGAACAACCAAATGTGCTCTATGTGCAAGATGCTGGAAAAAGAAGGAAATATCCACACTCATCTATTTTCATTGCTGTTATACATCTGTACAAATCATTAAGACTAGAAATGGGAGCCTACATGTGATCCATCCAGAGCCGTTTCTTCCAATTGTCTGCCTTTGCCGCTGCGGCAACCTTGCCAAGTAATCAGTGATGTCTGTAAGAAAGCCGTCAGTGTATACACCAAAATGTCATTTATTTTAATTCTCAGTTAAAGAAGACATCAGCAGTATCAACAAAAGCATTGTTTTGTAATGAATACGCCAGTTCAGAGGCCTGGAACCGAGCTGCAGCACATATTTCTGAGAAAGTGACTTTTTTTTATGTTGTTAGTTTTCTCAAAAACGGCCAAAACTGAAGCAAATTGACACAGTCTTGCATGTGATTTGCTGTGAAACAAAAACCGTACTTTAAAATAAGTGTGCATGTCCATATAATTAGAATATTGTAAAAGGAAAAACATTTCAGCGTGTTTTTCTTTAATTTCGGGTGGGGGAAAAAAAAATCCAAGCAAAAATGCCGGAAAATACTGGAAAAGCAGATCCAAGAGACAGAGGAAAAAGGGCCCGGTATGTGCTCCCAGAGCCTCTTCCTCGTTCTTATGCTCCATTGTTTGCTCGGTGAAATGGAGACTCTGGCTCGGTAATTCTTGGTCCGTGCCAGAAACCGCAGAGTGACAAAATCTGTGGGGTGTCATAAACGAGCGAAGCCAGGGGGAGAAAGGTGGTCGGGAGAGAGGCGAGGCTGCGTAGCCTTGATGCAGGGAGAGACAGTGGGATCCATCTGGTCCTGATAAGGCAGAGTTGAAAACAGATGAGTGCGGTAAGAGAGATAGAGGGGCGGAGGCCAGAGGGAGACGAGGGATACGGCACGGAGATTGGGAAGACATGCTATCTGGCATTCTCTACTAGGACTTTTCTTTCATTTCAATAGCACTTTCACTTAATTTCCCTGTGTCTGAACTGACTTTCAGCACTTTAGTGCTATAGTAAACAACAAATGACCAATCGCCAGCTTTGTTTCTCTACATTCCCTTGTCGGGTGCCGTCTTTCATCGTGGTGCACTGTTTGTGTTTTACCCTTTACAGAACAATTCTCCATGATATAATGCAGGCTGTCAGAACTGCCAAATCCCAGTTGTTGGTGTAGAAGGAACATAGGATGATACTTGAGTGACTTTCTTCGTCAGACACACACAATCACAGCAGACTTTGCCCGAGGATAGAAATAAAACCCAACTGTTCTGACAGCAGGAGTGTCGCCCAGTGTGTCTACATCCTCTTCTTTTGGTCTAACAGGAGATGACTTAGCAGGTGTCTAACCTCCTCTGCATGTGAGATAAAAAAAAAAGAAACCCTCCGCAGAGCCACTTTGAGTTTGGAAATGAAATGTCAGGCCTGGCATCGAGTTAGTTTTGTTATCACGATGCAATCACACTGTTTAGACAGATGTGCTCGTGTGACTAACACATCTAGGAAATGAAATAAAGAAAAGCTCTCTTTTGGTTTGTGAAATTTAAGCTGTGTTTGATTCAGTAAAAAAAAAAAAAAAGAAAGACATTTATAAAAATTGGTTTAGCTAATTGCCATCTTACTGTGAGCCGAATTACAAGATTGACGGTGTCTTTTATCCTTGAAAGTCGTACCAGCGAGCTGTTTTTGCTAGTGCTGCTTACCAGACTGTACTGCTGAGTAGACTGTGTGAGATTCTCACGGTATGCTAACCGTAAGTAAAAATACCACACTTTCAAAGTATCACTCTATAGTCACAAAGATTTTTAAAAAATGTGAAACTGCATCTAAATGCATCTATGTAAAACTAAACTCCAGCAATTATCCCTACTCCATATTGGATGCTTACTGTTACAGTTAGAAAAATGTTATTTTAATAATGCCATTTGGATTTAGACACAAAGCTTAAGCAATAACAGAATAATTCAGTAGTAGTTTTCTACTTGCTTGTTTTGGAAAATGGAGTGAGCAGAATTGTCGTCTTGCTCATTACAGTATAACATTGGAAGTATGTTAGTGGCTCCTTTAGTTTCCATGACTGCCCATGGTTTTTGCAACTGTGAAAATTTCCAAACAAGCAAATTAGCCTTTCTTGTAAGTGAAGGAAAACTGTAGTTGCTTCCTGTCATGAAGCTGACCCGAAGGTTCCCAGTAACAAGTGTGGGAGGGGCTCTCCTGCGCCCTTATGCGCCATGCAGCTTGAGAAATCTCTGTCACTTTCTTTAGTACCAATATTATTACTCTATAATAGCATTATTGTATTACTCCATGATATTTTGCAGCTAAAAATGTAGCTATTGAAAAAGTGAAGTAGTAAATGAGTTACATTTATTCAACTGTAATTGTTTGACTTGTTAGAAATGAGAATAAGTATTTCTTAATGTTGAGCGTTTTTTGATTTTTTTTTTCTCACTGATTGAACGTCCACCAATAAAAGATTACATTTTTGTAAATTATTCAACATGAGATTATGCTGCTGGAATATAACAGTGAATTTCTTACCAGGCTTCTGTATGTATGTTGCTGTTAAATATGGAGGGTACCTGCCCCAAAATATGTTTTGCACTGAGTACTTTAGACGGCACATAATTTCCCTCCAACTCATGCAGTGAGTTAACTAACCGATGGCAGAGGCTTACAATTTAAGGACAATTAGATCAAAGCCATGTACGTGTTCAGCTAAATTATAAAATATTTTAACTGAAAAACTTCCAGTCAGTAACTAATTGACCATATAATTCACTCTATTTGTGGGCATGACTGCATAAGATGAATTTAGAAAAATCCATATAATGTAGCCAGAATGACATTTGTGAAAACGCCCAAGTTTCTGTCGTACATCTTGCCGTCTTTGGGACAGAGCCGGTCTTAATTTTCGGTAGCACCTCCACTAAGCCCGACAGTACATGAGGGGAATGGTGGCATGACCTGCGGTTTCTCAAAAAGGGGACTCAGAGTTTATTTGGGAATTTTCCTCTTAAGATGGCGACACTGATAGGGCTTTTGAGTTAAACTAACATATGGAGCAAATTGAGGGGTCTCTTGATTTGATTTAGCTTCTCTCTGTCATTACTCATGTGGGGTAGAGATGTTTATGTAGGGTGGTGACTTGTAGAGGAAAATAGAGCGAGTGGAGGACATGGACGTTCTGTGTTTGTGTTTGTTTATTCAAGTGGATTCACGTGTTTATTTTCCAGTTTTGACGGTGCTAATAGCAAAATTTAAATCATATTTTTGGATTTTTAAAAATGGAAACAACATATGTGTTGCTGTTGCACTTGGACAAATACATCACAAATATGTATGCAGTAAATATTTAAACACACACATATTAGAATAAAAGCACCAGCTGAGCAATGTAGTGCTAGTTTTTGCTTATGAGAGGAATTTTGTACCGTGTGACGGAGGTCAGGTTATCAGTTCCTTCACTTTTATTGTGGCCAATGGTTTACAGTAGTTTTTTTTTTTTATTTAAAACACATGTGTTGCTTCTCACACAAAAGAAAAGAAAATAAGAAACAGGACAGAATTAGATTTTTTCTCACACTCTTCTGTCGTTGGAAGACTCAGGACAGCCGTGGCTCTTTGGTTATGTCCCAACTGGAAGGTTGGGCTGAATCCTCACGTCTGTCACATGTTCGTAAATCCAAAAGTAACAAGGTACCTCTTAAATTAGATGAACATGAGATCTAGATATACAAACCGGATTCCAAAAAAGGTTGGGACACTAAACAAATTGTGAATAAAAACTGAATGCAATGATGTGGAGATGGCAACATCTAATATTTTATTCACAATAGAACACAAATCACAGGTCAAAAGTTTAAACTGTGAGAATGTATCATTTTAAGGGAAAAATATGTTGTTTCAAAATTTCATGGCGTCAACAAATCCCCAAAAAGTTGGGACAAGGCCATTTTTACCACTGTGTGGCATCTCCCCTTCTCCCCTTCTTCTTACAACACTCAACAGATGGCTGGGGACAGAGGAGACCAGTTTCTCAAGTTTAGAAATAGGAATGCTCTCCCATTCATGTCTAATACAGGCCTCTAACTGTTCAATCGTCTTGGGCCTTCTTTGTCGCATCTTCCTCTTTATGATGCGCCAAATGTTCTCTATAGGTGAAAGATCTGGACTGCAGGTTGGCCATTTCAGTACCCGGATCCTTCTCCTACCATGATGTTGTGATTGCTGCAGAATGTGGTCTGGCATTATCTTGTTGAAAAATGCAGGGTCTTCCCTGAAAGAGATGACGTCTAGATGGGAGCATATGTTGTTCTAGAACCTGAACATAGTTCTCTGCATTAATGGTGCATTTCCAGACATGCAAGCTGTCCAGGCCACCAGCACTCATGCAACCCCATACCATCAGTGATGCAGGCTTCTGAACGGAGCGTTGATAGCAGCTTGGGTTATCCTTGTCTTCTCTGGTCCGGATGACATGGCGTCCCAGTGTAAATGACTCCTGGCCCAGTGCAAACGGCTGAGCTTGTGGAGTTTGCTTAGAAATGGCTTCCTCTTTGCACTGTAGAGTTTTAGCTGGCAGCGGCGGATGGCACGGTGGATTGTGTTCACTGACAATGCTTTCTGGAAGTATTCCTGAGCCCATGCTGTTATTTCCTTGACAGTGGCATTCCTGTTTGAGGTGCAGTGACATTTAAGGGCCCGGAGATCACGAGCATCCAGTAGAGTTTTACAGCCTTGGCCCTTACGCACAGCGATTGTGCCAAATTCTCTGAATCTTTTGATGATGTTATGCACGGTTGATGATGATAACTTAAATGTCTTTGCTATTTTACGCTGGGTAACACCATTCTGGTATTGCTGCACTATCTTTCTGCACAACAATGGTGGAATTGGTGATCCTCTTACCATCTTGGCTTCAGAGAGACGCTGAAAACCTTATCGGAGCCTGTCTACAGTTTGTGATTGAGACATTTTGGTCTAATTTAATGAGCGTTATGTGTAAATATGAAAAAGAAACACACTGTAAGCGTTACACAGTGCATTGCACAGCCATGTGCTATTCCTCTACACAGTGCATGGCTGTCGGCCATACACTGTTTGCATTGTGCTGCAAGCCATATGATTTCATATGGTTTCTTTCCCCATTTCACCTTTGCACACATACACACGCACGCACACACTCACCCCTTCTGAGATACACACAAACAAGATGGTATGCATAGACTCATAAACACTCCCACCGACAGTCAACTTGACCACCAGCCCATTTCTAGATCGCTCTGGGACAAGCTGCACTTTATGTAAATAGTGCTTTAAAAATCCCATGGAACCAGTGGATGACATATTGGCATTTTGGAGGAGACACTAAAGGTCTGTTGTCTAAGTTTTGCTTCCAATTTTTCTAGTGTTTTACATTTTTAAGCATTTTTATTCTTTTCCTTAAGCGTTGTAAATTTTTGTTTGCGTTCCACGGGTTCATTCTGAGCCGAGTGTTGCAACAAAGATCTCATTATGGCTTCAGAATGATTGTGAAGATTCTCAATTCTAGTTTGAACGCAATTGAAAAATCCCTGTAGTAAAGCATGGCAGTGGAAGTATCATGCTGTGGAGGTTCTGTTTTCTTAACAGGGACAGGGAGGCGTGTCAATGTGGATGGGATGATGAATGCAGCTGTATGCAGGAAGAAAACCTGCACGAGTTTGCAAAAGGTTCAGGAATTGAATACAAATGACGCTTTTGAAATTTTTATTTGCAAAAACAATTGAAAGTGCATCCTCTATTTCCCTCTTACTTCACATTTGTGTTGCACTTTGCATTGATCTAGCGCAAAATGTCCAAAATGTAAAACATGTCCAAAGAATATTAATACCTTTGCAATCTACTGTAGATGTTTAATGTCATTCAGACCTTTTAATATTTATGTTTTGTAGTTTAGGTGATTATTGCCCTCTCAGCTTCTTGTTAACAAGCCCAACAGCATGTTGGCCATGCAAGCCTGGCTCGTAATACATGCTGATAAAGCCGAAAACCACAATCCCCTTTTGTCACACTGTGTAAATAAAGAAAGAGCCCTCATGGCAGCCAATGAGCGGCTTTATTTTTATCGCCAAAAGCTCTGTTTATTTTGAGTCTCGACATCTGAGGCGACTACAGAGCCTTTCCTCTGGACTCGGTGATGCCTCTGGAGGAACAGAAACGCAAAATAAGGACTGCGTAGGGTTTTCTTTCCTTCTGGTTTGTTTTCCAATCGCCCTTCAAACTGAAGTGGGGTTTTGGCTGCTTTGCACATGGTGTGCTGGAAGGGATGGACGGAGAAGAAAATAAAGGAGTACTACGACTGCAGTGTGCATTTGGTCTTCTTGGCCATAGTTGTGCCTATTGCTGCTGTGCTCAATGTTAGTGGCAACACAGAGGTTAGTGGAGGTTTTCCTGGGAGGTGGTCATTGTGGCTGGATCTTTATTTTTGTTTTGGGCTAGCATCACAAAACAAATTTTAGCAACATCCATTCCACTAATGCGTTATTATTTTTAAATTGGAGCTGTTAGAATACCAAATTGCAATTTGTCATGAAACCATTATTACATCAATGACTTCCTTGTTAATGCAGTGATTAGGAGTAGGATTCTGATCATTAATGACAAATTTGGTCTCCATGCACACGCTAAGCTGCTTTTTTAAGAGCCAGATATCTGGCATCCAGTCTTCAAGACCAATAAACGTGTCAGCTGAGCTCCGTCTAATAAATCTACGGCCGTGTTAGGCAACGACGCTGCTCCAGAATGCACCCTGCATCTTGTAGTTGCTCTGTTTTTAATTGTGATTTGTGTCTGAGAGCTTCACTTGGCGCTGTTGTGCTTGTAAATTATTTCTCCTCTCAATTTGTTAAAGCGTTACACCACTTACCCTCCTGTTGCGCTACGCAACGGGATGAAACATTTTCTCATAATCGAGTCGAGGAGATCCTCCGGTGACCCCGGGGTCAGGGGCAGTTGGCTGCGCCGAGCAGAAGCCAATACGGAACGAGCGCCGAAGAGGAACCAAAACTCAATAAGCGCGGCAACGAGGGGCGGGAGGGAGTTCAAGGCTGCGCCTTGTTGTGATGGAGGCCACGGTGAGCGCTCCAGTGGCTGCTGGAGTTTTGATGCTGTAACGTGAAACGGCTGGGGCGGACGGGGTCCACAATTCCCCTCTTTGTCTGGTCTCCACCCCAGCGTCACCCCTCTCTCCTCTCCTCAGCAGACCCTCTCAGTGGCCGAGCTCATCATCTCCGTCTCTGTCTGTTTCCCCACGACTGCCACCCATTTCGTCGTCTCAGTGACTGGTTTCAACTCCCACCCAGTCGAGCGTGACCGCTTTAAATTCGTGTCGTTCTCTTTTCTCACCACCTGATGATGTCTCGTCTCATAATTTCACCAGTCCGACGCATTTTAGCACTCATGTCTTTTCTGTGTTGTTTAACTAATATCTTGTGAAACCCGCCTCATCGTAATGAAACACCCAGGTATCCCTTTTCCCAAAAACTCTTTCTTCTCCTCTCTTTACAGTCTCCGGTCGTATCCGTCGGTTTTGCTAAGTTTCATCCGAACTTGGTGGTAGGAGGAACTTACTCGGGACAGATTGTTCTGTGGGACAACCGGAGTCACCGCCGGACCCCGGTGCAGAGGACTCCCCTCTCTGCTGCAGCACACACTGTAAGGCCCTTTTTTTTTTTACATAAGACACTGTTAAAAACAAGAAAATACAAATGTTAGATCCCGCTATGTCTCTAAGCTCCATTTCCATCGATCAGTGGATCCAACAATTGTGCAAACTGGAATTATGAAAATAAATTTTATAAAGTTAATACACTAATTTAAAAAAAAAACTCAAGTTTTTCAATAAAAAGTCAATGGTTTTGTTTTTGGGTGTAGCAAAGATGACAAGAAGAGCTTGTTGGTGCTGCGTACTTTTGTACTGACTGAACAAACTCATTCATGTTTTATTCTAATTGTTTCAATTGTGAAATTGTTTTTTTTGTTTTTTGTTTTTTACATTAGCAGAATATTAAAGTTTTGCGCACATTTCTAATGGAAACGCAGCTACCGATCAGTTCAGCCTCTGATCTCTGCAAATACTGCTCTGGATCAGACTTATCAGTTTCTTTCAGACAAGGAAACATTGGCATTATCTAAACATTTGCCTGGAAATATTAAGATGTTGATATGAATGTGCTCCCGTACAATGCTAGTTGAAGCGAAATAGACAGTTCAACCTTCAGGTGCAAAATTCATTTAGGAAATCATATAAACAACAATAAATGGCAACAAAAAAAGTCAATAGTTTAGAAAAAAGCAAGAAAAAAAGCAGAACATACAGTAAATGTATTGCAAAACAATATTTTGTGAACTTTGCATAATTACTGTAGACCCAACAAAACCAGATTTATGCAAACACTACTTTTTTTCCTGAAATGTTGTCTTCTACTAAATATGTTTTCTGACTTTTTTTTTGTATTACAAAATGTTCAGTTTTGTAAATGTCATATTTTGCATTCCAGGGTGAGTGTACAACTTGTTGTGAGAGGAAAAAAAGAAAAAGAGAAAACACATCGAACAGATTGCCCAGTTTTAACTCCAGTGAACTTGCTCACTCTCAACAAATTACCAATGCATGGACACAAGCAGCAAGTCCTTTTATAGTCTTAGTCATGTAGCCCCTTGCATTGCCACATGCCTTCTGTATGGTAGTCTTGAAGAGGTTGCCGCTCTTGTCCCCTCCAGTTAGTGAAGTCTAGCTTACTAGCATGGTGCTGATTGCTGAATGGGCCCTTTGTGCAGCCCAGCAGACAAATCAATTACTGGCCAGTAATGATATAATGGCTTCACACACTCATGGATTTGAACAGCAGCACATGTCCCAAGCGTAAAGGGATTGAAAAGGACCACTGCACTCTGGCATGCAAGTTGCCTGCCAACCCTCTGTGCTTTTGGTCCTTAAAGTATCTCATTATGTCATGTGTTTCACTGTTTAACTGTATAATAGGAATAAGGGTGTTTTAACAAATTTCATATTATTAACAGCAAATTTTGAAGGTTCAGAAAACGGTTGTGGTTTTGTCAGCCTTTTGCAATTAGGAATCGTCTGAATATTTAACACACAGGATGTCGGATTGAAGAACACTTAAATGCTTCCAGGCAAAACGATTTTCCGGGATTTTGTTTTGTTTGCTAGGTGGATTTGTCAGAGATGTTACTTTAATGAGAACTGTCATAACTGCAGCACGTTGTTTCGCCCCGCGCCCGTGTTCATGTATGTTGCCTCAACAGCACCCGGTATACTGCGTGAACGTGGTGGGCACCCAGAATGCCAACAACCTGATCACCGTGTCTACGGACGGGAGGATGTGTTCGTGGAGCCTCGACATGCTCTCTCAGCCTCAGGTAGTGAAAAATGTCACTCGTCAGACACGCGGTTCCCACAACCTGCCGGAAGGACTTGATGTTAAGATTTTTACAGGGAAAAGCTGTTGTAGCTCAGTAGTTCTTGGATGTTAAAATGGAGCAAACATGTTTTTTTTTTACTATTATTATTATTTTCCCCTAAAAGATTTCTAAAAAACTGTCAGTTATTGATATAAATCATGACTTTGTGTGTACTTGAAGGCTTTGAAGTGCATAGTTTACCAACTCCATGACCTCCCTGTTTGTAGGAGACCATGGAACTCGTGTACAACAAATCCAAACCCGTGGCGGTGACGGGTATGGCTTTCCCCACGGGGGATGTCAACAACTATGTGGTGGGGAGCGAGGAAGGCACCGTGTATACCGCATCCAGACATGGCAGGTGGGTGAAATGTTTCGTGCCTTCATGCAAAGATTTGGTCAGTTTACCAGCTAACTAAATATAGATAAAATATTTAGAGGTAAACTCATAACTTTAATGTTTTTTAGCCAGACCTCTGATGACCATTTTTAACAGCCGTTCAAATACCCCGTCTCTTTTTTTTTTTTTTTTTTTTTGAGCAGTAAGCACATGCCTAAGCCCTAAGACGTCATGACAATCACAACACTCTTCAGTGTGGAAGGAAAGGGAAGAGGACTCAGTGTTAGCTATGAGATGTATGAAGTTATTTAAAATGAATATTTTCTCTGTCAGCTGTTCATTCTGGCTCCTACAAGGTAAAAGTTTACATTCTCTAGGAAACAGTCTGCTGTTTATCATTACATTAGCGATGCTAATGAGCTGGTTGTTATCTATGACGCTAAAAACAGCTAATAATCCACATGTGTTGTCAGTTTATCTAAGAAATAAAACTGTGTTACAGCAAATCTGACCTCTTAGGAATGAATTATGTCCATGAAAAGCAAGAAAATATATATTTTTATGTTAAATATAATTATTATAGAAATCGGTATCCACTGGTCAGAACGACAACAAAGTCCAGGTTGAGGTTAAACATAGGAGTGTAGTACAAGGAGAGAACCAAAATAATAAAAAAATGATTTGAAATGTAATTATTTTCTCAAATTAGACACATTTAGGCCTGTTTTTCCTCTTTTTGTCACTTTTTAAATACATATTCTGTGGATCAGTGTAAGGAGAAATCATCAGCAGCCGGCATGTTTACACTTATTTCTTTATTTATTTGATTTTTATTCTGGTTGTGGTTTTGACAAGATCACATTCACAAGAGCAAAAATGATGAACATAGCAATAGTGCACGTTAATTAAGAAATTTGACTCAATTAAATAAGCTAATGAAATATGAACTAGAAACTGGTTTAATAAGAAGATTTCACTTTTTCTTTCAAGAGAAATTAGAATTGTGCCAAAGGAATCAAAATGCTCTTAATGCTTCATAAGTTGGCTGATTCCTTAATAAATTGATCCCAAAGTCTCTTAGTGTTCTAAAAAAAATAAAAAATGCTGTTCAATTTTTAAAACTAATCATCAACGTTCGTTGTCGTCTTCTCCAGTAAAGCGGGCATCTGTGAAATGTTCGAGGGCCACCAGGGGCCGGTTACGGGAATCAGCTGTCACAGTGCAGTGGGCACTGTAGACTTCTCCCACCTCTTTATTACATCTTCCTTCGACTGGACCGTCAAACTCTGGAGCACCAAGGTACGCCGTGTGTGAGTCGATGTGTGTGCGAGTGTGTGTGTGAGGGAGGGAGAAAATGGCAGAGGGAACAGATGTGTGGGGGGTTGATTGTGGTCTCTGAAAGGTTACTTAGAGGGACTCCTGAGAGAATGAGGGGAGGGAGTTGAGTACATTGGATGAACAACTATTTGAAAATCAGTCTTTCTCTTGCTATTTGTGTGTTTGCGTGTGTGTGTGTGTGTGCGTGTGTGTGTTGGAGTAAGCTCTTTGCGATGTGTTGCATATATTTACTGTGTGAGTGTACTGTGAAATTAATCAGCAGAAGCCAGGAACTCTGATGACGGTGACCTGAATTCCTCCTCCCAGACGTTGTTATGCTCCAGGGCTCAGAGCTGTCCGGAGAAACACTGATATGGCATTTTCTCTTAGTAATAGTAAAGAAGGGATGCTGCGTTTGTGCTTTATAGATTTTAATCGGATAAGATTCCTAAATGTGTTACAAAAGCACCTCTTGTAATTGTTCCTCCAAAATCAGCTAACACAAACACAAACCAAACCTTTTTGTTCTTTATGTTTATCATGCTAAAATGAAATTCAACAAGGTAGGCAAATGTAAAAATATGTATTGCAAAAAAAAAAGAAAAGAAAACTCCAAGAAATTTTATTCTCAAATTTATGAATGTAAAGTCACACAAAATCAAGTTTCCTAAAAGATTTAAAGATTGAAATGAGGGTCATTTAAGTGGTAAGCATTATGTTTTCTATGTGAAATTGTCTGCCAATAAATAACTTTGCCATAGTGTTCAGTCCTCCTGAACCTTTTTACATGTTTGCCACATTACAACAACATGTATGTATTATGTTGGGAGTTTATGATAGACTGACATGAAGTCAGACACAAAATTATCCCTGGCTTTCAAAACTTAAAAAAAAAAATAAATAAATAGAAGTAGAAAAAGTGTAGTCTATATTTTATATTCAACCCTTCCTGAGTTAAGAATGTTCTGCAATTGCATCTGCAAATCTTTTTTTGGTATGTCTCTACCAGCTGGGGATTGAATCCAAATGTACACCGCACTTTTAAGATTAAAAAAAAAGAAATGTGAAAACCACCTTCTGACTTTTTGTTGTTGCATAAATTTAAATCTAAACAGAATATGCAACATGTGTGCATGTGGAAAAAAGGCTGTGAATACTTTTGAATAGCGCTGCAAGTCAGGTAGAGTCTACACATGCTTTAGAGATGTATACATAACGTGCGTCTTAGTCTTGGTCTTCGTCGCTTGTTACGTTTTGAGCACTTAACTTGACAAACGCGCAGAAGAAATGCTTTGCTTCTGTGTTCACCGATGTGTTTGTCAAAGTCCCCCGCAAAGTCCACCGAAAGCTCTGACAGGACGCCGCTGGCGCATTCAGAGAATCAGGAGGTGGGCACTCCTCCTCTCGGCGCGTTTGAGTGACCTCGTCCACTCAGGGCATTTGCTTTCCCTCCAAACGAACGCGACGAGTTCCATTTGGCGGCAGTGAAATCCAAACAGTCACTGCTGTTGTCGGAGAGAGGCTGGATAAGAGAAAAGCTGGTTAAAACACTGACAGGACATTTTTGTGCTACTGAGACTGAAGTTTTTTTGTTCTGGGTGATTTTACGTGTCGCACGGAATTACTTAGAGAAATAAGAGGAACAAAAGATACTGATTATAGAAGTCAGTGGGAGGAAGCAGACTTGGGATTCTAAGTTCAAATTATTGGTTTAGAAAAAGCTGATGTAGACTTTAAAAAAAAAGAAACCGTTAAGAAAATCATCTTTATAAAAGCTTGCTGAATATGATAAAACACATAATGAATTTCCCATTATACCTACAGCCCGATTCTGGATCATGTTTTACTTTTCATACTTGGCTGCGACAGGCCCATAAAGCATTCTGATGCATTCTGGCGCAGGTTTGCAAGCAGCCAGTCCATAAAGCTTGAGCAAAGAGCCCTGTGACACATATTAAAACATTTCTGTGGATTTTCATCAGGAGAGCGTGTTATTTTTTTCAGGATTTGGAAATTCCCTCTCCTTTGAGGGCCACCGCAGGAATGCATGTCTGTCTCTCTTCCAGCATAACCCGTGTTTGGTGTGTGGGCAGGCACTTACCTGGAGGTGTGAAGGTGTGTGGCTACAGACACACCGCATATGTCTCTCATATATCTTAAGAAGGCAGTTTTTTGCCTGGGCTGAAATCCCCTGGAGGTCGGCCTTCAATCCTCCGGTCGCTCACGCACGCACACGGACGCACACACACACACACGCATGCGCGTACTCGCAGATCGACTGAGAATTGTTTTCGTATTGACTCGCACGTTTGCCCTCACGGTTCAAAAAGGCCGTCGTACAGAAGCCTGGTAATGTTTTTACTCTCAGCGGTGCAAATATTGTGGTTAGCGAGACCGTTCTGCGCCGGGCCAGAGTTTGAAGATGTCGCGACAGCTGGGAGTGGGTTTATGATTGTGCATAACTTGAACCGCCTTGCTCTCTTGACCCCAAACCCGGCGTCTACTAAGTGATTGGATGAAGTATAATAATTCCACTTCTGCTCTCTGAAGAAGTTAATTAAAGGCCTGCGTCACTGTCAGTTCAGGTGATTGTTGAAGAGTGTGGATCAAGTCTGGAGCTGAGCGTCGGTAGGTGTCTTTGGAAAATAAGATTATAGCAGGGGTCTGTCCCGGTGTGCTCTCACACAGCACAGAACACGAAAGGATTGTAATTAGATGAAAGTGTGTCAGTGCGGCCGCAAAACCTGGAATTAGCTTAAACCTTAATAGACACGGTGAACCTGGGTAACAATACTGAAAAGCAAGAGTGTCTCCATTACGCTGTACAACAGATGTAATCTTTCACTCTTGTTAAGATTAATTAATATTTATATCCAACAAGACGCGCTGCTCCGCATTGAGCTCACCGTTTCAGATTTTAGCCAGTGGAAGAAAATTTAGTAAAGAAAATCAAAAATCGGACACTATTTGGGAGTGCCTTTGCAAACGTAATTGATCCGTTTTAAATCTGATGGTGTAAAAACAGCATTTTAGTGGAGCTGAAGGCTGTTTAGACGAGGATCGTTCTTCTGGCAAACGCAATAGAAACACAGGGGGCCTAACAGCGGTCCGAGAAAACTCTCCAGGTTCCTGGAAAAGGTTGCTGTAATAAAAAAAAACATGCGTTAAGTTGCTTCTTATTTACCTGTAAATAGTTGACACTGAAATTTCCTCTCAGTACCGCCAGAGGCAGTCCACACTGGTACCACATTTTGTGAGCCGTGACACAAAAGAGCTACTAGGACAGAAGTAGTTTTATTTATTTATTTATTTATTTTATGCCAGAATGTTTTGATCAGTGTTTCTTCTATTAATGTTGTTGTTTTCCTTAGTACTGCAGCTCATCACCTTCCTAAAATTATGACCTGTGTCATTTTTTTTTTTTTGCCTTAAGTGATTTTGACAAAAAAAAAAAGACGAAAAAAAATCACTTTTGGCAGAAAATCACTTCGGTCGTTATTTTAGGAAGGTGACGAAATACTTCATGTCTTGCCCAGTCTAAAATTAATGTTTTGCAGCTCGGTCTTGCAGAGTTCTGATAACAGAGTTCGGGTCCTCCAGTATTACTTTATTGCACTCTATTAAGGTATGGCTCTTTTGCTCAGACGTGCAAGAAGCTTCTGTAGCCTGCTATCACTGGAAAGATAATGACAAGCAGGTACTTTCTGTGTGGCGCCACTCGGATTAAACTATGTTTTGAGATGAGTTTTGAAACTTTTCACAATCTGAGGAGACGGTGGAAATGGCCAAAACAGAAGCTTAAGCCTGAATCAGTTCTGTTGATTTTATGTAAGTCGTGTATAATTTTGAGTTTATACCCAACGTGACAGATTTTTGAAGCCAATTAAAAAGAAAAGCGTTACTGCAGGAAGATGAGTTGTGATAAAAGATGACGAGTGAAGGAGGAGGACAGTGAGCGAATGGCACGTCGAGAACTTTAAACGTCGGCCCAGCAACGCATTGAATGTAAAAACCGCGAGGCAAAGAACAAGAAAAGAGTCCTCCTCCTGTCATCTGACTGGAAAACTGTTTCAGTCGAAGCTCGAAATGTACTCGGACGTTTGTTTACGCCGCGTTTCTAAGTGCCTACGTATCGTCTCCTAGAAACTTTGTAGCAAGACAATCAGCAGGCAATAGGGGGTAAGAATGAAGAAGAGAGACGGAATACTGTACATTCTTTTATTTCGCTCCTGCAGCCAACCTGTCTCCTCCCCTCCCTCTCTTCTTGTCAGGAACGCAGTTTTGTTTCTTAAGCCCTTGGAATTTGAGTTGTCAATCTGAAAAAATGGGGATTACACACCGTCACACACGCCGAAGTGGAATCTCCGATTTTAACTCTGATAAGTGTGCTTCGTCGAAGATGGGAGCCGTTAGGAGGAGCACGGCGTTCGTTTGGTCCAACAGGTTGATTATCTGAGGCGCAGCGTTTTGTGGTGTTTTAAATATTGCCCTGTGCAGAGACCATATTAAAGATGTTTCCCTTAAATAGAAGCTCAAAATCATCTGATAGGACATAACAACTAAAAGTCTCAGCTACAGAAAAAAAGTGACACTTTGGTAAAAGTGTAATAAAAACTAACAGTACAAAACAAAATAGAAATATAGGTGTTTCTGTAAAAGTGTTTGATTGAGAGCTCGAAATGTAAATTTTCCATTTAGTTTGTTAGTAGACTGGTAAAACTGGTCCAAGTTGAGATTTATATGTTTTGTAATTTGACCAGTTTTTGCTGTATCTTTTTATTGGAATTGAAATATGACATAACAAAAAACTTAACTGCGAGCAGGTAGCCCCCCAAACAACTCAACACATAGAGCCGACAAGTCTCTAAACTCCAAATTGATTAAAAATTGGAATTTAGTCATGATTTTAAAGATTTGACCAATGTAAATATACAAAGAAAAATGTTCCTCGTTTATATTTATAATGTAATGTCACCAGTTTATCTGTGCTTGTCTTTTGTTCCCAGTGTAACTGGGGAACACAATAAACAATAGTCAATAAACAAATGCCAGCTGATCCTTCATTCCTGACTGTGTTCCAAAATGTTATTCTCCAAACATTGTTGCCAGGCCAAATGAATAATTATGAGGAATAACATCGTCTCCTTTTTTTTTTGTTTGTTTGTTTGCTTCCAAGCACTTAAATAGATAAAATAACACAGTCATGTAAATATCTCTACAAATTTTGTTGCATTCTGATGTAAATTCAAAACTGGACCTGTGTGTGTGTGTGTATTTTTGTGTGTGTGTTCTGTGTGTTGGAGATCTCCTTTCCAACAAAGCGTACTGTAAATAATAGCAAGTTATGGTAATTTAGTGTTTGTCCACTAGAGAGCACTGACAAGTTTTCCATGCAAAGGTAAATCTCCCACATCTCCCACGGCACCAGATATAATTTTTTATTAATATCAGTTTATGTTAACAGCGATCGTCAGCTGATGTGATTGCCGAGATTACAATCGCTCTTTACCGCCGAACACAACCAATAAACTCGTCGTTAATTAACCCGTTCGCGCCCAGAACGAGCTCGTCCTCCTCGGAGCGCCCCTAGTTGCCGTCCGCCGTCCCCCCCCCCTTCCCTCTCGTTGCGTTCTCTATCTCTTCCCATCTCTCTGACAGCTGTTGTGTTAAGGTTACAGTATACCTTGTGGAGGGGCCTTCTCTTTCATCTCTCCCAGCGGTTTTATGGCGCTGTGTGAATGTGCAAGGCTTTTTAATTAGGCTCTGCACCCAGACAGGCCCCAAGGCTGAGGCAGCGCCGCTCTGTCTGAAGCTCACACACTCCCTCTCTCCATTCCTTTTTCACTCTGTGTCTCTCGCTCTGTTTTTTTTCCGTCCATCTCCAATGTGTCATCTCCTGTAATCTCTCCGTTTTTTTTTCTCTTTCTCTTTTTGTACAGTGCTATTTCGCACCATGCCACTCAAACACTCGTCCACAGATATCTTCTTATTTTCTCTCGCCCCCCTCCCCCTCTCTCTCTTTCAGCACAACAAACCGCTGTACTCTTTTGAGGACAATGCCGACTATGTGTATGACGTCATGTGGTCGCCCGTGCATCCTGCCATGTTCGCCGCCGTGGACGGCATGGGCCGCCTGGACCTGTGGAACCTCAACAACGACACCGAGGTGTGTGGATTTGGGTCATGGTGGGCGTGTTTTCTGGGTCGTCTTGTTCTCTGTCAATATGCGTGCCTGTTTTGGTGTCCTCCGGGTCTGTTGCTGGGGTTCAGCCCGAACCGCACAACCCAACACCCACACACACACACACACACACGAGGTTCAAGACTCCCCTGTAGGCGTTTCCCACAGCTCTCGCTTTAAATCTGACTGGGTGACATCTTCTCGCTCTGGCTCCCACCCAGCCACCCCGCTAACATTTCTACAACCTCTGCCTAACGTTCAGACGACCTCAGAGACCGTCTTCCTCCCAAACTGCGTCCCGTCAGAGGAGCGCACAGATGTGTCGGCGACCGCAAGCAGAGAGCCCCAGCCCTCAGTCCACAGTCCCATGAAAAATAATGATTAAAAAAAAAAAAAAAAAAAGAAAGTTCAGGCCAGCAATGGTTGAGTTTTGAAATGCTGTGGCGTGACAGTTATTTTTGAGATGAGTGCATTTAAGGCCATCTGGGTGCTGGAATTCGACATAATCATGTGTAGTATTAAGCAAAAAAAATAAAAGGAGTGTATAATGTCTACTATTGTGAGCAGATAGTTCTCAATCCTATAATTGGGTTCCTTCATTTCATTTGTCATTAAACATGTATTTCTGCTAGGGTTTTTGATTAAATTATGTTTGCTTAATCCAGACCTTTTCACACAAACGCTGAACATTTTGAGAAATTCTACCTTTGACTTAATTATATCGATTCATTAAGGAAAACATGTTATATCTCTTAAGGACATAATTGTATTTTCTTAACAGAATCATTACATTTACTGGAACAGTTGTCTTTATTTTGAAATAAAGACAAAAACATGTATTTTACATAAATCTCTTTATTAAGGGGTGTCTTTTTTGTCTTTATTTTTAAAATAAGACAACTGAAACATTTCATTCTGAATTATACTGCTTTAAGTTGCTATGTTGGTCCGTGTATTCAAATATCCAATTATTAACCCACAAACTTTTCAAACAGAAAACAAATATAAAATTTATAAATATGTGGAAAAGCACTTCCTACCCACTGTTAAGTACCGTTGTTATTATCCCATTGGATAATAACAATTGGGTTGTTATTATCCCATTGTTAGAGTGCAGTCTGTCATGATATGTTTGAAATACCAAATTAAAGAAATCTGAGGGGCCCAGTTGTTGTAATTACTTATTTGTAGCTGGATATTGGCCCAAAGCATACACAAAAATGCTTCATCAAACACAAAATTGACCTTGTCGTTTAAGTGTTTTGATTTAAATCTGCAAAACGTAGCCTTGATGACCTGGACAGCTTATGCGAGGAGGAATAATCAATGATTTCTCTGGTTAAAACGTCAGGAAAAGCTACCGAGGAAGTCTATTTCCAACTGGAGGTTGTGCAAAATAATTGTCATTTTTCTTTACGTTTAGATTTTGCCCTTCTGAAAAAAATATACAGAAAAAGTGTTTGGTTCTTCCTGAAATGTTATGTTCCAAAACACAAGATTTATTTACTTTAAGGTTTTGTATCACAAGTGGCAGTAAATGTGGTCAACACTGTTTGTACGTGCATACATAAAGTTTATCTTTTACAGACTAGTGAACCTCTAGGGTACAACTTCTTCTTCACACAATTCGAGCTTGGTAGGGAGTGAACTTGAATAGACCATTGTCTCTTTCGGAAAAAAACAAAACAAAAACAAAACAAGCAACTACTTTGTTTTCTGCTTTGTCTCCTTGCTGGAACTTTATGTTCTGTGGACTATACTACAAGTTATTTTCATCACACTTATTATAAATCAAAAAATGTAACTTCAACCACGATTCTGTAAGAAACCTTTCTGTCTCTCAACCCTGTCAGCAGACAACCTTTGATCATTCAGGTAAAAGTCCAGATAAAAGGATCCTCCATTCTCCTTCCTCCTTGGTTTCCATGGACACACCAGTGACTTCAACCTTAATGCAAGTCTGCGTCAAGACAGATGCTCTCACTCCTCTCAAATAATAAGCTCTCCCTCTTTTCCCATTTTCTCTACCGTACAAGACCCTCGTGTCGTCTCACTTCAGCTCCCATCTCTGCGTAGTTTCTTGCCTTCACGCGCGCCGCTGTGGTTAGCAGCGGCTCCTCTATCTGCGGCGCATATTCCCATGGTTTCCTCAACAGCAGCCTTTTCACAGACAAAGGAAGAGTTCATTATCGGGGGCTTAACTCGCCTAACAATGTGCTTTATGAGAAACATTTGCACAGACGAGCGCTCACGCAAACGGATGCATCGAACGCACGCACGCTCGCTCACACACTAGCCAGCCTGATAGCAACAGGCTTTCATTGTTGCCATCATATTAAAAACACAGAGTCATAACAACATTAACAGAGCAGCGTAGCGCGCCTGGTTCTCATTTCCACCACACACACAAGCAGACACACGCAGTTTTAAAGCTCTCCGTTCAGATCCACTCTTGCGGAGGAAGGGAAGCTAGTGGGCTAATGGCAGTCAGTCTGTGGTTAGCTCTGCTTTAAATGCGCAGGAGCTCGGTGTGCGAGGAGACGCGATGCCAAGGCCTCTGTCTCCACTGGTGACATGTGTCAGACTCGCCTGCCACATGTCAGGAACAGTTTATGGAAACGCTGCAGATGGTTTTGGGTTTTCAAAGGTGCAACATGAGCACTAAAAGACAGAAATCAAGATTCGGCTCAGCCCCCGCCAGCAAACGCGTACGGGTTGTTTCCAGAGTAAGTCGGGCTCGCGTGTGTCCGATCGAATAAAAAAAAAGCCGTAAATGTGACAGCTTTGTATTCGTAACCTCCAGCACGTCCAGATGAAGCCACCCTGTTCTTGTGGTAAATTTGCTCTGTAATCACATAATGTAATGTTGCAATTTTTCAATAAACATTAGGACACGTTGCAATTAGGGTCACTAAATAAAATGCGGTAAGGTTTCGGGAGGCCTGTCATGGTACGTGGCTGTTTATTACTCTATTTTGTCTTCAGAAGAAAAGAAGCCTACTGTGAATAGTCTCGCCATTAAAGAGGGAATCCTTTGCAGCGGCACTGACATGAAGTAATAACAACAAAAAATAATAATAAGGCAACGTTAGTAAACTTTTACTGTTAGCAAATGTTTCATTGTGGAAGGTAGTATCTAATTAGTAGTTTTACTTTTCTTGTTTGAACTATTATTTTGCTGATGGTTCCGTCAGACCGCCAATAAGTGCTGAGTTTAAAATTGAAATTAAAACTGAATGATAAAAACTGATGAAGAGACATATTGTGACTCGGTGGCAAACAGATGGATATTTAAATACTTATTATCATTCCTCCTGCCCTTCCCTGTGTCCTTCCTTCCTTTTTTCCTTCCTCCCATTTTTTCTTTATTGTGTTCTTCCTTCCTCCCTCCTTTCATCTCCGCCCTTCTTCCCTTCCTTTCTTTATGTCCCCTGTCGTTATAAATCTTTTTGTTTCTTGTTTCCCTCCTTGTGTCCTTCCTTTCTTCCTTATATCAGTCCGTATGTCTCTCTGTCCTCTCTGGCTTCCCTCCTTCCGGTCTGTGGGTTTTCCAGGCTCCACATTTGAGTCACACCTACTGCAGAAATATTTGTCATCATATTAGTTAAATTAGCAAAAAGAACTCACGACTCAATAAAGTTGAGCCTGGAAAGTGTGAACTTGCACACTGAAACATGTAAGAACCTTTACTCTGTTCCCCATCACGGCATAACTGACTTTTCCATCTTTGTCTTTCTACAAAGTGGCTAACACTAAAATATTAGCACATTCGGTTTGGTCCTCAGCTAAACCAGGCAGCCATAGATGCCGTTGCCACGTTGAGAAAATGTCTGGCATGAATTGTGACGCGGAAACCTGCTCCGCAACATATTTTGTAAATGTAGTTGTGACACGTTATCATCTAATTTCGTGCTACAACATGCAGATGCTTTGTCAGCACTGATGAAGATTCCTTCACCTCAGCATGTTTAATGCTTGAATTAGTTTGAACATACAGAAGTCTGGCCGGTTTTCTGATTAATTAATTTTTTGAACAGTTTGTGACAAACTCAGTGAGGTGCAATGACATTGTAGCCTCAGATGGTTAATTGACAACTAAGTCTGAAAAAAAAGAAAAAAAGAAAAAGTGATTTCTTGCACCAGCAGCACCCAGTACTTTTTACAGCAATCATCCCGATATACTCACACTATGCAAAATGGAGGCACATCTGTGTCACAAAATACTTTCTTGACAGTTAGATCTATGTGTAGAGGTCATATCTGGTTATTGTCTTGTGTTACAATGAACATTTTTTGGTTGTGAAGATCTTTCACCTGCACAAAACTCGCAAAGCTTCTTCTGACGGGAGAATATCACTTCACTGGAAAAGGAAACAACAGGTAAATATAATGTTTTTTCATCATGAATTTATTGTATTGTTTTTTTTTTTCCCTCCTAGGTGCCAACTGCCAGTGTGACCATTGAGGGAGCTTCGGCTCTGAACAGGGTTCGCTGGTCGTCGGGAGGGAAGGAGGTGGCCGTGGGCGACTCAGAGGGCAGAGTTTGGATCTACGATACAGGAGAGGTACATAGAACAACCATGGAGAGGTTCAGCTGCTGGGGCACAAAATAGTCCTGCTGAGGTTTTCCTTTGCTGTTGTGAACAAAAAGTACATCCTGAAAATTTTGCACTTTTGGTTAAATACATTAATATTTACTGTGTTTTTTTGTTTTTTTTGCTGAGGGTTCACGTTAGATTCACATCGACTCCTATGATGCATGGCTGAGAGGCTCTCACGAGTTTCATTTCCAATCAGGTCCTAATTACAACAGAGGTGCAAAAAGCATGAGGAAACTAGAATAAAAACAACAAAAATTGCAGTACTGTATTAATACAGCTGGACAGGAGGAGATAGAGAGATTTTTAATACCAGTAATTTGACCAAATAGTGTTTGTAAAATAAATATCGGGTCTCGGTTCATCATGGATGTCTATGTCTGTGTCATTGTTTTTAAAATAGCGCAAAGCACGTGGAACTGAATCTTACTCTCTGAATTTTTGGCAACGTTTTACTTACTTATCAGGAACAAGTCCGAGTTTTTACAAAACCATTTTCGGCTTTGCACTGCTGTATGCAACATTTTATTTAATGCTTCTTGAAAGCGCTCCCATCACAACGCAGCCAGCTAGCCATTCAGCCCCAGCCGACGTGCTTTAATGCTTGAAGATGTTTTTAGCTTAGCTCCTCGGCTAAGTTTAGCATCTTTTTTGTGTGGTAAGCTAGAGGGAAGTCGAGCAGAGCTGGTGGCCTCAGTGCTGGGTTGATGGTAATGAAGAGGCCTCAATAAAACTGAGTGAAGCTGAAAGGCTTTATGGGTCCTTTAGGCAGGGTTTTGTGTGTGTGTGTGTGTGTGTGTGTGTGTGTGTGTGTGGTAATGGGGTATTTACTGTAAACTTGCCCATGTAGCTAAAACTGGGAAGAGAGTATTTTTTTATTTTTTTTTCTTAAAGAAAAGAAAAAAGAAGTATCTCTGGGAATAACAGCAAGTCTGGAGACTTTTCCAGGAAGGACAAAATACCAACAATTTCCATTTCAGTTTCGTTTTACTCTAAGCATTTTATTTTAAGGATATTTACCATTGGGGTTATCTATTAAAACTTTACAAGTGTTGCCCTGTGTGGAAAATCCGAATCACAGGATAAAACTCAGTCCCTGTTGTCTTGTACATTTCAGAGTAATGAAACTCCTGATTTTCAAACCTAGGCGTCATTAGGAACAAGCCTCTTGTAGTCGTTCTGCTACTGCTTACGCCGCTCATCAGCGCTACGTTTGCCCCCCTCTGCCCCCCTCCCCCCACTTCTCCTCCGTGACTGTGGCCAGGTTTCTGATTAATTACAGCCTAGCCATGCGAATGGCTTACATACATCTTGGGTGGTGGCTGCGGCTTTTGTCCCACTCCTTCTCGAGTCCCGACTGTGCTCAGCTAAGGAGAGGAGCGACGTTCGGTTTGACCCTGACGGTCTGTGCAGCTCGTGCGACGGATTTTCCATCCTGACGACGCGGCTCCAACACTCGACAGATCGTTGGATGTGTTCTCGCTGGCAAACTGGTGGTCTGTCATAAAATATACACCAATCAAATTAGCATGATTATGTTTCATTTTTCTTTGGTAGTAATTGAATGTTTTCACTGTTAGGAATTGGAAGAATTGCTGCTAAACCCCGAATAATAATAATCATTATAATTTAAACCGAACTGTTAATTTGGATGCTTTTAACAAAACAAAACTAAATTTTTTCTTTCATAACGTCCCCTCTAATTGGTGAATTAGGCATTTCTGGTAATTTAGTTCAGTTCAATTAAAAAATATTCCCAAAGGGAAATGAAATGTAACTCGCATTATTCATATCTCTTCTAAGAGTTGTTTTATCGCTGTGAGCAGAAAGGATCTCCTGTGGGGGCCTGTATTACTGCAGTTCTGAAGAAGGCCCCTGTCTGAGGAGAATTGTTTTTTGTTGTGCAAAAGTATGACGAAGAGGAAGCTGTGTGTAATGTTTTATTTGATTTGCACAGTCATATTCAGAGGAACAAAACCAGCCCCCTTTATGAGCTTGTTTAGTCTTTTTTTTTAAGTCTTTCGTTTTGATGCTGCTTCTGTTGGGATTGCAAAAGAGATTAACAGATTTATACTGATGCACCTGTATCACTTTTAAAACTTGTTTTACACAAAAACATTTCAAAGCATTTTGCATTTTCACTGTGCATTTCACACACAATCAACATGTGACACATTACTGCTTTGCTAATGCTTGTATTTCTTACCGTGTCCTTCAACAATAATGCAATTTTCACTTAAATTAAGAGTTCTTATGAAACTGAAACCAGAAANTGTGTGTGTGTTCTGTGTGTTGGAGATCTCCTTTCCAACAAAGCGTACTGTAAATAATAGCAAGTTATGGTAATTTAGTGTTTGTCCACTAGAGAGCACTGACAAGTTTTCCATGCAAAGGTAAATCTCCCACATCTCCCACGGCACCAGATATAAATCTTTATTAATATCAGTTTATGTTAACAGCGATCGTCAGCTGATGTGATTGCCGAGATTACAATCGCTCTTTACCGCCGAACACAACCAATAAACTCGTCGTTAATTAACCCGTTCGCGCCCGGAACGAGCTCGTCCTCCTCGGAGCGCCCCTAGTTGCCGTCCGCCGTCCCCCCCCCCTTCCCTCTCGTTGCGTTCTCTATCTCTTCCCATCTCTCTGACAGCTGTTGTGTTAAGGTTACAGTATACCTTGTGGAGGGGCCTTCTCTTTCATCTCTCCCAGCGGTTTTATGGCGCTGTGTGAATGTGCAAGGCTTTTTAATTAGGCTCTGCACCCAGACAGGCCCCAAGGCTGAGGCAGCGCCGCTCTGTCTGAAGCTCACACACTCCCTCTCTCCATTCCTTTTTCACTCTGTGTCTCTCGCTCTGTTTTTTTTCCGTCCATCTCCAATGTGTCATCTCCTGTAATCTCTCCGTTTTTTTTTCTCTTTCTCTTTTTGTACAGTGCTATTTCGCACCGTGCCACTCAAACACTCGTCCACAGATATCTTCTTATTTTCTCTCGCCCCCCTCCCCCTCTCTCTCTTTCAGCACAACAAACCGCTGTACTCTTTTGAGGACAATGCCGACTATGTGTATGACGTCATGTGGTCGCCCGTGCATCCTGCCATGTTCGCCGCCGTGGACGGCATGGGCCGCCTGGACCTGTGGAACCTCAACAACGACACCGAGGTGTGTGGATTTGGGTCATGGTGGGCGTGTTTTCTGGGTCGTCTTGTTCTCTGTCAATATGCGTGCCTGTTTTGGTGTCCTCCGGGTCTGTTGCTGGGGTTCAGCCCGAACCGCACAACCCAACACCCACACACACACACACACACACGAGGTTCAAGACTCCCCTGTAGGCGTTTCCCACAGCTCTCGCTTTAAATCTGACTGGGTGACATCTTCTCGCTCTGGCTCCCACCCAGCCACCCCGCTAACATTTCTACAACCTCTGCCTAACGTTCAGACGACCTCAGAGACCGTCTTCCTCCCAAACTGCGTCCCGTCAGAGGAGCGCACAGATGTGTCGGCGACCGCAAGCAGAGAGCCCCAGCCCTCAGTCCACAGTCCCATGAAAAATAATGATTAAAAAAAAAAAAAAAAAAAGAAAGTTCAGGCCAGCAATGGTTGAGTTTTGAAATGCTGTGGCGTGACAGTTATTTTTGAGATGAGTGCATTTAAGGCCATCTGGGTGCTGGAATTCGACATAATCATGTGTAGTATTAAGCAAAAAAATAAAATAAAAGGAGTGTATAATGTCTACTATTGTGAGCAGATAGTTCTCAATCCTATAATTGGGTTCCTTCATTTCATTTGTCATTAAACATGTATTTCTGCTAGGGTTTTTGATTAAATTATGTTTGCTTAATCCAGACCTTTTCACACAAACGCTGAACATTTTGAGAAATTCTACCTTTGACTTAATTATATCGATTCATTAAGGAAAACATGTTATATCTCTTAAGGACATAATTGTATTTTTTTAACAGAATCATTACATTTACTGGAACAGTTGTCTTTATTTTGAAATAAAGACAAAAACATGTATTTTACATAAATCTCTTTATTAAGGGGTGTCTTTTTTGTCTTTATTTTTAAAATAAGACAACTGAAACATTTCATTCTGAATTATACTGCTTTAAGTTGCTATGTTGGTCCGTGTATTCAAATATCCAATTATTAACCCACAAACTTTTCAAACAGAAAACAAATATAAAATTTATAAATATGTGGAAAAGCACTTCCTACCCACTGTTAAGTACCGTTGTTATTATCCCATTGGATAATAACAATTGGGTTGTTATTATCCCATTGTTAGAGTGCAGTCTGTCATGATATGTTTGAAATACCAAATTAAAGAAATCTGAGGGGCCCAGTTGTTGTAATTACTTATTTGTAGCTGGATATTGGCCCAAAGCATACACAAAAATGCTTCATCAAACACAAAATTGACCTTGTCGTTTAAGTGTTTTGATTTAAATCTGCAAAACGTAGCCTTGATGACCTGGACAGCTTATGCGAGGAGGAATAATCAATGATTTCTCTGGTTAAAACGTCAGGAAAAGCTACCGAGGAAGTCTATTTCCAACTGGAGGTTGTGCAAAATAATTGTCATTTTTCTTTACGTTTAGATTTTGCCCTTCTGAAAAAAATATACAGAAAAAGTGTTTGGTTCTTCCTGAAATGTTATGTTCCAAAACACAAGATTTATTTACTTTAAGGTTTTGTATCACAAGTGGCAGTAAATGTGGTCAACACTGTTTGTACGTGCATACATAAAGTTTATCTTTTACAGACTAGTGAACCTCTAGGGTACAACTTCTTCTTCACACAATTCGAGCTTGGTAGGGAGTGAACTTGAATAGACCATTGTCTCTTTCGGAAAAAAACAAAACAAAAACAAAACAAGCAACTACTTTGTTTTCTGCTTTGTCTCCTTGCTGGAACTTTATGTTCTGTGGACTATACTACAAGTTATTTTCATCACACTTATTATAAATCAAAAAATGTAACTTCAACCACGATTCTGTAAGAAACCTTTCTGTCTCTCAACCCTGTCAGCAGACAACCTTTGATCATTCAGGTAAAAGTCCAGATAAAAGGATCCTCCATTCTCCTTCCTCCTTGGTTTCCATGGACACACCAGTGACTTCAACCTTAATGCAAGTCTGCGTCAAGACAGATGCTCTCACTCCTCTCAAATAATGAGCTCTCCCTCTTTTCCCATTTTCTCTACCGTACAAGACCCTCGTGTCGTCTCACTTCAGCTCCCATCTCTGCGTAGTTTCTTGCCTTCACGCGCGCCGCTGTGGTTAGCAGCGGCTCCTCTATCTGCGGCGCATATTCCCATGGTTTCCTCAACAGCAGCCTTTTCACAGACAAAGGAAGAGTTCATTATCGGGGGCTTAACTCGCCTAACAATGTGCTTTATGAGAAACATTTGCACAGACGAGCGCTCACGCAAACGGATGCATCGAACGCACGCACGCTCGCTCACACACTAGCCAGCCTGATAGCAACAGGCTTTCATTGTTGCCATCATATTAAAAACACAGAGTCATAACAACATTAACAGAGCAGCGTAGCGCGCCTGGTTCTCATTTCCACCACACACACAAGCAGACACACGCAGTTTTAAAGCTCTCCGTTCAGATCCACTCTTGCGGAGGAAGGGAAGCTAGTGGGCTAATGGCAGTCAGTCTGTGGTTAGCTCTGCTTTAAATGCGCAGGAGCTCGGTGTGCGAGGAGACGCGATGCCAAGGCCTCTGTCTCCACTGGTGACATGTGTCAGACTCGCCTGCCACATGTCAGGAACAGTTTATGGAAACGCTGCAGATGGTTTTGGGTTTTCAAAGGTGCAACATGAGCACTAAAAGACAGAAATCAAGATTCGGCTCAGCCCCCGCCAGCAAACGCGTACGGGTTGTTTCCAGAGTAAGTCGGGCTCGCGTGTGTCCGATCGAATAAAAAAAAAGCCGTAAATGTGACAGCTTTGTATTCGTAACCTCCAGCACGTCCAGATGAAGCCACCCTGTTCTTGTGGTAAATTTGCTCTGTAATCACATAATGTAATGTTGCAATTTTTCAATAAACATTAGGACACGTTGCAATTAGGGTCACTAAATAAAATGCGGTAAGGTTTCGGGAGGCCTGTCATGGTACGTGGCTGTTTATTACTCTATTTTGTCTTCAGAAGAAAAGAAGCCTACTGTGAATAGTCTCGCCATTAAAGAGGGAATCCTTTGCAGCGGCACTGACATGAAGTAATAACAACAAAAAATAATAATAAGGCAACGTTAGTAAACTTTTACTGTTAGCAAATGTTTCATTGTGGAAGGTAGTATCTAATTAGTAGTTTTACTTTTCTTGTTTGAACTATTATTTTGCTGATGGTTCCGTCAGACCGCCAATAAGTGCTGAGTTTAAAATTGAAATTAAAACTGAATGATAAAAACTGATGAAGAGACATATTGTGACTCGGTGGCAAACAGATGGATATTTAAATACTTATTATCATTCCTCCTGCCCTTCCCTGTGTCCTTCCTTCCTTTTTTCCTTCCTCCCATTTTTTCTTTATTGTGTTCTTCCTTCCTCCCTCCTTTCATCTCCGCCCTTCTTCCCTTCCTTTCTTTATGTCCCCTGTCGTTATAAATCTTTTTGTTTCTTGTTTCCCTCCTTGTGTCCTTCCTTTCTTCCTTATATCAGTCCGTATGTCTCTCTGTCCTCTCTGGCTTCCCTCCTTCCGGTCTGTGGGTTTTCCAGGCTCCACATTTGAGTCACACCTACTGCAGAAATATTTGTCATCATATTAGTTAAATTAGCAAAAAGAACTCACGACTCAATAAAGTTGAGCCTGGAAAGTGTGAACTTGCACACTGAAACATGTAAGAACCTTTACTCTGTTCCCCATCACGGCATAACTGACTTTTCCATCTTTGTCTTTCTACAAAGTGGCTAACACTAAAATATTAGCACATTCGGTTTGGTCCTCAGCTAAACCAGGCAGCCATAGATGCCGTTGCCACGTTGAGAAAATGTCTGGCATGAATTGTGACGCGGAAACCTGCTCCGCAACATATTTTGTAAATGTAGTTGTGACACGTTATCATCTAATTTCGTGCTACAACATGCAGATGCTTTGTCAGCACTGATGAAGATTCCTTCACCTCAGCATGTTTAATGCTTGAATTAGTTTGAACATACAGAAGTCTGGCCGGTTTTCTGATTAATTAATTTTTTGAACAGTTTGTGACAAACTCAGTGAGGTGCAATGACATTGTAGCCTCAGATGGTTAATTGACAACTAAGTCTGAAAAAAAAGAAAAAAAGAAAAAGTGATTTCTTGCACCAGCAGCACCCAGTACTTTTTACAGCAATCATCCCGATATACTCACACTATGCAAAATGGAGGCACATCTGTGTCACAAAATACTTTCTTGACAGTTAGATCTATGTGTAGAGGTCATATCTGGTTATTGTCTTGTGTTACAATGAACATTTTTTGGTTGTGAAGATCTTTCACCTGCACAAAACTCGCAAAGCTTCTTCTGACGGGAGAATATCACTTCACTGGAAAAGGAAACAACAGGTAAATATAATGTTTTTTCATCATGAATTTATTGTATTGTTTTTTTTTTTCCCTCCTAGGTGCCAACTGCCAGTGTGACCATTGAGGGAGCTTCGGCTCTGAACAGGGTTCGCTGGTCGTCGGGAGGGAAGGAGGTGGCCGTGGGCGACTCAGAGGGCAGAGTTTGGATCTACGATACAGGAGAGGTACATAGAACAACCATGGAGAGGTTCAGCTGCTGGGGCACAAAATAGTCCTGCTGAGGTTTTCCTTTGCTGTTGTGAACAAAAAGTACATCCTGAAAATTTTGCACTTTTGGTTAAATACATTAATATTTACTGTGTTTTTTTGTTTTTTTTGCTGAGGGTTCACGTTAGATTCACATCGACTCCTATGATGCATGGCTGAGAGGCTCTCACGAGTTTCATTTCCAATCAGGTCCTAATTACAACAGAGGTGCAAAAAGCATGAGGAAACTAGAATAAAAACAACAAAAATTGCAGTACTGTATTAATACAGCTGGACAGGAGGAGATAGAGAGATTTTTAATACCAGTAATTTGACCAAATAGTGTTTGTAAAATAAATATCGGGTCTCGGTTCATCATGGATGTCTATGTCTGTGTCATTGTTTTTAAAATAGCGCAAAGCACGTGGAACTGAATCTTACTCTCTGAATTTTTGGCAACGTTTTACTTACTTATCAGGAACAAGTCCGAGTTTTTACAAAACCATTTTCGGCTTCGCACTGCTGTATGCAACATTTTATTTAATGCTTCTTGAAAGCGCTCCCATCACAACGCAGCCAGCTAGCCATTCAGCCCCAGCCGACGTGCTTTAATGCTTGAAGATGTTTTTAGCTTAGCTCCTCGGCTAAGTTTAGCATCTTTTTTGTGTGGTAAGCTAGAGGGGAGTCGAGCAGAGCTGGTGGCCTCAGTGCTGGGTTGATGGTAATGAAGAGGCCTCAATAAAACTGAGTGAAGCTGAAAGGCTTTATGGGTCCTTTAGGCAGGGTTTTGTGTGTGTGTGTGTGTGTGTGTGTGTGTGTGTGTGTGGTAATGGGGTATTTACTGTAAACTTGCCCATGTAGCTAAAACTGGGAAGAGAGTATTTTTTTATTTTTTTTTCTTAAAGAAAAGAAAAAAGAAGTATCTCTGGGAATAACAGCAAGTCTGGAGACTTTTCCAGGAAGGACAAAATACCAACAATTTCCATTTCAGTTTCGTTTTACTCTAAGCATTTTATTTTAAGGATATTTACCATTGGGGTTATCTATTAAAACTTTACAAGTGTTGCCCTGTGTGGAAAATCCGAATCACAGGATAAAACTCAGTCCCTGTTGTCTTGTACATTTCAGAGTAATGAAACTCCTGATTTTCAAACCTAGGCGTCATTAGGAACAAGCCTCTTGTAGTCGTTCTGCTACTGCTTACGCCGCTCATCAGCGCTACGTTTGCCCCCCTCTGCCCCCCTCCCCCCACTTCTCCTCCGTGACTGTGGCCAGGTTTCTGATTAATTACAGCCTAGCCATGCGAATGGCTTGCAGACATCTTGGGTGGTGGCTGCGGCTTTTGTCCCACTCCTTCTCGAGTCCCGACTGTGCTCAGCTAAGGAGAGGAGCGACGTTCGGTTTGACCCTGACGGTCTGTGCAGCTCGTGCGACGGATTTTCCATCCTGACGACGCGGCTCCAACACTCGACAGATCGTTGGATGTGTTCTCGCTGGCAAACTGGTGGTCTGTCATAAAATATACACCAATCAAATTAGCATGATTATGTTTCATTTTTCTTTGGTAGTAATTGAATGTTTTCACTGTTAGGAATTGGAAGAATTGCTGCTAAACCCTGAATAATAATAATCATTATAATTTAAACCGAACTGTTAATTTGGATGCTTTTAACAAAACAAAACTAAATTTTTTCTTTCATAACGTCCCCTCTAATTGGTGAATTAGGCATTTCTGGTAATTTAGTTCAGTTCAATTAAAAAATATTCCCAAAGGGAAATGAAATGTAACTCGCATTATTCATATCTCTTCTAAGAGTTCTTTTAGGTGTTTATCGCTGTGAGCAGAAAGGATCTCCTGTGGGGGCCTGTATTACTGCAGTTCTGAAGAAGGCCCCTGTCTGAGGAGAATTGTTTTTTGTTGTGCAAAAGTATGACGAAGAGGAAGCTGTGTGTAATGTTTTATTTGATTTGCACAGTCATATTCAGAGGAACAAAACCAGCCCCCTTTATGAGCTTGTTTAGTCTTTTTTTTTAAGTCTTTCGTTTTGATGCTGCTTCTGTTGGGATTGCAAAAGAGATTAACAGATTTATACTGATGCACCTGTATCACTTTTAAAACTTGTTTTACACAAAAACATTTCAAAGCATTTTGCATTTTCACTGTGCATTTCACACACAATCAACATGTGACACATTACTGCTTTGCTAATGCTTGTATTTCTTACCGTGTCCTTCAACAATAATGCAATTTTCACTTAAATTAAGAGTTCTTATGAAACTGAAACCAGAAATGTACATACACTGTGCAAACAAACAAATATAAATGTTCTTTTTTTTACTCACATTTAATCAGACTAAGCTTTTCCCTTTTTAGGTCGTTTACCAAAATTGTCTATTTGCTAAATGCTAGAATAACGACACGCATCACTCTTTCGTACTCTCTTCAAAGCCAGAAGTGTACATACACTGAGATTAGAGCGTCTTTAAACAGTCTAGACAAAACCAGATGATGTCATCATCTGGTTTTGCGTTATGGCGTTAAATGGAGTGACGCATTGATGTATTTTAAGACGCGCTTCAAGCTCTCTGCTTCCTCATGTGACATAATGGGAAATTTAGCTACGATATCAAGGAAGTAATTGTTGGTCTAACTAACCTAGCAAAGGAAAGCCTTGGTCAGATTTAATATCAAATTGTGGGATCTAAAAGATTTCAAGCCATTGTGACAGTGTGAAAAACAACGTGCTACATTCGAATTGATAGATTCAATCCAAACGGAAACTTGTGCAGTTTTAAACACGTCAAGAAAAGCCAAAACTTTCCCTAAATTCGCTACAGCTCTATAACAGATTTAAGCTTTTTGTGATTTATAGTGCTGCTCTTTCTCATTTACTGCTAGTTGATTCTTTTCCACATTCGTCATTTTATCGTCGCTAGGTCGACGATAAAATGACTGCAGGAGTCATTCCCTTATGACTCCATTCCTCAGAACTACCAGTGTCATTCATTTCCACTAAACGCCATGTCACTTGAATTCAGTTCACTGGAAAACATCTACACAAGTCGTCATATTCAACTGACCTTTTTTCTGTGCCACTTTCTAAAAAATAGGATAGACAAGAAAACACTTCAGAAACAATCAGAAAATAAAAGCTCCCTCTACTGTCCATTTAGTAACTTGTAGGTTTAAAACAACTGGAACTGGAACAAACGGGGTTAAATAAAGACCCAAGGTAGTTTTGCCTTCAAGCTCAGAGTAAACAAGGGTGAAGGAGGTAGATAAATCAATATGTAAAGTTTATTGTTGGAGTACAGATTTTGCTGCTGCAATGAACATAAATTTATTGTAAGACCTTTCCACACATTTCCCAATCATTGTGAAGGGTGCTGTTTTTAAAATTAACTAATTATGCCCTCTCCTTCACAGCCTCCTGCAGAGGCAGACGTGTAGCTCATGTGATACTAATATGCTTACAAAATGTTTTTATCTTCATTAAGCTGTGCGCAACTATGTAATATCACTTAAGGCTCTCTCTTTCTCTCTGTGTGTTTACATGTTCGACTTTTGTTTACTTCTTAGGCTATTTGTGAGTTTTTTCGCCCCATGAGCTGGCTGAACTATATACAATCAGAACGGAGCCGACATTAAATTTGATTAGACTTTTTTAAAGGTGGTGTTTTCACAGCCAGATTATTCATTTTCTCTCCGCTGGAAACACTCCGCAGCGACAGATAGACAGCGTGGGAGCGACGCAACGAACAAACACGAGAAGCCTCTGAGCTTTTCATTAATGATGTTTTTTTTTTTTTTTTTAAACGATATCAGTGCTGCTAGCACACGTCTGCAGGATCAGGGTGACGACTGGGAATGTATTGTGAGTGTGAGAGAAAAGCAGCACATGGTCGTCACTCTGAGCGCTCCAGACAGTTACCTGCTGTGTCCATGTGGACATTTTCCAGACTTTGTACCAGGTGGCTGGCTGGGTAAACTCTGCAGATATTAGCACTCTAACAGGCAGCTAGCTGGACAGTGTCACTGTGAAAGCTGCTTCATAGGCAGTAGTTTAAATTATTATTTTTTTCTTTCTTTTTGCTGCTGTTGTACTGTAAGCAATAACATATCAACATGGAAATGAAAGTCCTAATTTCATTTAAATGTGAAATTGAGAAGATCGTCAGTCAAGATTGTGATGCTGAACAAAGGTAATGTGAGTAAACGTAAAATATTTGGTGTTTGAACGATTTAAAATAGGCAGTTCTAAGCATTTTTAGATGGAGGAAGTGGCAAGTATTCATAGATATTTCTTTTTTAGCTATCCACAGAGAGTTGTGGTCCCTAGCCCCCACAAATAATGCAGCGTATTAATGGAAAGTTGAGTAGAAGGAAAAAGTTACGTCCACATCCGCCCTCCCAGCATCAACGACCTCACGCCTTTTGTGTCTGTGACCTCTGCAGCTTTCCGCGGTCCACCCTGAGGACTGGGCGCGCTTCGCTCGCACGCTCATGGAGATCCGCGCCAACCGGGCGGACGGCGAAGAGGAGGGCCCTATGGAGCTGGCTTCATAGGAAGGGGACTCCGAAACCAAAGTGACTGCAGAGCAGGGAGCTGGTGCGATTCGGTTGGTCCCACTGTAGCATGTGATGCTCACTCAAGTTTTTTTTTTCCTTTCTCCGCTTTCGAGCGCACCTTAACGTCTGCTCAGAACAAAGGCAGAGCTTTTCTTGTGATTTTGCTCTGTGTACGTGTCTTTTAATTGTTTCTCTGTCTTTATTCATTTGCGTATTGACTTCAGGTGGTGTGTTGCTTGCATCTCGTGAGCCTACGGTATATATAGAGCGGCAGTATTATAGCCTTATGAAGATACGTGTACTGTGACAAAGCTTTGCACAGCGTTAACCAGTAAGGCAGGGTCATAGGAGTTTGTCATGCATTATCGTTTACATATATAAAAACGACTTTATGTTCGGCTTTTTTTTTTTTTTCTTTTTCCTGTTGTTTTAAATCTGCATGATACACAAACTTAAAATATTCCAGATGCAGGAACCTCATTGTAGCCGCTTTATTTCAGTCCGTGCGTCCGGATAAGGAACAGGTGTGTTTTTTCTCTGCTGAATGACAGCTTCTGTGATGAACTGTGACAAGAGGTATATTGTAACTCAGAGTGATTGCTGTCAAATGTGCTATGTTTGCTATTAAAGCATACATAATAAACTGCTTTCTTGCTATTTTTTTTTTTTTTTGCAGTCTCCTGTCAGGTAATAATACAACCAGCATATAGTGCAGTGTTTTTTTTATTTACCGTAGACATATAGTTGTACAAGACATAAAATATAGCCTTGCTTTAACCGTCACCACAAGTCTATCTCTACCTTGGCTGCCATGACGCTGTGAGGCCTTCCCAGAACGGCTGTATGCATTTTGAGAATAAACGACACGTCAGCGTCACGTCGGTTCACTGATTAAGTGAACTCAGAAGGCTTTTGGCGACACCGGAGATTTTCCAGAGGTGTCAGACTTAAAGGTGTGGAGTACAGAAATGTGAAAACTGAAAACCTTTCATCACTTTCCTTCCATTTCATTATTTGCTGGTCTGTCTCACAACATCGAGAATCAAGAATTGAAGTTTGAGTTTGTAATGTGACAACATATGAAAAAGATCTATCATTTTCTAATCCTTTGCGTGAAAGTAAAGTTCTGGATTTTTCACATAAACTATGTTTTTATTTTTATTTATTAGCCACAGGGTCATAACCTGTGTTGTGCAAAGATGTTAAAGTCATCCTTTGTTTCTTTAGTCTGTGTATCCAAAAAGCCTAATTTTATTGCAATGTTTCTAATAAATATTACAATAGTTTAGGATTTTTAATTCTAAAATACTGATCTGACCCAATGCATTATCTGGCTTTCAAAATGTATTTTAGTTTTTTTTTTTTTTTTTTTTAATGAATAAGCACCCTTAACAGATCCCCACAGTACTGTGCTGATGACGTTTCCGAGGCGTTCGAAGCGTTCTGCACATTGTTCTGTGTCTTGATGTTGAAAACAATCTTAAATCCAGGTGTTTTCCTAGCGGTTGCAGAAAACATCGCAACCTTTTCAAATAAATTTGTGTCAAAAGCTTCAAAAATGCTCAGTAAATCAGTAACCCTATCAGACTGATGTCTCGCAGCATTTGTCTGCGTTCAGTTGTTTCAGTCCTCCCATCCCTAGAGGTCTGCGTGCAGCTGCTAAAAGATTATAAATGCCGCTGTCCTCACAGTGCAGCGTGGGAGATGCAGTCCAAACATGCCAGCGAATGGGGCCGGGGCCAAACTGAAGCCTACGATGCGGTCGTGGTCGGGGAGCCTGTAGGCTGATCCCAGACTTGGGGGTAGGCTTGGAGCCAGCCGGCTCTCTGCAGCGAGAGGGAGATGAGGAGGAAGCTGGGAAGTACAGTCAGACGGAGGGAGGGAGGGAAAGCAGACCGAAATGGGAAATAGCACTAAGTGTGAACAGACGGCAGTTTTATTATCATTATTATTTTTATTTTGTCACATTTAGCACTCGCCGCCCACAGGAGTAAACATCCTAGGAATATTAACTGCCACCACATCATAACAGAAAATAAAACGCGGAACAGTTTAACATTTCTGCCTGAGAGCAAAGCTAAATCAAATCCCTCGCAGTTTTTGACATTTCACACCAAGCTCTCAGATTTGCTGCCAACCCAGACAGCGGAAGGAGCGCATCAGAACTCGGTCCAGACCGCACCGGACGCTCGGCGGGACCGGCGACTGATTTTATGCGAAAGTAACGTGCGAGCTGACGGATGCCGCTCGGCGCAGTTCGAGCTGTCCGTTAAAAAAAAAAAAAGGAGCGGCGGCTCCACTCGCCGCTGGACCTCTTTTTTAACTTTACGGCAGCAAACAGTGGCCTATTCTGAGCAGAGAAAATGTGCTTGTTCCAGTCAAATGGGTGCTGTCTGCCACTATGACATGCGGTAAAACTCTTCAGTTTGACAAAATGGGTCCAGGGCTCTGACTGAGAGCTGCAGTCTGTCAGCTAATGTGCTCAGAACTTATTTTTGGTCCTCCTGTGGCATTTATTTCCCCTCGTGGAGGTAAAGAGGATGAGCTGCAAACCAGTTTGTGGTGGAATTTTGTTGATTGTTCGGGGCGATCGATCCGACAGGACATCCTGTCTGAGGTGACTCACTGAAAAGGACCTGATGTCACCTGAAGTCAAAGCAGAACCTGCAGGATCTCAGAGGTCATCGGCGTGACTCCAAACAAGCCGGAGAAACAGTTTTGAAATCAGTTCATTTGCGCTTAACAGTCCAAATCACATGTGAGGCGTTTTTAATGGAAATAAGTTGAATTGTCTTTGTGTGCTTAGAAAAAATTTAGCAAGGAAAACAACAGAGTTTCACTACTTATGATGATTATAATATATTTAACAGCACTGTATATCTTTACAGTGCTGTGAAAAGTGTTTTCCACCTAATAACATTTTATCACCAGTTAAATATAAAAAAAAAAGAGTACCAGCAGTAATGAGGTGGTTTTGTATGTAAAAAGTACAGAAATTACAAAAGCATAAGAAAAACTATCTTAAAATCATCCCTATAAATTATGTTAATAACTTTCTTCACCGTGCAACACAGAAACCCACAGAGTAAACAACCACTCTCACACACTCAGAATTAATATGCATGGTTTGGGAATATGATTGAACTTATGCATGCACAAGAAGAACTTTTTACAAGGCCAAGGCACACAAACAAATACACCATAATGCATCCAAAATGTGTTCAAACTTCATCATTAAGTTGTCCCCCCCTCCCCCAAAAAAAGAAATTATATGCAAGTGTAATCTTTTCCCCATATTATGCATTGTGCTCCTGCTTGAGAGCATATTTACAGAAGAAAAGTTGCTAAGAAGAAGAGTATTTCTGGCTGTTCATTTCACATCTAACTCAAACATAGTTACTTTACTACTATAATTAAATATTGGCCTATAATGCAGTTATTGTTGTGTATTTAGGGAGACGATAACAGAAAGAAAATTGCTTATTAGGCTTGCAGATATCCCCTTAGTGAGTCCAGCAATTTTTCCAGTACAGCCTACTGGTATCTAGGGCCTTTTCCCTCGCAGCAGTGGTTCACCTTCACTTCCTGTCTCTCCTCTGAGACAGGAAGCAGTCCACCATGCTGCTCGTGCTTTGTCCAGATCCCGTCGGGGTCTCCAGAGAGAGACTTCCTGGGAAGCCTTCGAGAAAAGTCCGAGAGCCTTTCTCTCCGAGAGTTGAATGTGTTTGATTCTAAATAGAGACGAAATTTACACTTCTCCCAACACAAATGAGATGATTCGCAGAGAGCGGCCATCAGCAATCGATTGAAGCCTCACATAGGATGGCAACTGCATCCTCATCGAGTGGTTTTAGCGCTCTTTGTTCCCCCCTCCTTTTCATGCGCGTCATATTGAATCTTGACCATCCTGCGCTAAGACCGCCACATACACAGACTGTACACAACAAGGGGGCCAGTTCCTATCGCTACACCATCAACCAATCGAGGCCATTATTTAATCTCTACCTTTTTTTTTTTTTTCCGCCTGCCTTTCCTCTCTCACTCCCCTCACTCGACTCAGAAGGCTCTAAAAGGACCCAGACAATGGACGGTAATGAGAGCAGTGCACACTGTGCCCCGCGTGCTGGCGAAAGTGTGACTGCGAGGCCCCCACATCCAGCCACTTCAGCCATGAATGGACCCAATCATCGATTGCTCGGTCATTACCATCAACTACCCTCTTCACGATTTAACTCCAACTTCTTGGTTTCCACGGCGGCCAAACGAGCTATTTAGCAGGTCTGATCAACTCGCCGTTAGGTAGACTGACCACCTGCGCCGCTCCGAGAGAAGGAGAACCGGTCCACACCCGCCAGAGTGCTTGGATTCATTTCTGGCTCTTTTCTCGGTAACATGGCCGCCGTGAGCCGGAGAAGGCCGTCACTCACTGGTAGACCGGATTAGCGCCCAGCTAAATATCGCTTCAGAAACCGAGCGAGTAATTCCATTTCCTGTGCCGCCGGCTGTACAACGTTAATTGTGAAATGTGGGTGAACGTGGGATGATACATCTGCTTAAATTCATGAAAGAAAGGGAAAAAAAAGAAGTAGCAAGGGTTGCTTCAGCCTGAGAGGCTGCCAGCTTTGTGTCGAGAAAGCACGGGCAAAAGAGGAGGAAGGATTTATGGTTTTTCCTTGTTGTGCCGTGCCTCTGCGTCAAAGGAGAAAGCACTGCTGACACATCCCCGAAGATTCAAAACCAACATGAAGAGGTTTTAAAGCCTTTTAAAGTGGCAGGGCAGTTATTAGAGCTTTTCTCCAATGATAATTTTAGCATTAAACACCCTTGGTCTGATGAAATCCCATAAACGGAGCTGTCGGGACATTAGTGATGCTTACTGTTCTAACTAAAACAACAGAGCACTTCATGCATGTTCATGTTTTTTTTTCTTCTTTTTTGTAACTTTTTGGCTAAGCATGAAGTATTTCCGAGCATATGTTGCGTGTGCATGTACAGTATATAAAAGGGATTGGAAACCCTTTGCCTCCGGCCTGTTTGGCAGCCATCTGAGGCGCTTCCCTGCAGCAGCGCTCCAAAACCCCAGACCCCAATCACTGAGCAGCACTCTAATTAGCAGCTACCGCCATGGAGCCTGCGGTCAGAGCGCTCGCCTTGCTTCCAAACTCTGAGCTCTGCTACTGTCGCTGCAAAGAGGAGGAGAGGTAAGAGCAGAGACCTGCTCGTATGATACCCAACAAAACGGGACTCGTGATTTCATGTCAGTCGGATCAGACCTTAGCGGAATCACAAGAAGACCCACTTTCACCATATCCACTGACAGCTAAAAGTGGCCATAGGTAACAATCAGGAGGGTGATTTTTAATTTTTTTTAACAGTGCTGCTTGTAAAGTCTGAGTTTGGTTTAACCATTTTAAAGGATCTTGGAAATTTGCACTCAATCTCTTTACTATGATCAGTACTGATAGCGCATTGCAAGAAGCATTCAAACCCTTAAACTTTTTCACATTACAAACACGAATCAATGCGTTTCATTGGGATTTTATGTGAGAAGCAAACGCACAGCAGCACGTAATTATGGAGTCGGTGGAAAACGTAAATACAGCGCATTGATCTGACGAAAAGAAAAATCTGAAAAATGTGGAACGCATTTGTATTCATCTCCATTTTACTCTAACAGCCCCTAAACACAATCTAATACAACCTGCACTTATTCGTCGTAATTAACACTTAATACACTCACAAATCACACCCTACTTATATTTACATATTTATTAGCAGGTGAATTGTACCAATCAATTGCCTGGGCTATCTTTATCTTTATTCTATTTATCATATGTCTTGAAATTGCTCCTGAGGGACAAATAAAGTTGATCAAATTGAATTGAAGAAAACTCAAATTGAATTCCCTTCCGAAGTGTAGTAGTAAACAGATCCCGCCTTGGTGTTATTAATGACATTTGTCAGAAAACATTCAAAAACAACACGATGAAGACTAAGGAAGTCAGCGTACAGGTCAGGGATTACGTTGTGAAGAAGCTCAAAGCAAGTTTTGGTATAAAAGAAATATCTTACAGAGCACTATTCAACAGAGTGCAAAACCGCAAACCAACTAAAACATGGAAACCTAGCGCAACTCTCGAGGAGTTGCATATATCTACAGGTTGGCAGGAGATTCTGTTGAGACATAAGCTCTTTGTAATGCACTCCACAAACGTGAACTTCACAAAGTGTGTGGTGTATAATTTGTGGTCGTCTTTAACATACTGGCGTAAATATGGTTGAAGAAAGCTCTGTAGACATGTAGAAGCGGATATTGTGGTCAGAACAGATACAGATTGTTTCCAACTTTCTCTCACACATTGGCGAGGGTCTAATGTGTGGCGCTTCACCCTGAACAACTCACCCCAACTATGAGTTATGGTAGTGACAGCGTCACGCTGTTGGGACGCATGTTGTATGTATAAAACACACTAAAGTTTGGAGTTTTAACATGACTAAGAAGTTCAACAGATATAAATATGTCTGTAAGGCAAGATATGTACCAACAGTTAGTCTCTTTCCACAATGAAACCAAGTCGAATGCATGTTGTTCAACGACAGATCAATAGGAAAACCTGAGAAAAGCTGAAACTGTACAATAACAGCTGCACCTGGTACCTGACTACCCTGCTGTGTCACAGCTTTCAGGTAAGCCATTTTTGTGAGCATTTTGTGTCACGTCAGGAAAAACTAAATGTTTCGACTCTCGTTGTAGTCTTCTCAACGTCGCCGAACTATAAGTGGAAGCTTGGGGAGAATTCAAGTTTCAAACTGATTCCTTTTTCTTCAGATGTTTATCCTATCTCAAAGAGAAACCCGCCCCCCGACTCCCCTTTGTAGAAGAACTTGGTGGCACGCGCTTGAAGGTGAAAACCAGGAGGAAGAAAGAAACATAGAAAGAAAACCTCAGCGAGTCGGTCACTTTTAGTCCAAAACGTAGCCAGAGAAAGCTTTCGCAGCTCCAGCGATATTCTTTTTGTTACTCTTCGCTCTAAACCAGAAGACTTAGCTGTCGAAGCCCAACTTTAGTCTGAGAGCAACTGTCAAACTCGACTACAACTTTAAGATGAATCCCCTCTCTAGGAATGATTTATTGCCAGGCCTCTTCAGAGCTAATGGTGGAAATCAGTCATTTGACTCAGGTGCATTGGAGAAGGGATGCGTGTGAAAGTTGCAGGTCAGTAGCTCTCATGAAACTGGAGTTGGGCATCTCTGGTTCAATTCATTAAGTATAAAATGAGCCCCAGAACAACACAGTGTTCTGGTGACAGCATAACTCTGGAATGGTCTATGAAGACATTTCTAAGGCTTTGGCAGTCCAGTGAACCACATGAGTGTGGGGCATACCGAAATGACTCCAAGTAAGCATCAACAACTCATCTAGAAGTGCATCTTAAGCTCTTTGTACCTCACTTGTCTCGGTTAAGTTTAGTGTTCATGATGCAACAGTAAGAAATTTAGGGGCATCGATAGGAGAATTAAAAGCTTAAAATGTTACCAGTCAAAAGAAATTCAGGGGTGTACCCCACATTTCCCCAAAAATGTCTCGATGATCCTTAAGACTACTTGGAAAATTTTCTGCGGACTGACGAGGGACCTGCGTGACTTGGTGGGATTGATGAAACCGTGACTTCTGCTCTTGATTTGCTTGACGATTTAAAACAAAACAAAAAACATTCAAGTGTGACAGAAAAGCAAAAACACGAAGAAATCCGTAAATACGATTTTTCAAGGCACCAAACCTCCATGGTTGATTTGTGGCTGTGGTTCCCAAAGACGGCTTGATAATCCCAGCCGCAAAATGAATAGTTTGATATTAAGCATCAGCTGCAATTAAGACTACCTCCAAAATGCTCCTGGGACTTTTTTTTTTTTTTTTTACAGCAAAGTCAAATATCGAAATACAACACGGCACACAAATCACGTTTCACCACTTTCAAACGATCCTCGTCCTCGGCGGCAGGTAGAAGGCGGTGGCTCAGAGAGAGAGGGAGAGAAAAGCCGAGGAAGACAGACTGGCTGACGAAGATGGCTCCCTGTCTGCCACTGTAAACAACACTAAATCATCAAGCCTATCCAGTTTCCTGCTGCACTTCAGACCTGTTGGCAAACTGCCGCCTTTTTGACACGGCGACTACAGTCAACAGAAGACGTTTAAAGAGGCTGGGAAGAGTCTCCTTGTTTTGGACAGGCTTCATTTAACTCCTGTGGGATAATCCTTTGGTTCCTACACACACAGACGTACAAACACACACACACCCACACACACACACACACTCCCAGAGAGGATTGGCAGATACCTGGGCTATCTTTTTCCTCTCTTTCCTCGGACACATCTTGTCTTCCCCGTTGCTCCCGGCTGGGGTCGGATTAAGCTGCTGAAAACTGGAAGATCGAAATCAATGCTGGACAGACATCAATGCCGTGAGGACGCTGAAAGAAAGCTGATTGTGACAGCGCTAAACGCTCAAGTATTAACATTTAAAACATATTTTAGGTGCAGTTGAGCTTGTTTGTAAAAGACTTTTTAGCTACAATTACAGCTTCGCCGCAGCAATGAATGGTGGCGCTCGAGTCTTAGCCACCCAGCTGAACAGTAGCTCCTCCAGAAGAGGCTGAGAGTCAGGATAATTACCCTGACAAAGGCAGCTCTGTGCCTGGGTGCAGCCCCTCCGGAGCCAGCCCGTCTGGGGCTTGCAGGCTGCAGCTCGTCTCCTCCCCGCCTCCTCGCCCTCCACCCGCTGCTTCTTTCTCAGTGCACTTTGTCTGGTCTCTGTGCATCAACAGACAAATGCAATAAAACTCGAGCCCTGATGCATTCTCATGCACTCGCATTGCAGGACCCGAGACCACAGCGATGCGGACGTGCACTCCAGCAAAAGTCATAAAGCACTGCGCAAACACTCCAGCAGGTAAGGCAGGCAGACGGAGGGGACACGAGGCTCCTCGGTCTCTTTACAGCCTTGAAATTCAACCTGATGCTCCCTGTGCTGACAGGTGGTCAGATTAGGACACACAGACACCGGCTTGCAGAAATATCTCACTACATCATGGCCACAAACTTTAATATGCTTTATTTCAAGTGGGGAAAACAACTGCAAAGGGGAACGGAAATAATACATAATGTGCATAATGTTTTACGAATAAAAATCTAAAAAGCGAAACATGCACCTACTTATGCTTCTACTCTTTTGAGGTGTGTTCCAACTAGCTTTGCTTAAGACTTAAATTTTTCCTATTTACCCAAAGGTCATGCTATTAGTCTGGATTGGGAACATCAATGAAAATCAATCAAGACTTTCCTCGGATTCTCAAAGGGACTTGGGTCTGAACTTGGACTGTACCATTCTAACCCAATCTAAACCACCGTTTTCTTCCGGGATTGTCCTGTATTTACCTCCATCCATTTCATATAACCAAGGTAGCCTTTCGAATGATAGCCAAAAAGTCAGAGAAAATTTGGTAAGCTTAAACCCATCCGACCGGAGCCCCTGCGTCCTCTATATGGCTTGTGGCAAACTACAAGCAGGAGTTCTCATAACTTTTATTTATTATCAGCTGTCTTCTTGCAACTCTTCCCCCAAAGGCGGGATTTGTTGAGCGCAGCGCTTGTTAGTTGTAAGCGTTTGATAGGATTTCTGCCGCTAGTCCAGAACTCCCATGGACTTCTCGGCTGCTTCTCTGATTAACGCCTCTGTCAGTTTAAACTGCCCCAGTCAGACTGCCCCAGGGCAACAGTGGCTATAGTCCAGTAGCTTGCCACCATCAGCGTGCAAATGTGTGTGTAAATGGATGAATGGTTGAATGTAGTGTGAAGCGCTTTGGGATCCTCTGGACTTGAGGAGGTGCTAATGAAGTACAGATAATTTACCGTTTTACTATTTAACGCATGTGTTGATGTTGAGTTCAGGTGGACGGCATTGTTTTGGTAGGGTTTGCATTTGTACCATTATGTTTCTAGATTAGGCTGAATGATAATATTTAACTGTACTGCTGAAATTTGCTTTATTGATATTATGATTAACCATAATTTTCAGGAGACTTTTTTTTTTAAATTTACCACTATACAACTTGCCCAACTTCATTGGATGCACTTGTGATATACAGCACACTAATATTATGACAATTCTGATCCAATATGTGACGCAAATCTACTTGGGATGTTATAACCTAACTTTTTTCTCCCTGAGGCCTTAAAAAAAAATAAAAAATTTTTCAGAGTAAACTGGGATGAATACAAATGCATCAAACCCCTTTTCCGTGTTTAGAAAACAACCATTTTTTTCCACTTCACTAGTTTTTGCACTACTTTTGTGTTCATCACATCATTCCCAATAAAACACATTAAAGTTTATGGTTCTGACATGACAAAATGGAAAAAAAGTTTGAGGGCTTTGAAAAGTTTTGCAAGGCACAGATGCCCATGAGAAGAGTCCAAATTCCTGTGTGCACTTCAAAAAAAAAAAGGCCAGAACTTTCCCAGAAAATAGTTTTCTTCAGAAAAAAAAAAAGCAGCAAGTAAAATAAATAAATAAATAAAAGAAACCATCATCATATTTAGGTAAACCAAGGCTAATTAATACAACAGCAGGTATTAGACTGACATTTTTCACAACTGATTGTGTTTGCAGGCGAGGCAGACTCTCTCCTGCCAAGCTGCATTAGGACCTATTTATGTAATTCAATTAGCCGCGCTCGGTTTCGCCCTGAGGACTGATGTCCTCGTCAAACCAGTTAAGCTGCTGGTGCCGCACAGCCACGGCACTTCCACCTACTCCCCCCCAACCCGCAGCTTATCTGTGCGGCAGAACTGCAGTCAGAACAGCGCCGCGTTACCTCGTCGGAGGCTCGTGTATTTCTAAGAATAACGGCTATTAGAAGCAGGAGATAATATTTTAAAAACACAGCAACGCGTTTGGCATGATTACGGTCTCTCACACGCGCTTTACAATGTGTTGGACGCACAACTATCACACAACTCTAATCTGTTCAAAGAGTGCGCTGTAATTTTTAGCGCGGTGCCATTGAAAAATACCAATTATGGCAATTAAGGTTAAATACAGCTTTTAGCATAAATTGTGCCTTTTCTTGTTCTCTCGCGGACCACATGGAATTGTTGATTTAAATGATGGCTGATGGCGTAAGCTAATATGTATAATTGTGCAACGGCTAATAGAAAAATCACATATGACTTAATCATAACAGTGATAAAGAAATAATGGGTTGTTTGGAAATTCTCGGGGCACTGAAAATAAAGAACTGATACGGCTGTTTGACACCTAATCTCGTGGAATCAAATTTTAACACGGATTCAGTGTTGAGGCTTTCCAATGACGTCCGTCTAAAAGCATTTTCTAGAATGAAATTGAGGCAAAGTTGATTTCTCACTTCCTATGAGGCTGAAGATGTCAATCTGTGGGTTGGGGATCAGTTTGGGGTAATGTCTTTTTTTTTTTTCCTCGACTGGTTGTGAAGAGGAAGCATAATAAGATAATAATCAAACATGATTTGAGTTTGGATTGAGGGGCAATTCTGGATTTCCTCGACTCAAAAACATGTGAACGATGTCGAAGGATGAATAAAAGAGTAATGTTCTCTTGCTGGAGGGGGACATGCAGTTAAGGGTCAAAATGTTGACAAACCAATTAAGTTCAGAACTCGTTGGCTCATGTTTTTCTTTACCAGCCTTCAAGATAACGAGGCCCCAATTTGTCTATTCCTACCACATCGTCAGAAGATATCAACCCCTGACCTAGCGGGAGCGACGGCCATTTTTCTAGTTGAGAACCGTGGCCTTAAAGTCGGAGGAGCTGACTCCGACTGGCATCGCATTTGGCTGCGAACTAACTCCAGCAAGCGACGCTGATGATCCTGGCTTGAAGACCCTGAGATTCTTCCTTTAAAGCCGCTGCTGGTGAACCCGTACTCCTGCTCCTACGTTTTTTGTTTTTTTTTGGCGGCACTAGTATTTACTGGCACAACAGCACTTTCATTAATTTGTGAGCGACAGACACTGCAGATAAAAACGTACTTCCCCTTTCTAACTGGGCAATTTGAGGAACACCAGACACTCATCAGTTACTTAATCCATGCATGCACCTTCATCCTTAACTTTGTCGTGACGGGCCGAGCCTGTGACACGTGACCGCGAAGGCACAGCCAATGAGGGTGGATCTCAAATGTAAAATAAAGGCATTCTGTGAAACTTCATTTGTTTGCCCAGTGACGTCATTAACAGAAAAGCAGTCACCCGGGCAGAGAAGACAGTAACCAGGAACTCCAGGAGACACACTCGGCCTCAGTCAGCTGTTGGTGTTCATCCCCCAGGCCCTGCGGGGGAATCTGACGTATCTTCTGACTACACGTCGTCCTCCTGCCCTGTATTTGTGAGGGCAGGAAAGGGCAAAAACGAAAACACTGCAGCAAGTTCAGGCCGGTTTCTCCTGCCCTTTTGTAGTCAGCAGGGATTTAAGAAGCAAAAGCGCTTCTAAGGAGAAATTATCTGTGTAACAAGGGAATGTAATGGGATTTTCTTTTTGATTTAGATAAAAAAAAAAAAAAAAACATTTTTTAAATTTACAAATTCCTTTTGTGTGTGGTATTTTTTTCCTCAGCTATCTTGAAAATGCATTCATTTTTTTTTAGGGGAATCATAAAATAAAGGGCAGAATAAACATTTTCCCCGTTTTCATTCGCAAAACTGTTCAAATGTGTGTGTACCGCTTCACTTCTTGTGTTTGCTAAATAAAATCCCAACATAACGCAAAAGTTGGACAAGTTTGAGGCGCACGGATACTTTTGCAGGGCAGTAAGTTTTACCTTCTTTCTCATCTCCTAAACGTTATTTTGTCTTCACGTCTCCTGCTTTGACCTTCTCTCAAGCAACCCTTCATCTTTGTCTCCTGCTACAGTTGCCAATAGTTACTGTAGCTCCACGCAAAAAGGGCTGCACGTCGCAATTAGATAGCAATTGGTTGCCATGGCACCGTTCCTGACTTAAACAGCCCTGGATTTTGTTTCTTCTTTCTCTCTTTTGGCCCCGCTGTTATTTCCCTCGCTCGCCATGAATGACGAATTGTGCTTTTTGCCGCTCGCCTTACGGGAAGGCATCAAGTTTTTTTTTTTTTTTTTTTTTTTTTTTTTTGCTTCTTTTTCTGCAAAAAGTCCCATAGTTTTAAATATTGCCATATACCGCCTGAGGGAAGAGAGAACCAGATTGTGGGTAGAGTCATAGATTATAATCGTCTCATTGAAGGTGTGTACAGCTGCTTTTTAAATAACAGAGAGGGTACAGTGAGCAACAGGCTGCGAAGAGCGACAGCGCCGCTCCCACGTCTTAAAAGCTAACTCTTTGTGACTTGTTTTATGGAAATAGCCCCGCTTGATTACACGCCGCCTAATAGCGAAAGCATTAAGAGGCAATTGGGCCAGGTCCATAAAAAGATTTGGCTGCTGGAATTGGATTCTAATGAGAGTGGAGGAGAAGGAGGAGATGAAGATGTTGTTTACTCGAGAGGAGTAAACAACAGCACTGCTCCCAGAGATGAGCTGACAATTAAGCAAAAAAAAAAGAAAAAGCGAAGCAGTGCTGGAGCAGCCTCTGCACTTCTGTGGGTTCAAATTGGAGTCAATAAGATTTTCAGCTGCGAAATGAATCAGTAATTTCAGAAATTTGGGGACTGAAAATGGAGCTGTGTGACACTGTGTTGTTGTTTAGTATGTATAAAATGTTTTTATTGGTTTAAAAAAAAAAGAATAAAACTTAACTGTTAAGTTTGGACTTTTAAGAGTTAAAGTCTGAGATGTAATTACAATAAATTCACTATAAGCTGCGTTGGAAGTCTCATATAAAAAAAAAAATTAAAAAATGGAAGACGTAAAATAACCACTATGTTATGCAGATGCGTGTGCATTGCTCCTTGCTAATCCCATACATGCTTTTCTGCTAATATATGGCATAGTAAACCCAATGTTCACACTAAACTAGTTAATATTCCACAACGCAATGTCCACTTGTGAATCACACACGTACAGATATTTCAAACGATGCATTTTCCACATGTGGAGTCTGTGTTGTGTGACCGCACATGTTACAGATGCACAACAATCCCTCATGCAGAACTCATATTTCACATGTTACATATTACTGTTGCCGCCTGGAACGTCTGGCCACGTGTTTTTGCCGCCTGACCATGCGTCTGCACACACGGTCATTTTGGAAAACCACGTGAGCGCAACACCGCTCTGACAACATTCAAATCAAATTTGAGATCACGATTTGATTTGATGTTTATACGGGCCGGGTTCGCACGGAGTCACAGGCTGAGGTAGTGACGGAGCAGAAATGGTGAGTATGTGTGAAGTGGGGATCAAACCAAAAAAAAAAGAAAAAAAAAAGCTACATGTAAGCACACAAACCGCTGGTTTCTTTGTGAGAAAGTGGGTGACACACCAAAGGCTCAAGGCAGCGTAAAGACGGGTAGACATACCATGAAACAGCTGTGAAATCGTCTTCAACCCCTGATAACGTACCGCAGAGGACAGCCGACTTCCACCGCACTCAAAGTGACATACGAGTCGTTTTGCTGTTGCATTAAAGTAGAAAAACAGGCAAATAAAACCATTAAGAGGTTTTGACGCCCCGAGAGATTTGAGATCTCAGATAACAAAATCTCAGACTTAGCCTGTTTGGTTTATGCCTGGCTAAGAATAATTATGAGGAAACACCAGGTGGTACACATTTTAAAGCTTTAGAGGAACTTTGAGACCCCTGAACAAACCAACAGAAGCCACAGGCATCTATAGCAAAAGTCCATTAGGAGCTCCACTGAACCGAAGAACACCTCTCTGGGTGATTTAGCGCGTTTCGGAGCTGTACAGCTCTATGTGCAATTACACCTGCTGTAAAAAAAAAGAAAAAAAGACTGAAGACGAAGAAAAAACTTTTCAGAGACCTAAAAAAAAATTGACTGAAACAAAATATCTGAACAAACCTAATTTGTTGTTCTCTTTTTTATCTTTTGAAAGCCTCAAATGCAGAACATTTAACGCTGCAGGATGGCAGCGGCACCGTCATGATTAAGATTTGTTTATCATTAATTCCTGGCAGAGTAAAGGATGGATTCAGTAAAACATACAGGAAATATTGCATTAAGATGCCAAACTGTATGTCAAAAAGAAAAATAGATATCCGAAAGTGATGCTCCTGAAACGGACGAGGGTCACGTTTTACTTCCAGAGGGATTTGTTTGCTTAGTCAAAGCAGTCAAGATTTTTTTTTTTGCTTGACATGGGATTTTTTTTCCCTTCCTATATTTATTTTTATCATTCAGTAGACTAAATTGTAAAGTACTCTGGTCAATTTTTATTCTTTTCAAATTTGTCTGCACAAAAATGCGGCAATCACAACTTTGACAATAAAAATGTAAGAATACCAAGAAGAACAAAAAAAGAAAATTAAGGGAAAAAAGAAGGTAATAAAACAAAACTTAAGTGAGTTTGTACTTAAGTTTCAATTTACTGCGACTCTAGAGCAATTAGGAACCAAAAAGGCACGATTACAAAACCAGATATTCACAATATAATAGTTGATGAGATATTTCTTTATAAGGTTGTAATTTATGAGGTTTTACACGTTCAGTTATTTTCAGTAAGTACTTTGTAAAAATTGAAGTGAATATTCTTCCAATAGGAAGAATTTTATCTTTAGATAAAATTATTTTAACAGAAATGGGTTTGATCACATTTTTCAATAAAGGTCATTAATGTCCTTTATTGACCTTTAAATATCTGAATGTGCAGATAAGTCTGCTGCAATATTCCAAAAATATTTATTATATATTAGCATTAATATATAACTGTAATCTTCATGCATAAGATGTAGGTAACTATACATTTCACTAGGTCTGTATAAATAAATCGATTTGGCGATATATCGGAAAGTATCGACTTTTCATCCGCGAGTATCAATCAGTTAAACCATAGGGGCCCATAGCCTGACAGCTCTTTTTAACGTCTAGTTTGTTACAGCGTAGCAGCAAGACTCCTCCTCCCTCAGTCTAACTTTCAACTCGAGCTTAAAGTGCACATTATAAACTACACACCGGTTTTTAAATTGTGTTAATAGGCCAAGTATAACCGGAGTTATGCTAAAATTAGTAAACCATATTTTTCCAATGTCAGAGAAATGTCAAAAGCGCTGCCATTCCCCTGCGTTTCCGATTATGTGAGAGGGAATGAGCTTCCAAACGAAACGAAACATTAGATTCCTGTGTTTTTGGAAATGTAAAATCTTCAATAAATAACAATGGGCTGTATTTTGTTGCTGAGGAACGAAGTAAAGTTGCGCAAGTAACCGTGAAAGAGAAGCGGAACGGAGAAGCGGAAAGGAGTAGCGGCGCGAACGGAGGAGCTGCAAAAGCAGTGAAATCGCGAAATTAATGCAAATTTTGACTGGTAGCATTCACTTTGTAATTAGTTTTTAGCTTAGCGGTTTCTGTTCTGTATATAAAGGATTACCTGAAGAATGAACATGGGTTGATAACATCCGAAGCGGGCGCGCAGCGGCGCTGTGTTTTGAGCAGGAAGACGAAGAGGAAAAACCCCCAGCCGGAATCCGCGGCTGGGGGTTTACCGTTTAAACTTTTGAGTTTTATGTCAAATCCACATAAATTAAATGACAGAAACTAATTCTCTCACTGTGTCTTTGATTCATTTTGTCCAGCTGCAGACTGTTAGACTGTCCAATCAGAGTCAGGTATTGTGTAGTTGGTGCTTTTAGTCAGTTTTCAATTAACTAAATTCAAGTCTATGGAACACAAAATGTCACTAAAATCACTCTGTCCTTCTAAAATCTTTCAGAAAATCGTAAAAATGCACTGAATCGCAGCGAATTGTATTGCTCAACAAATATCGTGATACATATCGTATTGTGACCAGAATATCGTATCGTGAAATTATTGTATCACTACACCCCTACATTTCACACCGCTTCCATCCTGCGTTTTATCTTTTCTGTCTGTCTTTTTGGCCAGACTTTGGTGTGAGGGAAGGTCGGGACTGAGGCTGGCAGGCTCAGGGTTGTGATTACGAGCGACAGCATCGGCGGCACTCCTGTGACTCCCAGCTAATTACAAGGCAAGGTGATCTTTGGAAACCTGGGCAATCAGGGTTTTTTTTTTTTTTTGGTACATCCTGCACCTTTGGGCTTCAAAACTTAAAACAAAAACACACACACAACTTGGTAAAAGTTTAATAATCTCTCCTAAGGCAAACAAAAGCAGGACATTAACACCAGCTAAAAGCATTAACACCGTCCACGAATAATAATCTTCTGGGGTTCGGGTGTGGATGTTTTCGATTCAAATGTGAAGTTTTCATAATTTATGTCAGAAACCCAAAGAGGAGTCAAAAGTGTTTCCATACTTTGACTCTTGGTCTTCGCTGAGAGAACTCCGGCTCCGGCAGTAATAACCCTTGTAAGTATTTTCTGTAACTCAAGTCCCAAAATGGTGGCCAGTAACTGCCAGATAAGCATCCAGCCAGGCTTTTGCAAATGGGGCATGCCATTCTTACCAAATAATCATTAGAAACTGGCAACCCGTACTGGAGCTTAATGGAGCTGAGCCACAGGGTAAGAAAAAAAAGGGGGGGAAGTGGAAGAAGGTGGGCGCATTTAGGATGAAAAAAAAGGCAGAGGGGGGACAAACGACTGGCACAAAACAATACTTTAGAGGAGTCGAACATGGAACCGAGACATGCAAAGTTTGGCTCACAGGAAGAAAAGATAAAACTGCTCTTTTCTCCCTTTTTTTTCCATCTCTCTTTCTCTCTTTTTTTTCTGTCTTCAGCTTTATGGGCTGTGGATCCGAGGCAGGCACTGTGGTCCAAACCAACACTTTCACAGCTACCAAATGATATAAACAGATTTCATGTGCTGTGGCTGGAGCCTTGCAGAATCAGAGTTCAGGAGGGTTTGATGTGTGCGTGTATTTGTGAGTGTATGCGTGCGCGCGCGCGTGTGTGTGTGTGTGTTGGTTAGATAAAGTGGCAGGCAGAGTGCAGAGCCAGCACTAACACCGGGGCCTCAGCCAGGATGAAAGGAGCTGTCATGACGGCTCACGGAGGAAAAGAGGAAAAATCCATCCGTCCGCACTTCTCCTTTCTGCATTTACCCTCCTTTCTCTCTCTTTCTTATTCTGCATTTGTTATGGCTCTGCTTTTGGATCCACATGCATTAGATAAAAAAAAAAAAGCATAACAGCCATTCTTTCTTCATACAAAGTTATTTGAGTTAGCATTAATATATAACCGTAATCTTCATGTGTAAAATGCCGTTCTAAAGTACTTTCGGCAAGGGCCTACGCTACATTTAGCTCCAGTCAAACATTAACTCTGACCAGCTTTTCTATCCCAGTGGGGAAAACCATCGCCCCACCCCCATAGCATGATACTGCCACCAACATGCTTTCTGGCTTAATTCCAAAAAGTTAAAGATTCCCCCAAAATCACTTGTAGCAAATGTTCTTTGGGATTTTGTGAAGTTCATTTAGTTGAACAATTCCAGCTCTCTTACGCAAAGGCCAGATTTGTGTAGTGCAAAACTGACAGTCGTCCCATCTAAAGATTCTCACACCTGAGCTGCGGATTTCTGCAGCTCCCCCAGTGTCGCCATCGATTTCCCCAGCCGTCTCTCTCATTGGATTCAGCTGAATCGCAGTCACCCTGCGATGAACTGCTGACCTGTTCTTGGAGTGAGACTTGTGCGGTTCAGGTCCCCGTTAAACGTATCTGTTCACGCTCAGCAGTCGCTTTACTTTTTCCATTTCTCTCTCTCTTTCTCTCTCTGTCTCTCTCCCAGCAAATTTAAAACTACAGCCACTCCAGTGTGCTACATTTCTTAAACATTTTCCCAGAACTAATAAGGTCAGCTGAATGCGCTCAAGTGGAGTTAAACCCATAATGACTTGTGTATCCTGAAATATTTTTGCTTTAGTGATCAGCATCAAAAGAAAAGTTGAGTCAAAGAGCTTCTTTCATTTACTCAGGCTCTGGCTGCTGGCCTTGGAGAACTTGCTGTTAAGTGCGTGTGCATGTGTGTGTGCGTGTGTGTGTGTGTGTTTCAGGTAGACTGTGACAGCCCAGTGATCAAAACCTATGACGGGAGTCTAGCAGGTAACAGACCGGTTTGAGGATGTGCAGCGGGGCTCTCGGGTATCGGCCGCTGTCAATCTTCATCTCCTTCCTGAGAAGTGTTTGCGTGTTGCGCGTGTGCACCTGCATGCACGAGTTTCGGCTTACACTGCGACCACTGTGAGCGTGCACAGGGTTTGGGTTCGCTCTTTTAACGTGTGATCTTTACAGCTTCCATCGACAAACAGCGACTCCCGGTCTCCAAAACAGATCCGTGTCTGTCTGTCGGACTGTCGCAGGAGCGCCACTCAGGATGTAGTTGAGCAGATTCCCAACCGCCTTCATACTGTGCTGCACTGTCTCGGTGCCGCGCTGCGTCATTCATATATATGCTTTTTTTTTTTTTCTTGAAAATTCTGAATGATTGCTCTGAAATATGTAATGGTTGCTGTGTCTGATCAAGATTCTTGGCAAAAACGTGACTGCACTCAGAGGTTCCTGAGGTGAAGCTCAGCAAAAAACAGAGGAAAAGTCGCTGAAGCCGAGACGTTTGTTTCCTAGAGACTTGATCAGACGCCATGCAGGGACAGAAACATTTCCCAGCACTTCTGTTTTTGACCAGAATTCATATCGTAACAGTGACAATGGCCTGACTCTCCTACACCTTCTCAACAGAACAAAAACAGGTGTCTAACATTCAAACCAGAACCACAACATTCTTGTTGAGAAGCCACCATATCAGCCTTCCACGTATCATCACGAATAAATTAATTTCATCACATGAAAAAGAAAAACCTGGCAGTATTTTAATAAACAGAGAAGCCCTGCAAGATTAGATTTATGTCGTAAATATTGCAGTCCATTCTTCATCTGACTTGACAGCTGTTTCTCCAATCTGCTGTAAAGTCAACACCAATATTATCCACTTGTTTTTCAGAACGCGCACAGCGTGCTGAAGACAAAATTTGGATTTCGGCTCGGACAAACCCGTCCTCCTCCAAGCCCTTCACCAGAAATAACCGAACACACGCACACACACACGCTTCCATGAAAAATTATCTAAGCTACGAGAAATATTAAGAATTTCAAAATACGGATCTGTTGGATGATAGTCTAGTACTTCACGATCAAATGCAAGCCCGATTCTTCAGAAACGCCAGAAAAATAGCCCTTCGGTTTGGTGCGAGCTTAAAATGTCAAAGTAATTAGACCGCCATGTTGTGCCTCACCTATAAAATCTACTGTAAACATATTTATTGAGCAGGTTAACCAATGTAACCAATCATTTGCGTCAGGACTCAGCAGAAGAACAGAGATTAGACGTGTGTGTGTGTGTGCGTGTGTGTGTGCGCGTGCACTGACTTACTCTTAACTGCATGGCCTTCTCAGGAGCCGCGCCCAGTAGCTGTGGTACAAAACCTGTTATTAAATGGCAAAATGATTAAGAAAAAAAAAACAAAAAGGAGTGCTGTGGTACCCCGACTCCCTCCTCCCCCCCCCTTATTTTCCCCTCCGATTCAAACAAACTCGCATGAGCTTATATACATATACCACTTCCACAGACTCCACATCAAGTGTGGCTTCCTGCTGCATGCGTCGTCCAGCCATGCTCGATCCCCCCCAACCCATCAAAACGCTAATGAAATCTATTGATGTGGAGCTTGGGGGTGGAGGGGGGCATCAGAGCAGCAACAGGAGGCAGAATGGAACAAGGGGGTAAAGAGAGGATCAAGTGAGCAAAGCTGCCTCCCAGAATAGGAGGGGGGCAGGGGGAGCTACAGAGCATAAAAGAAAACCAACCAAAAGTTTACACAGGCCTCAATTACAACCCAGAGTCGGACAGAAATAAACAAAATAATCAAAACACAACACAATGAAACAACTCCCCCCCCCGCCCCGCCAGGCAAGAGGCACGCGCTCAGTTATTTCCACTAAGTCACAAACGCTGCTAATAATCTACGGCTGTTTATGTGCAGTGCCGCCACACACAGCCTTTCTGTATTTGGAAGGTGGAAACAAGAGCTTTGGAGCAGCTGTCCTCGCTGAATTCAAAATAAACACGCGAAAAAATACGTTTATGTTTCTTTAAATGCACAACAGTCTCTCGTCAAAGCGCGGAACGCTGCAGACTGCGCTGCGCGTTTCCCTAAAATCTTACATGTGTTATGTCTCGGCTCTGAATTTGCAGAGCAAAACATTGCATTGCAAAAACATTGCTACTCTGGGAACTTTTTATTTTAACTGCGCCGTCTTTAATTGGGATTTTAAGTGTAAAGGGAAAGAAAAGGATCTTTTTTTTTTTTTTACAATTAGACATCTAAAATATGTGGGATGCGTTTGTATGCAGAACAAACCCCACTCCTCTAAAGCTTATTTGTCAGACTATCTACAGTAAGTATGTGATTGTTTTTTATTTATTTATTTTTTTCCATGCTTGCTATTTAGACAAAATTTGATTGATATTTTGTCTTGACTCTGACGAAGGCCACAACCCGAAACATGCTGGTCTGTTAATAATTTCAGAATTCAAAGTGACGTTGGGGTTGCAACCCCACATTGTGATTTTCCACTACTGTTTTGCAGCGATGCACGTTAGTTTTTCACTACACACAACTTTTTTCTGTTTCGGTCACGTCTGACCAGATTATCGTCTACAACACAATGATCTCTGTGTGGTAGACGGCTGAAAACACAGGACCTGTTACGGCTTTGCTTCAACACCGGCTGCTTTCTTGTTGCCACTCTTTCATTAAGGGCAGATTTGTAGAGTGCGCCACCGATTGTCGTGCTGTCAACGCATCCTTTCATCCGAGACGTGAATCTCTGCAACTCCTCCAGAGCTACCGTGCAGGTCTTGACCCAGATCTTTTTTTTTTTTTTCTAATTCCGGAAAAAAATTGATTCTTTTTTCAGGGCGTTCACGTTTCTCACAGAAAAAGCTTGAGTGTTTCCTCTCTGGACACCGCTTATGTCGTTTTACGACGTTTTGCCATCGTCATTTTCATGAAACCTGCAACCAAAGTTGACGAAATGTGTAAGTCGAAGCAACGTTGCAAACAAACTGGCTCTTTTGTTTCTTCCTTGTGATTCCCGATGACGACACTGGGAATCACATGCACGCTGCAGGTTAGAGTCTCTGCCACTAATGAAGTTTTTTCCGAGCAGAGTTGCTGGAAAGTTCACATTAGCAGAGTCCCTGCTTGCCTTAAGCCTCGTCTGCATGCCGCACAGTCTGCTGCGTGCCTGTGACGAATCTGTAGCTGTGTGCAGGTCTAGACGTACGCGGCGGCCGCAACGTGACAGAGACCTAAAGGTATGTGGCCTCGCGTGTGACGTTCTTTGTCCCGCTCTCAGAGTCCCCCAGCCGGCCGGCGATTACTTCAAAGAAGGCAGGTCAACCGAGAGGTGAAGTCACACCGCCTACCTGTCCACACTGGCCCTTTCTTCTCCTCTCTCACCCCGTCCCTTTAATTGTTCCTGCCACTCGTTCTTTATTCTCTCTCTCTCATCTCGGCTTCTCTTTAGCAAAAAAATGCTGACTCAAGCCGTCTTTTTTTCTTTGGCGGTAGTGGACTTCGTCGAACAGCAGATAAGACAGGAAACAGGGTTGAGAGAAAGAGAGAGAGAGACGGGGAAGACATGCAGCATTCCTAGAATTGAACCCAGGACTACTACAAGCAATTTTTTGTTTTTGTCCTCTTAATAAACAGGCCAGTTCATGTGAGCGATCTGCATTACCGAACACATGGATCAATCAGTGAGACATTTGATTCAAATACCTGCAGAGTGTCTCATAACGATATAACGGCGCATTGAATACACCTAAAGTCAAACGTTTGCATTTGTGCTGAAAAGTTGAATCAAAAGAAATGCTGTTTTTGAGTTTTCTAGAGGATGTTTAATTAAATTTCAATATTCTTTCTCGTATCAGTGGTTGCAATAATTACTGAAACCTTGCAGGTAATTTAGTCTATATTTGTGTTTTGTTATTTATTTAGCATGCGGGCTAAATTATCTGAACTGCAGCGACCTAAAAATCTAACTTGTGATAATAAAAAAGTAGAATCAGTAATAGTTGGATACTAAAAATAGAGGAAAAAAAACTACAATAGATTGAAAGAAAACCAAGTTAAACCTTAAGGATTTCTTTTGTTTAGACTTAAGACTTTACACAGCATCTTTTTTTTTTTTTTACATCAGGCCAGGTTAGTGTGGATATTCTTTTCACTTAATAAAATAAATAATACGTGTATTTACTGATGTCCCACTTTGAAAAACAACAACATTCTGATCTTTTATGTCATTTTAGCATTGCAAAAGTCAAATTAGCCACTCAGCTGCATGCCACTTCAGAAGACACTTCAGCAATTTGGGTAAAGTAGCCCTTTACGTGCAGGAAGAGGAACACAGATGGAGGAAGGGGAAATACTAAGAAAGATGTGTTTTGAGTTGCGGTGTCTCTGGCCTGTCAGGCGGACACAAACAAAAAGAACCGACCCAAGGCGACAGGCTTAATTAGAGAGAGACAGAGAAAGAAGAAGGGAAGGCAGGCCCGTACCTCCTTATTAAGCTGTCTTTCTTGGGATGGAAGAATGAGGAAAGGGGAGGACTGAAGGAAGAGAGGAGGAGGAAGCGTACCAAAACAGTGGGGTGTCTGACGCCAAAAACAAGGCCCAGGCACCGCCCTTCACCCTCCTTGCGATCGCTCCCACCGGTACAAAGAAAGATACACATGAGGATTTTCCCATGACATGCAGGAAGGCATATGAGTTAGGATGAGACAAAAGCAAGAGATGATCCAGAAAGTGAGAGATTAACCAAGAACACAAGAGCACTTCTTTCAGAGCAGGCCAGGGAAATAAAGAGACTATTGTCCTCACTCTCTCACCCTTAGCTTATGAGGACAGCACAGGTGGGGGGTGGGGTGTGCAGGTAGGCAGGCATACAGGTAGGTGAGCGGGGTGGGTGGTGCGGTGAAGCTATGCAGAGAACCGATGGGGCGTGACTCCTCCCCCCAGCGGCCGAGCCAGCCAGGAGTAAAAGCCGCAGATAGACTCTGCAACCCGGACAAGGACAGGGCGGGAGCCGTCACTGCCCACCTGCTGCCAGCACACAGGAAATGAGACAATAAAGACATCAGGAGGGAAGCGGAGGACTATAAATCATTCAGTCAACAGCTAAAGGGAGGCTTGACAGAAGTCACACTGCTGTTTCAGAGGGAGATTTCCTGTAACACGGCAGAACACACGAGTAACATGACGTCTCACAGACCAAAGCAGCACACAGTTCTCAATCGCCGAACCCGTGTTTTACACATCATTCATAACAAATATGTTTAATACAACAATATTTTCAAGGAAAATAATAGTCTGTTGGAGAAATAAAGCTACAAAACATATAGAGTTAGGAATTAAATGCTTCACAACTACAAACTTAAGATTCTACCACTATGCTAGGTGCTAGTTGATAGAAATTTAAAAATAACTGCACATATACATTACATTTTACTGTGCATATCTTGTCACAAACCTTATTAAAATGAATGAAAGTGAATGAAAGTTTGTGTTTGATTTCAAAGTATTGATAAACAAAAATTCTCAGTATTTTTGTAACATAATCTGAACAAACATTGTTTTGCAGACACAAACATGTTTAAGAATCGGTCAAGGCTTATTGAAACTTTCTGCAAAAAGAGTAACATTAAAAGAAGAAAAAAAATCAAACAGTTAATTTAAAATATTATAATAAATGAATGCAGTGCAGTGGTTGGAGAAATGACTAAATACCCAAGAAAATCATGCCAGAGACTACAGTCCCCAGATTGAATGTTGAAAGGTAAAGTTCACGAAGGAACAGTAAGAAAAAGACTGAACAGCCATGGCTTGTTAGGAAGGTTTTGCATGGAGAGAGTCTCCTTCCTCCTTGGAAAAATATGAACAGCATGGCTCTGGTTCATGAAGTTGCATCTAAATGAGGAATAATAAACGGTATGATACAATATGCTTTGATAAGATCGAAGAAGCGATGTTTGGGGTAAACCAAACAAAACCCATGATACCAATTGTCAAACACAGAGATGGGAAGGTAATGATACAGTCTTGTGTGTGTGTTTTTTCTTTCCAAAGATGTTGTTGATTATTATGACCAAACTCCATATTTAGGGACAACCAAACAAATCGTATCAACCCAAACACTCTAAACCACCTGCCTCTGGTTTCTGTGAATCTGAAACACCATGTTACACAACACCAGAAAATCTTAAGAAAACAGCTCAGCACAAAGACTTTAAAGCAACTACCAAGCACAACGGCTGGATTTGTCTTGAATTCACGAGACTTTGCGGTCTTTGAATTGGCCTCAGAACCTGTTTGTTTCTGGCCTAGTCAAGGTCAAGACTCGAAACTGACTGACATTATGTCATAGGACTTTAAGAGAGCCGTACTCCAAGTGACACCTGCAAACCACAATGAAAAAAGGAAAGTGGCTTCAAACCTCTGCTCAATAAAGAGAAAAAAAAAGGTCAAGCACAGACACTACAAGCTACTGAATTATGGGATGCATTTAGCTCTGCATTGTGAGTCCTGGAAACTTTCCTTTTTCCCATTACGATATGTAGGGGGAAAGAAAGTGATATCTATTGTCGTGTTGTTTAAACCTCCCATTCTATACACAATGACAAAGTCTAATTTTCCAGCTACAGACCAACCAGACGGGTGAAAAGTTACAGCCCTTGCCTGCGACCCCACCAGTCAGAAACCAAACAATGTGCTTTACGTCATCATCCTTAACCCTCTGTGTTTAGGATGTGTGACAAAAACTGCAGGGAATGAGTTGGCAGGGTAGAAAGAAAACCCAAAACACGTGAAGAGAGCTAACAGAGAGGGTGAAAAAGTCGTAGAAGTGATTTAAAAGAGAAAAAGAAATGTAGCGGAGTCGCAAATAAAGCAACGGAGAGGAGCTCCAGTGAGCTGGCGGCCAGCCCCCGAGCCCAAACCACAAGGGCCTAAAGTGGCTCATTGTGGCGGGACTGGCGTCTGTGTTGTGCTGGGCCCCTCTGCTTTCTCCCCTTTGGCCCCAGCCTGGCCAAGTCTTCGCTGCAGCACAGCTCTGACTAAGAAGGAAAAAGTCCTCAGCTCATCTTACTGGACGTCCATATGTTCGTCTTTCTTCTCCCTCTTGTAAATTGCTCCTGTTAGTTGCTTATTACATGCGACCTAAAGCGTGTCTAACTTTCATCAGGTGTTCCGAGAGACGTATCTGTTTCTTCTCACGCCTGTAAAGTTTTGCATGGGCGGTTTTTAAGATTCGGTCAGGCGTTCATCGAAGTCGGATTTGTGTATTGCCTAATAAATTATCTATGACAGGAAGTTGCTCAGATAGATAGAGCTCTGTTGAAACTTTAGCTTAAACTTCTGAATGACTTTTTTTCCCTCCAAAGCTTCCCTTTTTTTTTTTTTTTTTTGGCTGACAAACCTGGTTTGAATCAGTGAGCTGAGACAATGTCTGAACATATTATCTTTCCTATTCATGCTAAAGAAACATATTGTTTTGGGTGATGAATTGCACGTGAACAGAAGGCATTGTTATTCCTAATTGTAAATCGTTGTCAGTTGTGACATTTCGCTGAAAGGAATAAAAGGAAGGACAAGACCTTTTCTGGTGTGGAAGAGGAAACCAACAAGTGTTCATATTTTGTACCTGAGCCAAATTGTAGGCAGGGCTCCTTCCTCCAGCTTAGCTTCCACTAAACCGGCGAGAAAGAACGGAGGAGAGCGAGACGTTTCAAGTTGCACCCAAAAGATATTTCATACACGTATCACCAAATCTGTGACCTCAGGATCAATCTGTCACTCTGATGTTCCACAACAATCACAGACAGTTTTTTTTCTTTTATTTGCCTTTGTTCCACGTGAAAATATAGACGCAGCCACAAATCCGGACCCGCGCTTCCACCGCGTCATTCAGTCACAACAACGACGCTTCGTCGTCGGACGCTTTTTTCCCCTCGAAGTTCATCGAGAGTCCTAGAATTCCCAGGCTCTCGGGTGCGATGGGAATGCCAAAAAAGCCCTCACCCACCTCTCTCCTCTGAATATTAGGGTTATTTTCGCTCGCATCTCCAATCAAGGGGAGCCGAGAGGGCTATTAAAGTATCCCATTGCCGAGAAATAATAATCAGGTGGTGCATTGGGCTTGGGTTAGAAATTACGTGCACACTCGTCCAGCCGCAGAGCAGACTCAATAAAAGTCGGGGAATCTGAGACACATGCAGTTGTTTTCTGCCATGAGTCATGAGTGATGCTAACTGGGATTGTCCTTTTTTAAGATAAATAAGAGATCCAATTTGATTTGGATGGAAAGACGAATCTTGGGCTTATTTTGAAAATGTCTGATGCTTTAGATTCATTATATAGACACTGTAGAAATCTTTCCTGAGGCATCGTGGGCCCTAGAAGCCAGAGCCTTAACACTAATAAAGAAAAGACAAAATAATAATCTTTGGAGCTGAAGTTTCAAAAGATTTTGTTGGCTCTCCTCATGACCAAAGGCAAAGAAGTGAAAGTTATTGCCTGAGCAGACAGGCTAAGTGTACCAAAGTCTGGAAATGCAATAGTTTAATCCAAGATCCAAAGGAATTCCTGTGTTAGTACATGATTATGGGTCTTACAAAGTTGCCAAAAGTGTTAAAAGTTTTAGGATTAGATGGCATAAAACAATGACCTTGTCATCCAATATGGATTGGGTGCTTATAGCAGCAACAGCTAGAAGTGATGACAGGTATAGAAGAAGGCTTATAGTGAAACATGTCTTCAGGTTATTGGTCTCTTAAACTATTTCCATGTTAACGTTTATAATTTTTTTCAAGTCGAGAACGAGAGAGACTTCAATTTTTCTGATGTTTTATAAAAAGTGATGGTAACAGTAGCGGTACATGTTTACCCCTAGTAATTGGTCGGCTAAAAGTAAGGGATAAATGCCTAATAGTAACAATGTATATATTATTTTTTGCAGCAAAAAGAATGTTTTTCTTCTCCTCTTAAAAATCAAAGTAATTAGACCAGAAAGGTGATGTTTTTGTTTGAGATCTTTGCATCTCAAGCAACCATAATACCATGAAACTGTGGCACACAAACTGTGACAATCCTCCGACAGGCCATGCCAAAAGTTGCGATGACATCCAAATCATGCACAACGAATCAATAGTGAAGAACAACTTCCGGTTTTAGCTCCATATATTGCTCGACGTTACCACATACTTTGACAACAGAAACAAATACAGGTGAGAACAGAGGCGAAACACATTTTACAGACCTGAGCCCAATTGTCTCTATCTGGTGAGAAATGATATCTTAGAAACTTTAACACATTATGTTACATAGCAACCACAATCTTCAGTGGGTCTTACTTAGAGATCATGCGATAGACAAACACTAAAGTGGGAATTGGAAAAAATGTGGGTCACAGCAGGAAAATTATATTTATAAGAGTTGGTCCTGAGCTAGTGAGGAGCGTGTTGTATGATGAAGACCCTTGTTATTTATTTTTTTTACCTCGGCTTGCATCACTGGTATCGGTCTGCGACTTGGCTGAGTTGCAAGTAGAAGTGCCACAGCACATCAAGGACAGCAGAACAAAAAAAAAAAGAATAGGGTCTTGGAGAGTTATGGATTTTAAGAGGCCGCTTCAGTCAGTCGTAACTCGAGACGTTTTCTATTGTCGGGTGAAAAATGAACAGGTTGACTGCAGGTTGGCTTACAGTGGTGGAGTCAGCATTGTTTGACCCGCTTTATTCAAAGAGCAGCAGGCTGGGGTTGTGACAAAGTCGTCCTACACTGGAGCCATTCACCCCCGCTGAGGCTCAGCTTACCCCTGAGGTATGTTCTCTGATTCTCTGTCTCTCTCACACACACACACACACACACACACACATGCACACACAAACATCTAGGATTATGTGCAGGTAACGCTCGCACCAGCTATCATAAATACACACACAGACACTGATGGAGTCTGGAGACTTTGGGGATATCTTCACTTTTGGATCATTTTAGTTTATTCGATGTGTTGTCTCCTTACTCAGACATTGTGAATGTCTCACACCTGCAAATTAGTACACTAATGATCAAATTAAACTCTAAAACACAAACAAAATTGTTTTCAGCTAGTGAAGAATTGATACCTGAATTAATTCCTGAAACAGATAATTATTTGTTTGGCTGATTTTCAACAGAGCAAGAATAAATCTGAGCAATATTAATCCTACCATTGAGTGCAATCTCAGTTGCATTGCATTATTTTATTTCATGTGTTCATTCTTTTATTATCTCCTTCATTTTACTACAACCATCTCAGTTTCATAGTACATCTTATGCAATGAGCACATAGGGCATTCTATTCTTTTCTAAAGTATCTGAGGCCTTGGAAGAACAAAGTAAGACAAAACAATACATTCGTCCTCATTGCTAGTAATAGATGATATTTCTTTCTGTTTTCTTGTATTATTATCAAATAGCTTTTATAAGCCTCTTATACTGCTCAAGTTACCACTATCAATCTAACCTGTTACTCAGTGTAGCCGGATTTAACACAAAGCTTTGTTTTTATAGAGACAGACTGTTGGAAAAGTCCAGAAACTGGTTAAGCTGAAAGTAAAAACAAACAAAAAAAAATAAATCAAATTATTTTAACCATAAAATAGATATTTAACATTAAGTACCAAATAAGTCATCGTTCAACAAAAATACAATTCCTAGTCTTTAAAGCTACTGAAAAACAAAACAAAACAAAAGCATTTGGTTTGAAATGTGGCAAGGAAATTACTTGATGGCAATTTTCTTCTAGTGGCTTCAGCATGACTTCATACTGATATGGCGATAGACCTTTGAGATCTGCATAAAATGTCTCAGTATATTAGTTTGAGCCGTTCAGAGGTTTGCATCTGGATACTTTGGTTACATAACCAAAGTATCCTTGAGCTTAAGGCCACAAATTGAAGGCAGGACATTCTTCCTCAGGATCTCCTGTTCTTTCCATCACTTATGGCAAGTCGTTCGGGTCCCAAGACAGCAAAGCAGGCCCGGGTTTGACTGTAGGTGTGATACTCGTTTTCTGAAATGCTGTCGTCTGAAATGCTTATACAAAATGTAATGCAACTCATCATTCAAAATATTCTACTTTTCGTCTTGTCAATTAAAGTCCGCACTGCAAGATACAACACTTGGCTGGTTGGGATGAATGACAAGCAGCATTATCTTATATCTCCTATTAGTAACCAATCCGTTTTCCGGATCCACCAATTACAAAGAGGCATCTGCATCAAATTTGCATATTAAAACGACAATAATGAAAGTCCACGGAATATTTTTCCAAAAGGTCTTCAGGATCATTGTGACGTTTCTTTGGAACCGCGAGACAGACCTTGGCATTCATGTTGATCAGCAACTTGAAACTCTCCCTTCTCTCTTTGTTATTGTTGCATCACGAACTCCAAGTTGAACTGAAGTCAGCGAGGTCTGCAGCGCTTTTGATCTTATTCTGGGCTCTTTTGTGACGTCCTGGGTGGGTGGAAGATGCCATTTTGGAGTCATTTTGTTTGGTGGGCCACCCCTTCAGAAGGTTCAGTACTGTCACACATCCTCCATCGGGGGCTGTTGGTTTACGCTGTGGTTCGCTGGAGTCCTGAAGGCTTAAATAAGGCTTTTTAACCCTTCCCAGTCTGATGGACGCCAGTGATTTGGTTTCTCATTTGTTCTTGAATTTTTTTTTCCCCCGATTGTTGCACAATGTGTTGCTTTTCCAGATTTTTTTTGCCTACTTGAATGTGTCAGAAAGATTCTATTTCAGCGTGATTTCTTGATTCTGCTGAAATTCCGACAGCTTTTCTCTGGGAAAAAACAAAAAAGCAATTCCAAACCAAAGTAAAGACAGAAAATGTATTGGAAAGAGTTTTAAGGTACACAAAATAAGAAATTAGTGAACGAACTTTAGATAATGGGATGGGATGTGAGTGTCCAAAGTTACGATGGGAGAAAACAGAGGCAGAGCTCTTATTGCGGATATAAATCAGGAAGCCCTGACATAACACACATCAGTCTGATTATTCAGTTCTAAACTGGGGTTATTTAATAAAGCACTTGACTACTTAGATATTCATTATCTGCAGCCTGTCATGACTTCACCAAAGTCATGACGGTGCTTATAAAACTTGCCCTCCCATGTGGTCAATAGGCTTTATGCTTAAATGATTTACAGCAACAGTCATTTGTTGAACCACTGCCATTGATAAACATCCATTTACAGCAACAAACTGCCACAAACAGACATCGCTCTCAATGACTCTAATAACTCTTTGACAAAGGTGGTATGTCTTTATCTCACAAACCGCTAAAGAAGATGCAGTCGTGATCGTCAAAGTACTCCGAGACGGACAACCTGACAAATATCTTTAATACTCTGCGACAGTGTGGTACGTCTGCAGCTCTGTGCAGGCATTAAACTCTGTAGCGCTGCGTCAAAGGCAAAAACAGTGGCCCCAGTTGCACATAAGGAGTTAATCAGTATTAATACGCGTTTGTGCATGCTTGGCTCTGCGATACATTTGAATGCCTGCGCGTATGAGCAAACTGTTGAAAAATATGCACGCGGTGCACGCAGACGTGTGCGCACTATGTGTTTGTGGGCCAGGCAGTAGTACGTGGGGCTGCGCACTTGCGCTCCCTGAGGGGGGCCTTAATGACTCGGGGAGCGGCGGGTGGGATGGGTGGTGGCTGCGGAGGTCTGGCTGGCTCTGCGCAATCACGGATCTGAGCCAAGCTGTGGCTCGGTTGCCCGTGATGGGAACACCCTGTAAAGCTAAGAGGCTCTTGGCCTGGGTCGGGTTGGCTCCACACCCCTGATAAGACTTCAGATAGCATCATAAGGCTACACTAGTGGCCCAGAGCCATGTGCAGAGAGGTCATAATGGTTACTTGAAGACAAGCAGAGGAGGAGGAGAGAGAGTCGGAAAGCAAGAAAGAAGGGCGGGGGGAGAATACAGCGAAGTACCAAAGAACAGAATGAAAAACAGTAAAAGGTTTAAATGAAAAAGGAAGACATGCATTTGAAAGCAACTAACCATAAAAGAAAGAGATAAAGGTTTATAGTCCTTTAATTTTTCACGCTTTGTCACATGAGAACCACAGGCCTCAGTTAGTTTAATGGTTGAAGTGGAAGGATGAGAATAAATGGTTTTTAAATGTTCTTAACAGCTTTGTTTTAACCTCACTATACTATGATGACCCTAAATAAAATACAATGCAAGCTAATTTTTTTGTTTTTTAAAGCATCTTAGAAAAAAGAAAATCAAACCCGCATAAAGACTAAAGGACACAGCAAGCAGACTATGGAGATGGTCAAAGCAGGTCGAGGTTATAAAGAAATATTTGAAGCTTCAGATATACCATGGGGCAAGAAATGCTTTCAGTTTGTCACGAGACATTCAGGGGACGCAGAAAAACATTTGGAAGAAGGTGGGACAGATGAGACCAAACAAGAGCTTTATGGCCTTTGTCAGAAGGAAACACTGCAAATTACTCTAATCAGGCCATCCCCGCAGTGAAGCACGACGGCGGCAGTGTCATGCTGTGGAGATGCTCTTCGTTATCGGAGGCCTGGAAGCTGGTCAGAGTAGACAGGGAGACGGATGGACTTGACTACGCGGCGGTCACAGAAAGCCCGATTGCTTCTTCTCATCGAAGCTCTCCAGTTACTCTGCAAGGATAAACTCGACGAAAAATGTCTGGAACTTGACTGCCATTTAAAAAAAAAAAAAAAAAGTAGAATTTTCCTTCCATTTAACAAGTTAATGCTCTCGCGCATATTTCTCCAAAAGATTTGTGATAACACAAATGTGACAACATGAGGTATAAATAAAGTCTGCATGGCACTGCACACGATGGTGGGTTGGATCCAGCTCTGTTATTTAGATGCCACCTGGTAGGAAGAGAGCAACAACAACAAAAAAAGTTTTTACCGCGTGTTCAGCACACAAACACACGTAACTTCATTATGTTGAAAACAGACGGGCGCCTGCAGGCCAGGACTTAGTCAGCCTTCCGTGAATGTGACGACTGCTCCACGAATGCCCACCTTCGGTGGGTTTCTTTAAACCCACCGAAAGAAACCCCATGAAGAAACCCCATTCGGTGGGTTTAAAGAAACCCACCGAATGTGTTAATATAAAGAGTTATTTTTCTCCCCCCCTCCACCTCGGTTGACCTTTACAGCTCAACAAGCAGCCGGTGGAGGTGCTCCAGATCTTTTTAATCAGCCTCATGTTGTCACCATTCGAGTAGCAGGAGCTGACCTGATGAGAACGCGCTGCCCCTCGGAAACCTGGGCAAGAAACGAGAGGTGTAATTTGCAACAAGCAGCAGAATTGGCCGCGTCAAAAACCGAACCCTGTTCCTGTGGTCGTGCGTGTAGATATTATCCTCAGAAAAAAGAAAAAAAAATTCGAGTGAAGAGAAAAACGGGACAGGTCAAGAGGAAATCTTGACAAACAACGCTGGCTAATCAGCGGAGTTCCTCTCTAAACCATCGCTCCGCGGGGAGATGCAAACTGGTCTCTGACCGCCACATTTTTCCCACTACGTGACGCGCTTTATCTCAGGGAGTTTAATTAACTGCCTTTACGAGGTGGAGGAAGTGGCGTAAGAAAAGAAAATAGAGAGAGAGAGAGAGAGAGAGAGAGAAAGAGAGAGAAAAAAAGGTAACAAATTAAAAATAGACTCTAGGTTTGTGAGGAAATTCCAGGCAGACCTCAAACTCTCTTTTATGAGAATCATGATCCCCCTCTTAATCAGACGAGGCTCTAAAGGTTGTGGAGGAGAAGCTCCAGGTGGCTTTTATTTATTTATTTTATTTTTTTTTAAAGAACCGCGCCTCTGAATGTGTTTGATGAATCCCGTTTATGTCAAACAGAAGATTTGCTGCAACCTGGAGCAAGAGAAAGTGTGAACGATTTTAGATCTTCCCTCCACTAGATGGCACTGTTTGCTTTACAGACATTGTTCACAGAGCCGGCCTGCCGATCACAGTGTCCGAAATGAGCAAATAAAAAGCTCTGGCTTTGGGTGAAACTGCCCTTACAGAGAGACAATTTTGCATCTGTTCACATCTGCGCGGATCTTCCCACGACGTCCAACAGAAAAGATGAAAGGGGGGGATGAAAAAAAAGAGAGAGGAGAATCTCTTGGAGGGAAAAAAACAAGTGTGACGCTTAAAATTTACTATTTGGTGAGTGATTTCACAGTTTGTGCTCTGCCGTGATGCTGCCTCTAATGTGTGTGTGTGTGTGTGTGTGTGTGTGTGTGTGTGTGTGTGTGTGTGTG
>NW_006800078.1:1348594-1364619 GCF_000485575.1 Poecilia formosa
AGAGCAAACAGAAAAGGTAAAGAGGAGGACAAACGAGACGGCTACAGCTACGAGACGGTCTTTGGTCGTGGCCGTGAAAGACTATGGTGACTGTAACCCCCTTTCGGACACTGAAATATGCAATAATGGGTCTTTTGGCCGGACAATCTCGTACATCGGTCGCACGTTTGGTTTCTTTCTGATTCATCGTCCGTCATTTTGCACTACAGTCAAGTTAAAATTGTTTTGTCAGCAACAAACAATGTCCATATTTTCTCATCGCAACCTCCAAAGGTTTCATTGATTCTTTCTTTTAACGTTGACTTTGGCTGTTGGTGAGCAGAAAAAAATAAAACAAAAAAACCCCACAGAGCTAAACATAAAAAACCCGCAAGAAGCCATTCCTCATTGCAAAAAAGGAGCGAGCGCGTGCAGAACCGTGAAGCCCAGCTGTGGGATGAAGCCACAGCTGTATCTCCTGTGGAAGGAAGAGGAGAAATGGACTGGACTTCCAGCGGCGGTGTGAATCTGACTCGTAGAGAAACATGCGACTTGCTTTCCTGAACCTCTGCTCTGACATAATTAACCAGTGCTCAGCCAGACTTAGGAGTCTCTTTTCTTCTCCAGCAACAGAATGCTTTACTGAGAGGTTTCAATTGGTAGCTTTGGACAATAAATCCACATCAAACCCCACCGAGAGTAGTCATTAACTGAAAACCAGGGGCAGGCTGCAAAAAAGTTGCAGTTGAAACAATTTTTGTGACTCTTTAAAGTCCTAAAGTTTAAAGCATAGAGCAACAAAGAAAGTGAGGGGGGGGGGGAGCAATGGAGCTCGGCCCCTCCTTCACCTGCCGCTGCGCACTGCCAGTAAGTGGACTGAAAGTTTACATACAGTCGTGGTGTGAAGTGTCAGCTGTTGCTTCTTTTAAGGAAGTGCTGCTTTAAAGTGATACACCTCACAAGTTGGTTACCAGAGCAGACAGCCTGACTAGCAAGCTGCAGAACAACAAAACTGTATAATAATCGCATGGGCACATGAAAACAACAGTTCAGTCAAACAGGTGTTTGGTATATAGGTGTGCACATCTCAATCAAAATAAGTAATACATTGAATTTAAGTGATCATTGCACACAACAGAGAACGATTTCGCAGTGATGCCCGAGGTCCTCCAGATAATTTGTGTTCATGTAGTTTGAATAATTGTTGCTTTTCTACTTTAAATAAAAGATTACGCCCCACAGCTTTGTGCGTGATGTTTCGTCCTAGTACAGTCATATAAACAAACCGTAGTATGTTCAGCCCACGGTTACACGCAAGTCGTACACTGTGAGAACGTCTCACAGGCCGACGCTTGAGAGGCAAACGTATGCAAACACGCTCAGACGAGCACACACAGCCGAGACCGACTAATCAGCCAACTGCTCACTTTTTTCTGTCTCTTCTTGGTCGTCCAAAATGTCCCTCTGGGACAACAGCAGGCCGCTGGGCGGCGGGGACGCATCCCACAGGGCCTGTGAAATTAGCAGCTATTATCAGTACCTGCAACCACAGGTCCTACGGAGAGCGCCTGTAAACAAATCACTGCCATCCCGTTTCCCCTGAATTGCGACAAAGAGCAAGAAGGACGGGGATTCAGGGATCATTAAAAAAAATAAATAAATAAAAATCCAATTTGCAAAATGCAGACAGACTTTCCAGTTTGCCACCCGACTGACCTGTTATGCACAAGGTCCAGGAAAAACAGAGATGCCATTTTAACCAAGAGTCTTTTAGATTTAAGAAAAATTGCATTTTGGTGGCTTTTTTTTTTCTTATTTCTATTAATTTAATCAACAAAGACAAGCAAACTCATCATCAACTACATCAGAAAAGTTGTTTCTTGTTTTTTTTTTTATCATTGTACAATCTAAGCTGTGGTCCAACAACAACACAATTGATTGACAAAATAAAGACATTAATTTCTAACAAAATTTCAACCGCTACATTCAATAAAAGGATAGAAATCATAGGAATAGGGGAGTTTGGAAAAATTAGGACAATAAGTAAGTTAGTGAGTCAGTTCAAGTGAAATGATTATCAAACTGTCCAAAGAAGAATGGCCTCCTTTTCTTTCTTTTTTTTTTTTTCAAGCCAATCACATTGGACAAAATATAATGCCTGGCGACCGTTTAAAAATTGTGGCATTTTAGGATTGACTGATTCAGAGGGATTTTCATTGTTGAGCACGGAAGTCTAAAAAAAAACAAACAAAAAAAACAAGTGTTTTTACGGCAAAACAAAACCCTACGAGACTGTTACTTATTGTTTTGTTGCATTTGAGTGATATTTCACTGACAGCATAACTGATCAAACACAAAATTTGAGGCACCCAAACACAGGAGGGGAATAAAAAAAAACAACTGAAGAATGACATTTGCACAAAGCTAAGTGGAGTTAAGAAATATATAATACAGACTAGACATTACAACAAAAGAAACGTGTTTAAGAAGAAAGTAAAAAAAACCAAACAAAAAAAAACGCAGCAATTGTAGCAGACCTTTGTTGAACACTGCTGAAGGGCACTCTGGACTTTTGGAGGAAAATAAATCAATGAAGGAAGACACTGACACATATGGGAGGCTAATATATTTGGGTGTCAGCATCTGGTGAGTCTTGACTCACTTCTCCGGTCGGGACGCCTCATTGGGAAATAAAACTAAAGGAAGATGAGCTGCAAACTTGCAGCTAAAATAAGGTACAAGCAGAGAAGCCACTTGTTTCCCCCGTCCCCCCATTTATGGCCCGTGTGCATATTTAAATGTGTGTTTGGGTCCATCTGCAGAAGAAAAAACAAAACAAAAAACAAACAAACAAAAAAAAAAAGGCCATCGGAGCTCGGAAAAAGCCGCACTGGAAAACCACACAGAGCAACAAAACAACTGTGGTCCAAGGCGAAGGAGAAGTTTTACGGTCTGAGCTCGCCTGAAAAATCTTCACTTTCGTTTCTGGAGCGTGGTTTTTATTTGGAAGGCAGATCATATAAAGCTGGGGGGCTTTACGCAAGCCAACAACAGCAGACCACCGAGGAACTGGACGTGAATAACAAAAACACTTGGAGAGCCACCTCTGTTTGCGATTCTACTTTACATTTTCCACCAAAATTTGAACAACAACGATGTTTCCTGTCTTGCCTAATTTTTTCCCTCTCATCTCACCAGAAGCACAACCACCCATTTCCTTGTTTGCCAGTCAAACATACAATTGGGGCTTTTTTTAAAAAAAAAAAAAAAAAAAATTGAGTAATGCTGCCAATTTACCATTTTGAGAGCTTAAGAAACGAGTGGGACATGTGACGTCTCCTCTCGACGCGCATCAAGCCCCTCCGCTCGCCTGAATTCAAAACAGGAGCCCCGAGTTTCTACGTGCCACTTCTCCGGACATTGGTTAAGTGCCAGTGCCAGAGAAAACACTGCACTGTGACAGAGCGAACAGAGGCTTTGGACGGCGTCCACGCATGAGACGAGGTGGGGGAGGAGGGGAGAAACAGGAAAAAAAAAAAAAAAACTAAAAAATGCATGTAATTGGTGAGAATCTCTGGCTTCCATCAAGACAGTAATTGGCCAGAGAGAGCCCTTGTGAGAAATATGCGGCGCAAACGTTTTCCCTGATAATCCCATCTTGTGAGCATCTGGCAGCGGCGTGGTCAGAGGGGCAGGAAGAACAACAAACCCGGGAGGGGAGAGGAGAAGAAAATAAAGGACGGGAACATCATTTCTTTTGTTTTGGAGGGCGCAGTAAGCTAAACTACAGTCAGAGTGTGTCTTGCAAGTCCACAACAAAGTTTTACAATGGATTCTGATTTTTAATACCTAAATCTGACGGATGGGTGGGTAACAGACAAACAGATCTGGAAAATACTTCAAATCAACATTTAGGCTTTTCCAGAATTACGCAGACGGTGCAGCAAACCTGTACAGCAACACAGAGACAGAAGTTCAAATAACACATAGGACAGTATTTACAGATGTTTCAATGTGACGTCATGGTGGCCATCGTTTTATCAAAAAACGCTTACACATGCTAAGAAACATCCTACAATAATGTCAAATGTACTGCCTTTTATCATCCATTAAGCCATTTATCAAAAGCTATGGAAAATGATCAAATACAGGCACCATGGGCAGAAAACTTGCATTTCATAGCAGAGCAGTGAGTGCTGCTGGCTGCAGGCCTGCTGCTGTGAAGAGCTGGAAACCAATGACTGGAGGGCGGGTGTGTGTGTGTGTGTGGGGGCGGGGGGAGGACACGGGAGGTTAGGAGAGTTGGGGGGGGGGGGGCACGCTGTCAATGCTGAGGCACAGCTTCCAAGGCCGCAAACGCCACACAGCTGCACCTCAGCTCACGCCGGCAAACTCCACGCAAGGACACAAACGTTCACGCAAAGATCTGACGCTCTTAAGTTTGCATGCTGCCACTTGAGAGCAAAGCACCGACATGCGTTCCGATATGTATGCACGGCTGCCCGCTGTGCGCAGGCCATCTGGTCTAAGTTAGGAGTAATATAAAAAGCTTATTCAGATACACGGTGAGTGTGGATGCAAACCTGGCAGAGCGTAGGCCTCTCTCTCTCTCCCTCTCCCATCCATTTCTCCACCCCTCCCTGCTAAGGCCTGGTTTAAGTCTAGACATCATATTGGAAAACGGCACACATGCCACAAATATACAAGGAATATTCCAAGTGCTACTATTTATGGAGGAAGAAAAAAACAAATGTCTTTCTACCTGCTTTCAGAACGCTGGATGTAGGTCGACTAATGGAAAACAAATGCAGGGAGAAAAAAAGTGCATAACCTTAGCGTTTCATTAATGACTAATTTCAGCAACATGGAGGACTGCGTGTCTGAGCGAGAAACATTTGACTGCGCTCGCTCGCTGGCGCGCATGCACGAAACACACCGAGACAAATACTGAAGGTTACAATTATAGGATGAGACAAAAGCTAAAAGTGAGGATGAAGCAAAGTGTACGGCTGCGTAAATACTTATTTTAGTACCGACCGCTATTACTATTTTATTAAACGTGACTGGTGGCAGCAAAAACAGTGAGTGGAGACAGAAAATGCCAACTTGGTTAATTTGTGTATTTGCCGTCACAAAGAAGCTCCATGGAGTCAGGTGTTTGTACTTTTTAGCAGCTTGACAATCTAAAATCCGTTCGAAGAAAGGGTAAGTATAAGATGTTATACTTAGTTAAAAAATAAATAAATAAAAGTTGAGACTGCATATCCAAAACAGAATGACCTAAATGGTTACTCATTTTACAGCTCGTGGTACAAACATCCTGATGCCATTTTGCATCGATGCAAAGAAGCAAAAAAAACAAAAACAAAAAAAAAAACTATCAAGAATAAAGGAAGGGAAGCTGGGTAAACTCGCTGTGCCTGATCTGTTTGTCCCTCGGATAAATTACAAAGTTCAGCTCAGTAAGCTCAACAAGCTCCTGTATGAAAGGGATGTGTCAGAGGATAGCAGAAAAAACAAACTGTTTTACCTCCTGTGTTGTGCAGAGGAGACAAAAAAAAATAACGCATTAGGATTATGTGGTTAAATATGGAGACAAAACACCAACATTGACAGTAACCGTGATATTAAAAAATAATAGAATGTAATGCTGACTACTGTGGTGGACTGGCAACAGAGATAGAGACCAGTCATCTTCAGCCAAAAAATATGTCCACTTTGTATGGTGTGTTTCCAAATTATATCTTTTGATACTCAATGTACCTGTATTGTGTAATATATAAAAAAAGAAAAAGACATGGCAAAGCTCCACTTAAATTATGCTTAAACTATCCTTTGGGTATTTAAAAAAGTAATTTTATTTCTGACTCCATTCAACTCACTCTCTGTCCGAATTTGCATGGAAATCACAGATTGTTTTTGTGGCCATTCTTTTACGTCATTTGTAAAATCGAACAAATCTGAATTTTCTCAAATGTTCTAGTTTTGTGTTCAACCCTTCGTCGTGATAATCCGAGTGAAAAAGAGACTGCGTTGGCTGTCGGGATTTGATTCTCAGTTGACCGCAGTCAATCAATAAATTTTACGACGTTCAAAGCAAACAAACGGTTATCGGGTTTGTCGAAGGTTTTTTTGTTTTGTTTTTTTGTTTTTTTTGCTTCGTCTTTTCTCTGGAACTGCAGGGAAATGTTTTACAAGCTGAATTATCAGTGAGTGATATCAAAACAGTGAGCAAACTAGCTTAGCATTTAAGCTAACTCATGGGAAAACAGAAATGTAGGAGGTTTTTGAAAAGGGCAGCTGTACGTGTTTAAGTCCTTAGAAACAAAGGAAACGTATACCGGTACTTATTCGTCACTGTCAAAATGCAAGAAATCTCTTTCAAGCATTTATTGGATGTTCTTCTGTGACTGGGACTTGGCAACAGATCAATTCATATCATAGATTTATGAGACAATATAGTCTGATCTTAATGACATTTTGTGATATTTTTGACGTGTTTGCTGCACAGTTAACATCGGATGCAAAGTCAGACCAGGAGTACTTTGGCGTTAAAATCCATTCAAGAAGTCTGATTCGGGTTGCATCAATGCAACCTGAATTAGGAACAAGAATGAACGAGTATGCAAAGAAAGAATGTCAGCAAAAAAAGTAAATAAAATAATCAAAATGATCAAGATCTGTTGTGCGGATGTGGTCCATACAATGTATTTCAGTTGGTGAAGTAAATTTACTTTTCAGTAAAATTCTGACACCTGTGGAAGAATAAAAACAAAAATATCAATTTTTTTCCCCCCAATTACTGAATTTATGATTACACAAAGATGTGTAGTTTAGAAGTTTACAGATATTAGCCATTTTGTCCTGTTCAGGTGATTAGCTAAGACAAGGCTTTAAAAAGTAAAACACCTTTTGGTTACCATAAGTAATTACTTGATTTTAGGAAAGCTGGGTGGGGGTGGGGGGGAATCTGATTGTTTCTGTCAATGGCAATCTCCGGTGGCCAATTCAGCTCTGATTGAGCCTTAAGTTCCCTTTAAATCAGTCCTGGATGACACATGGCAGAACTCGTTTGCGATGTGTTCTCTCCATATTGAAAAGGAAAAGACTTTTCTTCTCGCTTATGGACACTGTGCAGCCAGCGGAGTGGAGAGACACTGAACATGAGTCCTAAATTACAGCCCTACTGAAGAAACAAAAACAAACCAATAGAGCGACCTGTTTCTTATTACCAAACAGGCCGAAGGAGTGGAGAAAGGGAAAGGGGGATTATTTCTGAAGGCAGGGAGGGAAATAGGGAGAAAGGTGATATTTACTGCAGCTCAGACTTACCTTCTGAAGGAAGACAGCCTGTGTTGATTTTTTTTTTTACTCTTTAATGAGGCAATAAATATACAGCATTTAATTCTTGAAAAGACAGGCTCCCTCAGAGTGTGGCGTTTATATTATCAGCTTTTATAGACCTGTCAACACTCAGCACTCTTTCTTTTTTTTTCCTTTTTTTTCCCCCTCATGCTTGATTTTCTGGCTGAGCTACAATTGGATGACATGTGCCAAGTTATGTTTTTATGAACTCGCTTGTTCCAACAAATAGCACATAAATTTTTTCACTTGCTAAAATTCTTGAGCCGGCCTGTGTACCTACGATGCGAACTGCAGGGGTTGTTACCGAAGAGTTAAAATATATATATATATATAAAAAAAATGCCTTTACAGAAAAATGAGCTGAAAAGAGTAGTCAGTGATTTCATATGAAGGCAAACGGGGCTTTAATGTGACATAAGCTGTGGCTGTAAATGTTTTTTAATAGGTCATAAAGAACAAGAGGTCTTTAGTTTTCTGCTTTGGGAGGCCGTTCAATCAAACGAGTGACAAAGTGAAAGAGAGAGAGAGAGAAAAAAGCTGAATTCTGTAGAGTGTCACAATAAAGCAACTTTGACAAGTCTATAATCTCAGTCACAAGTTATTTGCTTTTTATGAAAGGGTAGCTCAATCCTGCAGTCGGTGTTTGTGCGTTATGTTTTTCATACAATTTTCCACTTGTGAACAAGTCCAATAACACATCACAGGCACACGGGGGATATTTATTAACCTTTTGGGAAAAGGCAGAAAAACACCAGACCTTTTTAATTGCCACCAAGACAACGTCACTCTAATTGATCCTTTTAAATATGAAAATTTACATATGTGCATATATAATCACCTGCTGCAATCTTGCACCCTGTCGACAGCAACAATTAAAAGGAAATTCTCTTTCACTCTTCCTCGTTTTCCCGCGAGGGAGGCTGGAGGGAGGGGGGCGCGAACGCGCGTGCGCTGCATTTCAAATCGAGCCCTAATGCGCCGACGCCTCTCCCACACCTACAGAAAGCCGGCATTAGACTTGTTTAAATCAATTAGGCAAATGTGAAATGAGCAAAGAGTACAAATGTCTTCCCTTTTTCACCTCCGAGCTTCCAAGCGCCAGAGTAATGGTGCCAGTCGCACGCGCACGGCCACCCACCCTCGCTTCCATCTTCATCTGCGTCCTTTAGTCGCCTCGCCACCTCCCAAGCCTGACCTTATCTCGACGCAGGAGCACGTAAAGTATTTTTGTTTGTGGATAACAGAGTAGATGGGCTGAGGTCAGACCCCTCGCATAAACACGCACACACACACACACACACACACACACACACAAAGGACTTACAGAAAACATCTCTCGGGGCGCGTTTAAGAGGAGCGCTGTCAGGGTTGAGGTGAGTGTGCTAGCTAAAGTCTTTGGTAAATGCCATGAAAACAGGTGCAGCGTTCACGTCTGAACTTTTATTTTCGTTTACATAATGACATCAGAGTAGCAGCTCATTAGCCAAATTGTCACTGCTGCAAAGGCGGAATCCTGATTACGTTGATGAGTTGAAGGTTTCCTTCGTCATCTCAATTTGCTTTCATTGCTTTTTTTTTTTTAAATAAAAATGGAAAACTTAGTGATTTCCCTCATATTGTATGACATTTTAGAGATCAAAGCATTTTTTTTGGAAGATCTAAATTAATTGAAAGAAAATGATCAAAATATATATTATTCTTTATAGCATCTTTGTAATCTAACTGAGTTTTGGGGATTCTTATCTCCCTCCTCACTTGTTAAAACACAGAAATATTTTTATTAACAAAAAAAAATTGTTTGACATTTTTAAGAAAGGTGGAAAATAAATTTCACGTTTCATAATGAGGCAATTCACTTTTTCGATCAAATTTATATTTCATCATGTTACAACTAGTGTTCTACATAGTAGACCACCACAAAGTAGAGCCTAATAATCTCACCTTCTTCCCTGCCCCAGCCAAATGAAACCACCCCACAGCATAATACTGCCATCACAATGTTTCATATTTTGGAAAGCTGAGTTTAGTGTTCGTTTTCTTTCACACGCAATGTTTTCCACATACCAAAACATCCAATATTAGACCTGAGCACCATTTTTCAGGTGTGTTTTGTCCTCTGCATGTTTTGTGAAGCTGACTTTCTGTCAACAATGGCTTTCTTCTTTTTATTCTTCAACAAAGGTCAGATTTGCACAACGCACAAGTTGAAGTCAGCGTAGTTGTTTTTACAATCCGGCTCTCCTCTGATCCACTCTACAACTTTTATTCATGACCTGTCGATAACTGTTGACGATAACCGAGTAGCTCTTTGCACGATAACGTTTTTATATCGCAAGATCTCGAGCCGTAAGACTTGTCCCACCCCAACAAGGCCAATGAATGAATGGCCAAGAGAAGATGCATGGGAAAGCATGACAACTACCAGTAAGGTATTCTCTGGTGTTATTCCTGAAGAGTGAGGTTAGACTCGTAAGAAAGAGAATTATAATTCACCTTACAGCTTGACTTGGATTTAAGTGTTTAAATTTTATTTTATTTTATTTAATTTTTTTGGTTTGTTTGGTTTGGCAACACGATTAGAGGTGAAACAAACTGACTGGAAGGAGGTCAGGGAAATATCACAGTTCTGGCTTTAAATCCGCTCTGTCACAGAGTTAAACCTGCATGATGAAAGTAAACCGTAATGTCACCCAATATGCTGCAGCCTGATTCTAATCGGCCCTGCGAGTAAGCGAAGCGCCGTCCGTCCGCCGGGTTTGAGACGAGGCTTGTGTTTTGCTCCCGATGTCTCTTAAGTCACATTAAGTGCTAATGATGCAGCGAATCTGCAGAAAATCTGACTAGAGGATATTAATTTGAAACTAAATCGGAAGGCAGAATTACCGACTGCTTGTTTTTAAAAAAAAAAAAGAGAAGGAGGACAGTCCTGAGGAGGGAGTCTGTGCCGACGCAGCACTCTTGAAATGAGATCAAGACGAATAACAGAGGAGAAAAGAGCAAAGGAAGGTGGACATGATCGTGAAAATATCTTTTTAGCCGTTTAATTTAGCCAGCGATGATTGATTTCCCAGTCTCCTGTATAAATATTTCACCAGCCACACATGTGATTATTGAGCTTTTTGCTATTAAATTAGCCACGTAACACCTATTAAAGACTTAAGCCTAAATTGCTGTAATGAGATGAAATATTAAATTATAATAACAAGCTATTCAAACATTGTATTCAGCTGCAGACTCCATTGTAATTACTGCCACGCAGTGGTAAACCGGCACACTTAGACAACCTATCAATCCGCGCTAGGAGTAATTCAAGCAGCCTTTTCATCCAGAGGCCTGTTATTCCATATGTAATGTCATAAACTCGCCGAGTGTGACAGCGAGAAAATAAAACATTTTTTAAAAGGCTCCGTGTGTGTTCCTGCTCTGCGCTGGCAGTCAGTACCGAGGAGGGCCGGCTTTGTCCCGCACACAAAAGAGCCCTAAACGTGAAGTTTGGGACGCTTTAAACAAGTAGACCTTTAACGGCTTAATGCAGAGCAATGGAAATTTAACATAAAGTTAAAAGCAGACATGTTTAGACACTATAAAAAGACATAATATTTTTCCTTCTTGCTTGAGATTAAATCTGATTAAACTTCTTTCGCATTAGGTCAGTGAGGTCATCAGAATCGTTTCTATTTGCTAAATGGCAGCATAAATAACAGAGGTAAATGCTCTGATTTTTTTTTTTTTAAACTTTATTTAAAGGCATTTTACCTTATCGTTTTGTAGAACTTCCTTTTGAACTGTGTGACTCGAATATATTTCCACAGACCTTTCGTAATATTTGCTCATTCCTCCTGAATTGGTGTAACTGAGGTTTTCAGGCCAACTTGTTCTCCCACACCTTTTCTGCTCTGTCCATAACTTTTCTGAAGCACTGAGATCAGGACTTTGTGGAGCTCCAAAACATTCCCTTTGTTGTTTTGAAACCTCTTCGTAACCAATATGGAGACGTGCTTCAATTCATGCCAAGTGTTAAACCCAGCTCGCTGCGCATATCGACTTTACTCATCTATTTTGTAAAGTGCATCAGTCCTTCCGACACCAAATCACCCCCAAAACATGATGCTGCCACCCCCATATTTACGTTACGCTTTGGTGGTGTCCTTAAGGTTGCAACCTTGCATCTTTTCTAATTTAATTATGGTCATCGTCGTTCAAGACTTTTAAAACATGTCTCCAGAAATGGTCTTTGTCACTTTGCAATCTGACTTTTTCCATGTTCGATTTGGAATAATGGCTTCTTGGCGGCATTTCAACCAAAACGTAAAGCTTTAGCCACCATCTTTACAAGTTAATTTGCTTTTGTTATGGGGTTGATATGCACATTTTGCGACAAAGTATGTTTTTACACCCCAAAACTACAGACGTTACTCCATTTCACTCAAATCTTTTGAACATAACGCTTGTAAACCTACATCATCTTTTAATCGTAGAAAGATGCTCGTTCCTCTTAACCAGATACTTCTCTAAGTGAATAAGCTCATTATTCTGGCATTTGGCAAATATAAATAATTTTGGTAATCCTAACTGCTCCGAAAAACACGACAAGTTCAGTCTTGGGAGTTCAATGTCTTACAGTGAGGAATATTTTGGGGGGTAATATTACAGAAGTAAACCACATGTAAAATAAGCCAACATTGTACGGAAGCCGAGTTACAAGTTTCCTATTTGCCTAAAACTCATTTTCTTCTTACTCCTTTGGTCAGTACTGTGAGATCTAGTGTTTCTCTGTACAAACAAATGATTCGGGTTGATCTGGGTTATCAACAAAAACGCTAGTGGTGTGGAGGGAACTGAGTGGGAGGCTCATCGGTACGGTCCCAAGGTGCAGAGCTGGACCACGCAGTCCAGCCCTCATCCGGGCCTTGCTTCCCTGTTCCCTTATGTCCATTATGAATTTCACAAATGGATGTGATAATTACAGGATGGGGGTCAGAGCTAATGAGAGGTCCCCCAGGCATCCATTTATTAAACCTATTTCAATTTCTGAGGGGGAGTGAGGCGGCGGCGACGGAAGGAGGGGGTCCGACGATTCCATTTTCCTGGTTGTAATTAATTATGTTGCAAATAAAATTTTGAGCCACTTGCAAATCAGAATTTTTTATTTTATTTTTTTTGTCTCATTTCATCTTATCCTTTTTCTGTCATCATCCTAACTAAAACTGCACGAATGAAATACATTAAAGGTAAAGTTTTGTGCTCCATTAATTCCTGGTTTTACTGCCGCTGCTATTTTGAACTGAGTTCAGTTAAAAAAAATTAAGTAAAATGTTTAAGTTGTGTTGGAGAAGGAGGTACAGAAGTAAAAAAAAAAAAAATCAGATGTCATTACTTCTCAGGCGAGACTAATTGTTTTATTAATTAAGCAGGTAATTCTTACACTTAGCGCGCTGCTAATGGCAGGTGAGGCACAAAAGCAGGCTGCAGCAGCTGTGACTCTGACATTAAAAACAAAGCCGACGCCACTTCCTCTAACACCGTTGGATTATTTTAACTTCCCTAACAGCCATGATTTCATTGAGCCACAGGTAATGTACTTCTGATTTATACCTCAGAGAACCGGGGGGTGGGGGACGTCTAAGCAGGGACAGACTGATTCACATTCTATAAGATATACCTCATAAATCCTCTCCGTCTTTTCTTTGTTCATTTTTTTTCCATCATTTGCATCATTTACATGCAAAGATATCATCATGTCTGTATTTTTCCAGACATGACCAATCAGCATATTACTGTAACTGAGAGGGGCTGCTAATGACCGAGACATTGGGCCAAAGTTTAGACGCTCCAGACCAGATCCAGGGGGCATCAGGGCGGATCGTATTCCACACGCCACTCAGAAGCTTGGATTAAAGCTCATGATGGTTGGTTAGCAGTGCCATGAAGGCTGCAAAATGATTACCGTGACATAAGGAAAGTCCGTGTTTTTTTTGTTGCTAACCAGACGCAACCCCAGCGAAACCGTCCATAATCAATTTATTCCAAAGTGTCTCCCAACCATCAACTGCTACGGCGCGATCCCACAGCTGCCCTTAAAAAGCTGCAGCTTTGCATTCGAGGCTCATGTGGTCGCTACGGAGATGCATTACAGCTCAGTCGATGACTGGGGACGGGCTCATTTTCAGCTTGAGCATCTTCACTGTAACAAGATGATCTGACTCTCAAAACATCCTAATTTGTTTTGTTTTTTCTATTTTTCTGAGCTTCGGGATGCATCATGGCTTGATGGATAATTTGCACATTACCACAGGAATCACAGCTTTAATCCCGTTAATCTCTCATGATATTGTGTTGTAAGGTCTTTAGCTATAAATGTGAGTGGTTTCTGCACTTCCACCATTAGTTGTAGTCTTACTGCGGAGAAGAAAACGCTACCAAGACTTTAGCAGGGAGCAAGTAGGTGTTTTTTGTGGCTTTTTTCATTTCAGCTCACTGGAACAGTTAAAATTACAAGTGGCAGAATATAATTTTATACAGATCAACCATAGTAGAACATTTCTGTAACGCTTTGTTTGACGGGGTGTGCATAAGACTGTCATAAACGTGACGTAACACCTGTCATGAACATGAAGGAGTTTTCATGAATGCTCATGACTGTTGTCATGAAGTGGGATTTGGCAAATAATGACACTTTTAACACAAAGTCGACCATTTTAATGAAACTTTAGATTAAAAGTGCCATTATCTACTGAGTGACACTTCATGACAGCAGTCATAAACATTCATGAAGACTCCTTCAAGTTCATGACAGGTGTTGAGTCATGTATGATATGACACCTTCATGTCAGTCTTATACACAGCCCCTCAAAGTTTTACCAAAATTTCTTATAATAAATCACCTGAGTTGTTGGTCGAATCCAGAGCCAACCCAGGCTGCCTTCCTTCAAAAACTCCTAAGAGCATCCCCTACTGTTATGTGTTGGCCCCACATCATAGATAATCTTCACCCTGTTGCAATCAGGCTTCCTACATATTGTCACCACAACAATGAACCACCGGCGTCTCAAAAGCAACTTTCGTTTTGTTGGCTCACCACTCACGGGAAGAATAACCCCGATTCCACGTTTCCCTTTATTTGAAAATGATGGCTCTCCCTGCGGTCCGCTGGAATTGAAAGCCTTGCAAATGGTTCTGTTACCCGTTCCAAAGGTGATGAATGTCACCGACTTCCTCTTGTTTCTCATCTGTTCTCGAATTCCTCTAGGTTGAAACATGATGTGCTTCTTCATATTATATAATTTTTTTTCAGTGTGGCAAAAGAACAAAAACAGAATAAATCTCTACTTTTTCTTGGCACTTATTCCATAAGCCCCTTTACAGTCTTTAGAATGTTGGATGACACTATAAGGAGCTTTTTCTTTTTATGCAGATTCATATTATTTCTGATAATTTGATTTGTAAAATGACAACATTTTTTACACTAAGTTGTATCTCCCTCAGTGCATCCAAATACATCTTCTGAAACCAAAGACAGGTTTTTTAAAAAAAATGCTTACAAGTAACATAAATGCAAGGTTTTGGTTGAGCCGCTCTGATAGGACATTTTTCCTGCATGATAGTAGCAGTAGAGGGGCTTCAATAATCACCTGTCCCTGGCAGGTAAGCATTGACGCTGACAACCGTCCACCCACTACAATCGCACAGGCATACACACCTATACACACACACACACACACACACATCCAGGTGAGAAAAAGCTGTCAGTATCAGTTCGGTTTTGCAGCACCGGACACCCACCAGTCCAAGCTCAGAATGCACACTATAGCTGGCAAACTGCTATTTTCTCAGCACGCTCCCTTAACAAAGTTTTTTTTTTTCTCTCCCCCTTTTATCAAACCTCTAAGAGTCTCTGAAGGGAAAGGTGGGTATTATACACACTTGAGCAGATGCTAGGATTATAAAAGTGGAGAAGAGAGATAAAAAAATAAAAAAAACGTCAGGTGAAACGGATGGCTTGTACTGAATTAAAGCGAACGCATTTCGGAAGCAGGATCAGATGGAAAAGAAGAAGTGAGGAATGGCTTAAATGAACCAACCGATTAGAAAAATCGATAACTTCTGTTCGTCGTTTCTCCAAAACAAAGTGTGATCCTCCCTAGAAAGACCTGCCTCTCTTTTCACTCTCTCCTGCTGGACCTATCTCTCTCTCTCTCTCTCTCTCTGTCTGCGTCTAGCTGACAATCCAAGAGTGCAATTTCCACATAACAGATTGTTAGGACTGTCACTACATCCACTGATTTACACAGTCACAAAAATGGTGGAGGCAGGCAAATGCATTTCTGCTGCTGTTTACATCTGGTCATGACAAACAACACACCGAACCACTGAAATAAGTAAAAAAAAAAAAAAAGATTTCCTCACACAGACAGCTTCCAGATGGACTCCGGCGCAATGTGACCCCCTGCTAAATCCTATTACCCCCGACTCACCTCGCTGAAATGAAGTCCTACCTGGTGAAAAGAGCAGCAGGCGTGCCAGCTTCGAATGTGCCCACACTCCAGCTGAATCCCATTGTTCCCAGAGATATTTGCATGTGATAGATAGATAGATAGATAGATAGATAGATAGATAGATAGATAGATAGATAGATAGATAGATAGATAGATAGACATGCTTCTTCATGGCCCCCCTTTGGC
>NW_006800078.1:1364933-1433366 GCF_000485575.1 Poecilia formosa
GCAACATTCTGATTTTATGAGAGCTGTGGGTTCTCAGTAACTGTAAGTTATAATAACTGATTTTTTTGGGGGTTTTTTTTTGGTGGTAACAATTTGTAATCGCAGCTCTTTACTTGCCAGAAACAATCAAAATTCAAAGAAAAAAAACAGGATCACTGTGTGAAATGATTGACTATTTTGAACAGAAACACCGAAAATAAATCAGTGACATCCTTAATGTGTGTGTTCTGTGATCATAAGAACGCTGGTCTGCACAATAATCCATTAGACAATGTGTCTCATAAAATCCTTTGATCATAAGGAGAACAGTGGCTTCACAGCAGGAGTATCCAAGGAGTACCCTTGTGCATTTAAATGTCTGAAAAATATATAACGCCATTTAACTGGGACCTAAAAAAAAATAAGTGTTTGGAAGAGAGGAAATTTATGAAATGACTTCGTTTCCATGAAGCCAAAATGAGGTTTAGATACAAAGCCAGGGCCATGGGTTCCTAATAGATTTACCCCGATGCCACAGCCGCCATTTATCCTGCTCCAAAGCCTCACAATGCAACGGAGTGCTCCTGAATAGCACGGGCAATTACAGCGCGTGCATGCGCGAGTGTGTGTGTGTGTTTATGTGTGTGCACTTTGCTCTTTCTCCTTTTCCAATTACAAAACCCCCACTACTCACTCCCACCGCACTACACGCGCACACGCACGCACACACACACACACACCTTCAAGTAAATGTAATAACATGAAACTACGCAGCCATGTGCACTTTGCTCTTTATAGAAGCCTAGTCAGTTACCATGGCAATGAATTTTTTTCTTTTAATCTTTTTTTTTTCTTTTTTGACTTACCCCTAACATTTTATTACCCATCATTATGTATCATTAAATGCTTACATATTAATGTAAAAAAAACAGGGGTGGTGTTGACGGGAGGTGGGGTAAGTGTGAAATTAGGGGCGCATCTATAACAGAGGGAACACCTGAAAAGGCTCCTGATGGTTTGATGTGTCATATGTAACCCTCCGTCTTCTGTGTCGTTTTACGCCAAAAAGTCAAGTCACAGCGAAAACGAAATGCGAACAGACTAGCAAATCATTTCACATTTTTATCATGAATGTTTTTCCAAAGAGGAATGAAGATTTTTCTTATTCCTAACAATTTTATAAACAAAAATATGATCTTTCTTGCATTGCTAATTTTGCAATCATTCTGGTCCAGCTCTCTGCTGAGTGTTTGCACCGACTGAGCAAGGCGTGCAAAAGACAAAAACAAACTCTTGCTGTGCACAGTCTCTGCTCTCGGGTCCATTAGCAAGCCTTAGCATGACAATACATAAATAATAAAACATGTTGCAGGTAGGTCATTATGCATTTTCCCAGGCATGAAGCCCTGTCAGACATCCCAACTTGTGAACGTATCACATCACCAATGTGTAAATCGTGCACTGTTGTGGTGAAAAGAGGGATGAAAGAGGATCAGCAGGATCAACAACCGGAGTTCCTAAAAGAAACATTGCAAGGACGTTGTCGATATCAGTTTGGTTGTTGTGTCACACTCTTCACATCTGCAGATGGCAGACTAGGCTGAATAAAGGGGAACTTAATATGAATTACATGCCACACTTTCCATATTTTCATCTCAAAAGTTTCAAAGTCATCCATCCTTTTCGTCTCACTTTATCACATAAGGCCTCAAGTTGTAGCGCTATTCAGTTGTGATGTATTTAAAAATGATCACATAACCATTTAATCCTCCTTCCTCTTCTTCTGAGGAATAAAATAAGCATCAGAACCTTTGTTTTTTTTTTTTTGTTTTTTTTCTTCCACTCAAAGCGTTTCTCTCCTTGCAGTAAATAGTTCCTGGACTCTATTTCCCGCTTTTCCAGCCGGTCTGTGTTTTTGTGCACAAAGGGAGAAGGCAGAGAGAGAATTTCATGACTACAAAAGCAAAGGTTAACATTACTCACAGCATAAAAACAATTTAAAAGGGAGCAAAAGGCCTCTAATGGCCCGACAGTCTTCAAAGAAAATGTATTTTGCGCTCAAAATAATTCATAGCTTTTTGCTGGTGGCTTTTCAGCTTCCCGGAGACCCAGCATGAACCACTGTATTTTTCCCAGCAGGCTCTCTGCTCCTCTCAAAATGGCCTTCACCAGGGCATGCTTCGCATCCCCTCCAAATATTGACAGCGCCCGGCTCATCGCTTATTGGAAAAACGACTGTAAGTAATGTTTTATCAGCCGATGTAATCTCCACACCTGTATTTTCTCCTGTCGCACGACAATATTTGACAGGATTAATGATTCGATCCGGTGGCATTTATTTCCCATTACTGTCAGTCTCGCGAACAAACAACTCGCTTGCTGGTGGCATTTTAGTGTGGAAAGCTCTGCCTGTGTGTTATTCATGAGCTGCAAACTTTTCTTTAAGACGCGTCTTAGCAGCCTGGAAGTGAAACTGCGGTCTCCTTGGGATTCTTTATGAGTGACTCCCAGCTAAATGATGTCTGCATGTCAGATTTAGACCCTATTTTTAGTATCCGAATCAACAGAAATCATGTCGGCCACTAAAAAACAAGTGAGTTTCAATAAACCTTGCAACCTTTGAACTTCCTTTGCTTCGGGGGTCTCCTGTTTACATCCCCAAGGACCCACGCGTCCTGACAGCTTGAGTGATGATCGGCGGACGGTTGTCCCAGTGTGCCTCCTTCTGCTATTTTTAGCCTGCGCCAAACACAGACACCAGAATATGGGTCTAAACAAATGATTAATAGGGCACCCCGGGTCACGCCGATGACCTGCACGTCCCTTTTAACAGCCAATAATGGAGGCCCTCCGGGGCCAGAAGGTTTAAGAAGACTTTCTAATAAAAGTAACAAGACATGGAGATGTGTTTTTTGGAGGAGAAAAAGTTGCGTCTCGATTTGAAATGCTGACAAGTTAATAATCCCTTCTCAAATGGCCCTACCGCAGTAAAATGGCCAGTTTGTTCTTACTTTTATTGCTATCATCTGTCAGTCAATCACATCTTTTCTGTGTTTTTTTTTTCTTTTTTTTGCCTCGCCTAAAGTGGACTGAAAGAGCTAAAACAGCTTTATAGTAATGCTCTGACTGGGGCTTTATTCTCCATCCTTTTCTCTCTTATTATTATTTTTTTTGCTTGAATGTGAATTCTTATTGTAGTTTTTGGCAGGAAATGCTTAATGGATTCCAAAGGATGTATTCATGACATGGTAATGAGATTCAGTATTGTAAGGAGTTTTTACCTGAAGAAAGAGGCTTTGTCCAGTCTTCCGCCGCTCAACCGTACAGATTCCCAGTTGGGATTCGGCTCTACACCGATATTATCGTAAAACACGCGGCACAAAAGATTCGAGAAGAAAGTGGAACAGTCAGTTGTGACATGCTTTATTGTGCGTGCAGTGAGACAATTTGGTTCCTGCTCGAAGCTAAGGATTCTGTACTTGATTGTTTTCCGACCGCATTTAATATCGATTGAAAATAAAATACTGAAATAGAACAAACTTGTTAAATAACGTGTTGTATTATATAATAAATCATGTAAATATTCAATATTGTACCAGGAGTGTTAGCCCAAATTTCATTGAACAGCTTTCATATCTGTAGAATTACTTAAATAGAACATGAAGTGCGCTAAAGTAGCTCAACAACACACCGTGCCCCAAACTAAAACTGTTCAAGAACAGCCAACACACAAAGTCACTGGCATCTGGCAGTCAGAAAAGCCTTACAAAGTCATTTGTAAGATTTTTGGGCTCCAGTCAAACACAACGAGAGCCAAAATCCTCAAATGGACAAGAGATAGAACAGCAGCGAACCTTCCTTTGAGCGGCTGACCAACCAAAATTACTCCAAAAGCGGGTCAAGGATTCATCCAGGAATGAATCCAAGAACAACATGCAGAGAAGCTCTGCAGGCTTTGGTTACATGAGGTAAGAGGCTGGATACAGTCAACAAACCAAAAGAAAAAAAGAAAAGAAACACAAAGTCCCACTTTACATTTGCCACAAAAAAAAAAAAAACATTGTGATGATCTTAAATATGGCGGCGACGATGGAGCTACTTTGCCGCACCAAGAACTTAAATCATAAAACCATGAGGCCTCCTCTTTAGCAGAAAATCCCGACTCAGAGTTCAGTAAGTCTATCTCTGAATGGCTCCAAAACACTAAGCAAGGTTTTGGAGTGGCCTAGTCAAAGTCCACAATTTAAGCTGATTGGGATACTGTAGTTTTGTTTTAAACAGGCTGTTCATGCCACAAAGAATGGTCTTGAATTCCTTTACAAGGGCATAAAAACTCTCATTTTCGTCCCAAACGCTTGGCAGCAGCTGAAGTCATTAGTTTATTTCATTATTAGGTCACAGTAAAACAAAAACAGAAGAAAAAAAATTTAATGTTGTAAAAACTTTGATTTGCGTAAGAATAACTGGTAATTTAAGCTCTCTGCAAACTATGATTTCATCTAAATGATGCAAACGATAAAACGTCTGTGCTGATAGGACAGTCGAACTTTACTTAAATAATTGATGCCAGAGCCTAAAAAGACTGAATGTTCAGGGTTAAACCAGAGGAGAAGTTTTAACGAAGCAGTTTATGGGTGTGCATTCTTAACGGGGGTCAAGATATTGGAGAACTATTTTAAGTATTTGTTGTCAAAGTGATGGCAAAACCTTCTTAAGACAGGTGTGAGCTGAATTCTGAGGAAGACTGCAAAAGTGCGTACAGTAGTTGTGAATTTGCAAACCACTCCGCTGCCTTTCTGCTTAGTTTGCAGCTGAAGCAGTGAGTGCCTCTAAATCCAGATTAAAAACCCACCTGTTTGGAGTTGCCTTTGAAACATAATCAATGAAACGTTAATCAATAATATGATTTTGTAACGATGGCAAAATATAACATTTCAATTGTTGACTGTGTGTTCTATGGCTTTGTATTTTTGTGTTTTTATTTCAAAGCACTTTGAAGTATCTTGTAGCTGAAAGGTGCTATACAAATAAAATTTGATTGACAGTGATTCTTTTGGGGAGGGGGACAATTTCACACTATGCTGACGACAAAGTATATCACTTTATGGATTTTACTTAGAGTCCATGAGCTGAAAGGCATGACAAATATGTATCTAATTAGGTCTTAATAGTGGTCAGTTATTGCTGCAAGAGAAAATGTTATAAGAGGGCCTGGTCAAGAAAAGTGCTGAGATTTATTTCCTAATTTCTTGTCTTTTTTTTTTTTATGACACCGCAAACCAGTCCTTTTTGGTCTGGAAAAAGATCTTACACTTATCCATGTGTCAATTGCACATTTAAAAAAAAACATATGTTAATATTACATGTATTCTGCTCGAGGACGCATTAGCAGTCCGGCCGACGGACAGTGCAGCTGCAAACGCGCCACCACTTGATTGCTGCCACTTCACTTCCCCTCTAATTAACCGAGTTCCACCCGAGCAGGAAGCCTTGCGGCGGTGTCATCGCGACTTTGAGATTTCTGCAAAAAAAAATAAATAAATAAAAATGCGAGCGCAGCGCGTGAAAAACGCTCCGTTGTGCAACGAGCGAACCGCTGCACTCGCCGAAGTGTCACCAAAACCACCACGCAGACAGTCGGAGCTGGGTGACTCAGACAAAAAAAATCTGTTCTGCATAAAAGGGCGGGAAGGTGGTGAGAGGAGGAATTATGTGACCACGTCTTATGAAATCAGTCTCCATCTGATATGCGAAACACGCTGAACTGCATTTGCTTTAAGGGCCGTTAGAAAAAAAAACGTGTTTTATCGTTCTTCATCGGTAAGATAGGGAGCTTATTAGCAGGATAATGGAGCCTTCTCCTGTTGCTCTGGTGCCTGCCTCACAATAAAACATTACGTCTTATAATCTACTGACTTCACCCCAATCAGGTTGTCAAATACTATTCTTAATCGTCACAGATCGCATGCAGTGCATTAAAGTGGCGTTGCCGTAAACACCATATCTATAATAGCGTTTGACAGGCCGCCTTTGTTTACGCCATAATAACTGGGTGTTTGAATAACTTCTCAGTTACTTTAAGTAGCAGGCCAGACTCACTCTGCTTCCATTCAGCTGTAAAGCCTGATAACCCGCACTGACATTTGGCATAAAGGGGGAAAGTGGACGGTCGCATCGCAACACAGAGCCTGACAGACTCTCCACCTGCAGGCACGAGACACAGGAGGGTTTTTCCGAGGCTCGTTTTATCGTGTGCATTTGTTTGTCAAGTCATACGGACGGATCTGTACATATCTGCGTAGAAAATTAGCTTTTGGCAAATGGATGCACTTAACTGTTTTAAGAGGACTCGTTTTGCCTGCATGCTCCACCTTTTTCCAATCTTCCATGACATTTTTTGCCAAGCCTGAAGGCAGCACTTGTTCCTGAATGAATCTGCCTCTTAGCTTGGGTGAAGTGCCCGCACTAGCTCCACTTTATGCTATCTGGGCCTGATGAAGAGATGCAAGATTTGAGATGGTCCAGATTGACTAGTGAGCAACAAGAACCCATACTGGGATCCGCTCAGATCCTGCAACCCGAGAGGGCAAAGGGGTCCTACAGGATGCCTGGCTGGGGATAAATGAATCCAGATGCTTCCCTGCAAAGAGAGAACAACCAGTTTTTTAGGGAGCAAATAGAGGCTGCCCACTTTTTTTTTTTCTGTCGTTTGTCAGGTCCCTGCGCTTTCTCATAACCGCTGATCACAGGGGCCTCCTTGCAAGAAGCATTGTGGGGAATTATCTGAGGGGCGTTTGTCTTTGAAGGAAAACGAGAGCAGCGGCAAATCTCCTCAGTCCTTTCCTGTTCCTCTTCCTGCCGGCCTGCCAGCTGGGCTGAAGACGGATGGAGCGAGGGGAGGATGGCCGCATTGGTCTAAACGACTTAATGGAAGTTCAAGTTGGTGCTGAAAGTTTTAGGGTGCGAGATATGAATGAACGTGTTTAAGTTATCCATCCTTCCGAGTGTTGTCACTTTACAAAGTGCTGCTGCTGCTGAATTGTCGTTCTCTTTCAATCACTCTTTTTTTTAACCTTTTTTCAGACAATTCACAGATTTTTTCCTCAGTTTTTGATAAATGGTACAGACATTTTTTATATATATTTTTTAGAACATTTTATTTGACACAAAACACTTGCCTTTCTTTGTCCATTTAAAGCGCAGGTGAATCAGGAAAACGTGTTCAACCCAGGGATCTAAGGTTAAAAAGAATAGGCCTGGTGATCAAACCCTTGGGAAGGGGAACAAGGGGAACATCTTCTTGTCTCTCTTCACAAGAAAGCAGCGGCACTCGTTTAAGAAGGAAGTGTAACGTCTTGGTCAATGTTGTCCAGCAGCAGCATTCAGTCGTCATGGTTACTATCGGTTGTGCTAGCATGTCGCCTTCACTACTGGTCCTACTAGCCCTGGGATTGTTTCCAGCACACTTGAATCTCCAGTAACCTTCATCAAGCTGGCGCTTTGCATTCGTCATGGCCAAACGTTTGCGACTGGATAAAAATCAGATCCACACGTTTAAACCTTCAACAGAGTCGACGCCTCCAGCAAACAATCACTTCACAAAAGCCGAGGGGTCCAGACCCTCTGTGTGAAGTGAAGCGTAGAACAAGGAGCTGTTTTTTTTTTGTTTTTTTTTAAACCAGGCTAACTTTATCCTAAAAACATAACATGAAAATTGACAAGCTTCTCCACAAGTGGATGTTACTGACAGAATTTTGGCAGTTTTTGGTTTTTACACAGCAATGCTGCCACCCCACGACGAATGGTCGCCCTGGCAGTGAGTCATATTGCCCACATCAAAAATGAAACACACTAGCCTTACGTTGTTGCACTCTTACGCATCGTTACGCATCATTTTGCTGAATTTTCAAATATTTGGTAGAAAAGCACTTTTCTTTTTTCTTTCTTGAGCCTACAAAAAGCCATCTCAGAATGCAATTAAGTTTTTCGAGGATGTGAAATTGCCACTACCAAACCAAACCAAACCAAACCACACTTGTGGCATCACAGTGGAGTCGCAAAAACAGTTTAAGAAGGGCGTTCAAAAGTTGGGGAAACTGTACCTGTTTAGTTCATGCGCAATATTTTTGTAATCTTATCTTGAATCAAGAGGTAGGTCGCCATGTCGAAAACAAAAACAACGGCGCGATAACACAAGCTTCAAAGCTTCTCCTCAACTACAAACTGCAACAATGTGTTTCTCACCAGGGACCTCAGAAGTAACCCGTGTCACGACTAATCTGCCCAGCTCTCCTGATGCCATCCAGATCCCTCATCCTGAAACACACACCGGCTTCTTTGTTTGCTTCTCTTGGGGTTTAGACAGCTTTTTTTTTTTTTTTTTCCCCCCCGCTATGTGGAACATGCAGTAGCACGCACACACACACACACACACACACACACACGCACACATGCAGATGCACACAGGGTTACAGCAATTCCCAAAACAGACACTCACTTTTAAATCAACATAAACGTTTGGCTATATGCTCAGATTGCACATGCTTAACCACACATCCACACGCCTACACTCACAAACCAGCCTGCTGTCTGAGGCAGATGTAGCAACGAGGAATAAATGACAAATTTCCTATTTCATCTCAGCAAGTTCTGTCTGCTTTGACTCACTGTTAACTTTTCCTGCCAGCATCATGGAAGGCCAAGAGTTAAATTAAGGAGGACTAAATTTCCAGACCAAGAAAAAGGGACTGTCAACCCAACTTTGCTCAATCATTTCAGGAAAGTGGTGGGGGAAAAAAATGGCCGTCTTTCCACTTTGTCTTCACGGTAGTCGCAGCAAACCGGGTGTGAAATGTCTTGAGGATCGCTTACAAACACCGGCCATTCTTGCATGAACGCCTCTCCTTTATCGTGTGGATTCGTAACGAGACATTAGTTTTATTTATGAGAAAATAAGGGCATTCATTTATTTTTTATTTTTTTTACAAATAGGATACACAAATCAAGCCTACATTTAAAAAAAAGCTGTTATCAGCATTGAATAATTGAGTTAAGGGGATGAATAGTCTGGGTTACAATTTTTATGCTTGTCTTAATATAAGGTGATCCTGATTCCAAAAATATAAGCAAAAAAAAAAAAAAAAAAAATGCTCCTTTCAGAAATAAGATGGGTTTTAAAGAATTGTCGTCCGGTTGAAGAATTTGAGATAAATTTGGAGTGGCCTACTTTAGATTTCTAATCAGAGTTGATCAAATGCAACCAAGAATCGAGAACAGTTTAGGCCCAACTTCGAGCTTTCATCACCCAGAATGGCTCCCTGGGAGTGGAGCCACAGCGCCCCCATATATATAAAAAAAAAAAAAAAATCACTACTTCTTTCAAATGACCTGTGAAGGAAAGCTGAGCTGTTTGTCTTTGATGTCAAACACGTGGAGCATGTAGACTCTGTGTATGTCATCACGACGTCCGTCTGAGTAGGACGCAACAAGAACCTGCGAGTGTCCGCTTCCTTGCATCTGCGTCGCAAAAATGTAATTCCTGTCTGCTGTCAGACGTGTCCATGAGCTTGCATTAATGTGATTTCTTTGCAGTGTGGACTTTAACATTGCAAATGCGGATTATTTTCAGAGTTTTGAGAGCGTTTCTTTGTTCTTCTTCCACATGTGTGCGTGTGTGCGTGTGTGTGTGTGTGCGTGAGGATGCGTGCATGCCTGCATGGTGTGCTGGCTGTCCTGCCTTCAGGGGAGATAAATGGCTGAGTGTTGTTGTTGTCCAGAGAGCAGCCGCTCAGACAGCCGCTCACACATGATTAATTGTTTCCTTGTTGGGACTGGGACCAGTCTACTGTGGCTGCATTGGCCAAGGCCTCCCACCCTGGATTGCCAGACGTGTCTCTTTGTGTGTGTGTGTGTGTGTGTGTGTGTGTGTGTGTGTGAGCATGTGAAACAGAGAAAAACACGATGAAATGTAAAGACGGCAATGTAAAGACGTTTAGACCCGTTTTCTAACTTTGTGTATGCACTGTATTTTTTTTTTGCTTTTAACCCTGCACACACTGAAATTCAAGGCGTTTGACTCTCTGTGTCCGTTTACGTAATTTAGGTGTTAAATTTACCCTGTGGCCGTCATGTGGGCTTCCTCCGTCTTCTCTGTGCACCGTTAGATGTCTTTAATTGACTTTTTCCTGCAACTGCTTCCTTTCCGCGCGCATTTTCGCGATATGCAATTACTCAACGCCGATCGACCTCTGAGACGTCCCGTAAATCTCGGCTGAACATCGATTTGTCATAGGTCAGCACGACTCAGGTCGATCTCCGGCGCTGTTGGGTTTCATAGAAGTGCGTGAGTGGACCTGATGATTGATTAATTACAATTTTTACAGGCTAAATAATTCCCCACGTATGATAATAACATCAAGTCTGCTTTGTCGCTCTGGCGGAAAACTCTTCTAAAATCCTCCCCCTCCACCCCCCGCTTTAATTTCTCATTCTTCACCGTCTGGGGCTCATTAAGTGCAGCAGGACAGGTGGATGGCGGAAGCGTGTGCATTCAGATGTTGAAGGTTCGGGAGGGGACAGGGCTAAAATCTGGGAGCAAAAAATAGAAAACAAACTCCCTTAATTGCGGTGTGTTCTGGGCGCGAAGGAAAGAAGCTCGGCGGTGGGGGGTCGGGGGGGGTGGTTGGTTATTGCAGGAGACTTCACAGTTAAAACCACGCTGCCATCATGGCTGGCCCATTTGGCTCGGTTGCACATTACGGTTTAATGATGGCGCGAGGATGACTCACATGCAACACTGGTTCATCTTACATTAGACCCTTAATTACAGCAGCTATTATCCACACTCTGCGTTCATAAAAGAACTGGGCTGAGTTAAAATAAAAAAAATAAAAAAAGACAAGAAACACTTTCAGATTTTTAGGTTCTTTTTTTTAAGTTTATGTTTAAAATAAAAAGTGCTTCTGTGTTAGCGACTGGAAAGCTGTTTAACGAGTTTTTTATATTTTTCCATTATTAAATAAGTGATGGGTCTGTAACTTCTAAACTCCCAGTAACAAGGTCCTAAATAGAGCCCTGTAGACTCTTTTAGTTGTGATTTGGTTGTGCGCGTTTTACTGAGCACTTACATTGATGTTTATAGAGTACTGTATGAATAAAACTGAAATGAACTAAACTGAATTGAATCGAACATGCCGACTGGTGCGCTGGAAAATTGAGGTGGGAATTTCTCGTACTATTAAGGACTGCTTTGTGTTGTTTCACAATGAAATATCCAAGCGAACAAAGATCACACATAGGGTCCCTCAAGGCTCCATACCCGTCCCACTTTTATTAAGCCTCTACGATCCAGCGAGATCTGACAGTAAAGCACAACGGCTCTAGTAATTCCTTGCTGATGGTGCGCAACTTTGTGTTTGTGTCACCACATTACCTTAGTCCATAAAAGCGTTTATTTCGACTGCTTTGGCATGCTGCAAACTTAGTTTATTGAGTTTTCTTCTGAATCAGTACATGTGCATCAGCTTTTCTCCCGAGCCACAGTTAGCCACGGTTTAAGTGATCGTTTCCATCAAACACAAAGATGATCTTACATTTCTCTCTCTGTTAGGACGTTTTGTGGCTGCAACGAAGTTCATTTCTGTTTTCTTCCATGAACTCCTTGTTTTTTTTAAGAAACGTAGAGAATCAAGACTAAAAATCTTTGAATTACTTACACGTTTGATCGTAGCACATGCGGCTCGATAGCCTAGACATCGAGCCGCATGTGTGTAGACATGTGTGGGGGACTTTCTGAAACTGTTCAAGACTAATTTGTATCAATTGGAAAAGTATAAATCTAAGCGGAAAAGACGCGGGCTTCGTCAAGACATCTGCTCAACATGCTAACGCTAGTCCTATGGAGATTATGGAGACTTGCAGTATTTCTTTCATACCTATAACAACGACAAACAACCTTATATTTCTATGTCCTCCTCACAATACCACAGAGTCATGGTGTCCATATTATCAGTGAGCCAGAATTTCCTCCTACTTTACACAGAAGACATGGAAATCATTTTTCCACGTCACAAAGATTCAGCCTTTCATGGCTCCTTTTACTTTCATTCTCTAAATCTACTTTTGTATCGTCTAGCGCTGATTGATTAGTGTGATCTCCTCAAGTATAATTTCTGTCTCCTATCCAACGATGTGATTTGTTTAATACAAATGCATAAACTGTCTCCTAATTAACATGTAAGTTGGGGAAATTAAGGACGTTAGAAAGCCCAATTTACTATAAATTGTATCGCAAACTTCTAGTTTTTTGACATTGAAAAAAGTATATCTACATATCTTAACAGTGCTCACCAGAGTGAGGGCAACCCTAATCTGTTCTGACTTCAAACCAGAGTCTCGTGTTTTCACAGGGATCGCATTCAACTGAAACACATCCATCTGTTTCTTCTTGTGTGCCACCACGTCAGAGCGGGTTAAAATCTGGACGGATTTAAGTGACAGTGAGGCTGTGGCACGATCCCACGTTGTCTGAATTATCCAGTGTCATGTTCACATGCTCATATGAATTTATTCATATTTTTAGGCTGCACTGCGACGGCGCTCGCCAAAACACTTAGCGGCGTTAGAGGGAAGCATGAAATGCAACCCAGATTTTGTATCTGCCGGTTGCGTGTGTCACTAGGTGGAGTCGGATATTTCCATTCTAGATGTTCTCTTCGACCGCAGCTATGGAGTCCTGCACCAAACACTCACTCTAACAGAGGTCTTCAGTTTTGTAACAGCCTTGAAAAAATGGGAGAAAGTGCTTGTTTTTAATACTGTAGTATTCGTTTTTAATACTGTATTTACGTAGTTTACGCCATCGCACTCGGTCAAGAAATCCAGTTAAAAGCGATAAACTTAATGGCATTCTTTGCAAAAGACCTCACGTTCTGTGAACATCTTTTTTTTTTTTTTTAGGTCTGTACTTTGACTAGGCTTTCTATCAAATAGAGCAGAATAAACTTTAATCGTCACATGAGTAAAGATATTGTGGGAACCAGACTTAACTTTCACATCACAATTTTTCACTTCACACGTGCATATACTTTTCTTTTTTTTCTTCTCCATTATTGAACATGCTTTAATCCAAACCATTTCATTGTTGTTTTGTCTTTATGTTTAGGATTGGTGTGCTGCTGGAGGCTGAACCTTCGTCCCCGGTCTCAAATATTTTGCATCCTTCTTCCACACGTTTGCCGTGTCCACACATAACATACGCATCTTCTGTCAACATAAAAGCAACATTCAAAAATTGCTCAACACATCCTGACATCCTGTTGACAAGATTCTGCTACTTGAGCAGCGTCTCGCAGCAAGTCCTCCAGAGTTCTCATGGACTTCTTGGATGCTTATTTTTTTTGCTAGGTTTCAAGTTGCAGAGGGTTTAAAGTAAAAAAATAAAAATAAAAAATGCATACATTGCATACAAAAGGCATGCCTTCTTTTTTCCGAGAGGCAAAAAGAACCAGCAGCAACGCCACCGTTTCCTTTAAAGACAAAGAAGCCGGCGCTCCTCCAAACTTCACAGCAGAAGGTAACTTGATGTCCAGACACATGAAATCCATTCTCGTCTCTTCAAAAACTATGGTACAAACAATCTGTTCTGGAGATCTGATTAAAGAAACACGTCTGACAAGACTGCCTGTTCTGAGGCATAAGTTTGGGGGAGAGAGGGAAGCAGGAAAAAAAAAAAACATCAATTAAATATTTAATGATCATCTATGTGCTAGATTATTCTTGGCTGCAACATGAAACTTTCTCACTCCTCTTTACTTTCTTGACAAACGGTGCCATGAAAAAAAAAACAACAAAAAAAACTCTGAAATATTGCAAATTGCTGGCTTCCCTCTTTATATTCTGCAATAAACTTGAACTAATAAGAAAGAATGTGTTCACCAATGGAATTTATTGGGATTTAGCTCCTAATTAACCAGGCTTGGTTTTATGTGTCCCTTTGTTTTTAAGTCTTTTAGATTAGACCAAATAACCCTCTGCTGTCTCTGGCTTGGTTTTCAGTGAAAATATGTGTGGCCTCCGCTCGTAAGTGGATAAGCATGTTTCCCAATGTGTTTACCTTTGGTTTACCAAAACACTCAGAGCTCTTGTGGTTGCTGATGGACAGTAAGCACACACGAGCAACTATAGTGCGAAGAACACTATTAAGCACCAGACGTGGGCCGGATATCGATATTGAGGCACACCAAGGTTTTAAAAAGTTACATTTTGAAAACTGCAGGGTAGTTTTTCCATCATTCAGTCCTTTTAAGGAGCCAAAGAATGAGTCGGATGGATAAGACTTCTCGGGATTTAAGCAGAAACTTTTTCTCAGACGACTCTAAAGCATTAAGATAATTTGATTTAAAAAAAAAAACAAAAACATTTTATTGTTGCTTTTACTTCATATTTATAAAGTCCTTGTCCAGCTGGACTGCGAACCTCTGCATCAGTCTCACACACTTTGCAGCAGCCTCCCACCAACAAGTTTTCCTCCAGGATTGTCCTGCGCTTATCTCCACTGATTGATTTTAAATCATTTCGTAAAGAGAGTTGACACGTTTTTGTGTGAATACTGTAAATACTGTGTCCTTATTTCTTCAACTCAGTGAGCCGCAGACAGCATTTGTTTACCCCTAACCCATGAAACTGTTTTGTACAACATCAACAGTGAAAATCATCTTCTCTTTTCTGGTGTAAATAAATAGATACAGCAGATCTTATTATCTTGCTCCTTCAGATCTCGTGTCAACGAAGAAGACAACACAGGATCATTTTTGGAGCATGAATGGAGCAGAAAAAGTGGCCTGTGGTCAGTCCATACTGGTTAATTGAGGCAGTTAACGTAAAAAAAAGACTTAAAAGCCCAAGTCCCCCTTGACACTGATGGCTGTCCTATAAGGGACTCTCAGTGGGGCCCTCAGGTCTTTTGATAGGGCACTCGCCATCGTCCTTTGGGGCCGTTTCACCCCCCACAATAAACAAGCAGCCCTTTGTCACCAAGAGAAGGGGGGGGGAGTCTTGAGGGTTCCTCCTCGTTATTATTTTCTAAAGTAATTATACCTTATTATCTGTGTTTACTTTAGCGGGGGTGCGAGCATGCAGGTGTGGGCCATTCTGCAATGGGTTGGCAGTCTCTCTGGTAAATGCACTCCTGAGTTAAAAAAAAAAAAAACTCACCCCTCCATCTTTACTTGGTGGTTTTTTTGGGGGGGGTTTTAGTAGTAGTATTGTAGCCCCACTGTTAATTTCAGCCCAACAAAAGAAACGTGCAATTATGGCTATTATAGTAGCAGCTGCACGCTTCCTAGCTGTGCAACGACAGCTTCATCCTCACCCCGTCGCACCGCTGAAGGGATCGAAGAGAAAGGGGAGAAGCACAGAGAGAGAGAGAGAGAGAGGGAGAACTGAACTGAGGGAGCTGAAGCGGTCACAGTAGCCTCTGCAGAAAAGAAAAAGGAAAATATAGCCTGAGAGGCTGGTGTGTTTCTACAGTGCAGACGCGGCAGGGACTCTCGCCCACAGCCTTGTGGGCCTTGAGAACAATGGAGCTGCCATCTCCCAACATGAAGTGTTATGAAATAGTTCTCGCCACAGTTCGATTGGCTGCTCTCTTGCATGTGGTCTCAGAACTGCGTGGGCCGAGGGGAAAGAGGGAAAAAAAAGAAAAAAAAACGATTTGCAAATAAGAGAATGCTTATCAAAGAGTCTGGAAGAAAAGAATCAGTTTGCAGCCTTTAGGAGCTCAGTGATGCAACGTTTAACTTCCTTTTTTGTGTGGAAATGATTGAACTCATGCCTATTATTTGTGTGTAGTATTTAACGAGAGTCACCGTGACTCGTTCGAGCCAGGTTGCCCGACGACGGTGTAACAACAACAACAGATGCAAAAATTAAGAGCACAACTGAACGCGACGGAAGAATCACAGGCTTTGTGATCTATGTGGTCTATGTGCGGCTGAATATCGACGGGGCCCCGCGGAGGCCCCTCGACTGCGTCAAACACTGGGGAGCAATCTTAACGCTCTCAGCACAAACAAAATGGTCACAGGTCCTCCTCTGTTCCTCTCACTTACCGATTTCTCTCACTCGAGTGACTTCCCAGCCCCATCGCGTGAGCATCTGAGCCCAGGGCTCTTTAGTTTCACCGGCAGAAGACAGATCTGAGCGACCTGCACTGTCTAAGTCAGAGCCAAACACGCCAAACCTTGCTTTATTTTCTGCAGCGTGCCTCCGCACAATGTTTTATTTCTTTCATTAATAGGTACATCAGCGGCAGCTGGAGCATGCAACGTAGACTCTGTGCTCAAGAGACCTGTTTGGCTGCGATATGCAGATAATTGAGATAATAACTCAAGGTAAACAGGGATTTGGTATTTTCCCTGAAGAGTAGAAGTGACTGTCAGATGCTTGTCAACACGCTTAGACATTTTCGGTCTTTGAACGTGCAATACAGAGCATACAAGCTGCCGTTTTTCCAAGAGTTTTAAGCCTTCAGTGCTTAATAGCTCAACGTGAGTTACTTGGAATCTGGTGTAATCTGGCTCTGTTGAAACAAAGGCAGACGGCAGCGGAGAAACCAAAGCTTTAACAAATGTAACTTGGATTAGTCGTAAGTGATCGGTTTATTTCTTGTTTGTTACACATGTTAAGCATGTGTAAACGCCTCAATATTTACTTGGGCGACAGATTGCAAACACAAGAATCCGTCTACAGAAAACTGCACTTCGTGAGGGAGCGTAGAGTCGTTCCGTGTTTGAAGCAACATCCTACATATCTTCTATGGGTCGGTGGTGGAGAGAGAAATGCCTTCTGTTATCATCTGTCGGGGTGGCAGCATTAGAGTGAGCTCAACATGCTGGTGAATAAGGCAGATTCTGGTCCTCTGGAGATGATTGTGCAAAGAAGGATTTTTCATAGCAAAATAAAAATAAACATTTCAGACAACTCTGAGCATCTGGTTCACCGGATTGTTATAAATCAAGAAACCGTGTTCAGTCAGAGGCTTCTTCAGATCAAGTAATACTGACTGCTACAGGAGATCCTTCTTCCCCTCAGCAATCATCCTCTACATGATCTCGTTGGAGAAACCTGCATAATATGACTTATTGAATTTGTCCTTACAATTAATAAAGTATATTTAAATTGAACTGAAATTAGGATGCTTTTTTTTTTAATCATCTCTTTTGGTTGCACTGTTATAAGGGTGTAATAATCTGAATTAGTAACTTTTTATTGATCTGATTATCTAATCCAGTTTATGCGTTTGGGGGTTATTTCTGAAGCATTTATTATAAAAATAACACACACAGTAAGATCCTAAATTTTAAAATATCTAGTAAAGGTTTACCCATTGTTTTTGTTGATGAAAGATCAAATATCCCAGTTTCTTTTATTATTATTATTTCTAATAGCCCTCACCTCATATTAAGTAAATAATTTCTATGTCTTTTTCCAGGATTAGGACAATTTAAACAACTTAAGCACAAATGATAACAAATGTAATATTCTTAGTCCACTAATCAGCTGCTAATCTGTTCAAAGTTAATCTGCCTCTCGCTCAGTGCTAGTCTGAAGATGTTCTACAATGTTAGCAAAATGTTAGCAAAAGGACTCAACTCAATTCCAGATGAATGTAGAACTTTAAATAACAGTATGTTCAATGTTGTGTAAAAATACGTCGGCAATTTTAATTTTGAAGGTTAAAAGGTTGAGGCTTAATTTCCTGTCATCTGATTACTGAAGTTCCAGGTTATAGAAATATTTACACCATCATCTAAATAAATCAGTCTAAAGAAATTACTACTTTTTAGTCTTTTAACGCCAAAAAAAAAAACCTTTGTTCTACAGAATTATTTTTTTGGTATGGTCTTGACTTCCTTACATAAAAGGACAAAATATGTTTTACAATAAATTTATGCTACACGTTTTGATTTTGCATATTTACCATGTGAAACAAGTCTTTGAAAAACACCAAGTGTTGTACAAATATTACTGCAGAACAAAAATTAGCTGTAAGAACTGTGGCTGTGTATCGTTTCCAAGAGGAAGAGACCTTCGGACCGCCTTTGGCCTCACTGGCATCCGTTTCACCTCATTGGGACTCTTGGACCAAGAGTGTTGAAAACACAGAGAAATCATTTCACTGGAGGAGTGTGGCAGGATTAAATTGGCCTCTGGTTCAGTACGAGTCCCTGCTGTGTTGAGCGGAAGAGAAGGGCCTGGATGGCAGTAAGGGGCAGGCCCAGGCATGGCAGGCCCCATGCTGAGACCCCCTCCCTACCTCTGACAAACACGGCAGTGGATAATCTCTCCTTCAGGGACTCGGCTCAGCACTTTGGGGCTCAGAAGGGAAGGGGGGTTGGGGGAGGCGTTGTGAAGCTTGGCTCTAAGGAACCGACTCTGGATGTGTGGCATTCACCGAAAGCACACATCCACACGCTGGCTTGGATTGTGTGCACAGTTTATGTACGTCTCAATTTTCTCTTGTCTCACACTTTTTGTTCACTCCTTTGTCACGCTGTCAACTCCTGACAGTTGTCAGTAAAAATACTGAAGCCAAATAATAAATTTCAGTTCGTGCAGCACAGCAGTCTGAGTGGAATTCAGAAATATATGCAAGCCAAAGTTAAAGAACAATTTTAGAGGTAAAAAGTGTAGTTTAGCAGTTCAAGATGTTGTTCTTCCCCCTCCCCCGAGACAAACCCGCTTTAAAAATTGTACATATTTCAACCCAAAACAAGGTTCTCTTCTATACCTGCAACATAGTTATGGTGTATGTACCAAAAACCTATTGATTATTTTGTATTATTACTTAAAGATTTGTTACCCGATTAAAAAAAAAAAAAAAACAACACTACTTAATGATACGTTAAAATAATTTTGGATTAAAATTAAACCAGGTATTAATGGAAGTAAAACTTGTAAGCAGAAAAAAAAAAACTCAAACATTTTGCCTCCTAAACATCAGTTTTTATTACAAAAAAAAAGAATGAAATGACTTATAATCCTTGAAAGTCTTCTTGTGACGAACGGCCATCCAGAGATGATCAAATATAAATGTCCTTGTCCAACGTCACTGAACAGTGAATTTGCGCGAGCCACTATGACGTCTCCATCTTGTAACCATGTTTTTCCAGCTCCGCTCTGCAGGAAGGAGAAAGAAAATAGAAAAGATCAAGTCAGCAGAGATGATTACTGGTGGGTGGTTGGGGCATAAGTACCCTCTGGTATTGATTGTAAGAACCATTAAGAGATGGAAGAGAGAGAAAAAAGAACTACATAAATATTAGATAATGCATGCAGCTATGGATTTGATGATTATACATACAGATGGCAGCTGTGCCCTTAAACAATAATGATATCTTTTAAGAAACAACTTAATGGTAGGTCTATTGTAATTGAACTAAATAAAATAGCATATTACTATTACTTAGTTCCAAGTGTACTCAAACATAAACAGAGCCGCCACTTATCTATCTACAGTTATTGATTATATATGCGTTTTCAAAGCATTATGGACCTGGAGATAACTCTCCGAACATAAATCCTGTTAAGATCAAACTTAATTACATTTTTTTTTATATATTTCACATACTGATTTTTAGACATAATTAGGGCATTAAAAACTAATCATGAAATATGAAATGGTACACTACCATTAATGGAAAAGCGCGCTAAAGAAAAGCAGCAGAAAAAGACACAATCTAAAAACAGCAGGACAGTCAGAATCCCCTCCCCTACGTAATTAGCCCCACCAAAAGTTCAAGACTGCCGGCTGCACAAAACAGGAAGAACATGAGCTAAGCAAAAATATTTGTGACCCTGATGTCACTCTTGTTTTTGATATAAGTTTTGCTGAGAATATCAGATGAGGGTACATTATTGTTTGATGTAACATTAATACAAATATCTCATATCTGCACCATTATATAAAACCCAAATAGACATCTTCAAAATAGTATAAATCTGTGAAACAAAAGCTGTAACTGTAATTGTATCTGCACAGCAAAACATAGGGGTCTCACTAAATTATACAGGGGCCGGAGGAAGAGGATTTAAAATGCAAGTTAAATAAATGTAATATTCATGAAGGAGACATAAAAAAACAACAACAAAAAAAACATTTATTTTCACTGTACTGTTCAACTTGGTATGTTGCTGTGCTTAGCTAAGTGAGAGCTTTAATATCATTTGTAGTGCTACATTAGTCATTACCTCAGCTGATTTGAGAAATCGTCTTCTACGTTGTCGTCGTCCCAGTTGTCTTCCCAAACATGAGCATCTTCATCTTCATCCAGTCCCGTCCAATCTGACATTTACAGCAAATCAGTTCGAGTTACAATTATATATTTGTATTTTAAACTCTCAAGACAGAAAGTTAAGCAGGAAAAAGCCCTTTTTCTACAGCTGTAAACAGGTGAATAATGTTGAAGTTTCGGTCCGATCAAAACAATGTTCGACTGACCTTAAGATAAGTTGAATTTTAAATCAAACAAATAGACTGCTCATAATGTTTGCATTGTGTAGCAGACCAATAACCATGCATTGTTTTCATCAATGTATTGAAATGTATTTATTTATAATCAATTGGTGCTAAAAACATTGCCTACGTCAAAAGTGCTAAAGGTAGTGTAAGCAGGGCTTCATGCCATATTGAGACACATCCTTTTTGTCTGCATTTGACACTGGCACTAAAGTTAATAATAAATTATCTTTATTATTAAGTCGAAAATGATGCAAGAAGATCTTTACTGTATTCATTTCAGGTTGTAATGTTCTCCGTTAATGCCTATAAAAGGTTTTGCGTCATTTTTCTACATAAACACGCCTTCTGGCTAAAAGTAGAGCATGTATACGAACATTTGCTCAAAATGTATGTACAGTATGTAACAAATAAGGCCATTTTTTTCTGTTTAAGTTCACAACCGTTACATATTTTAATGCAAACTGTGTCTCGTTTTATGATACCGTTGTGACACACTGCTAGCTGCGATGAGCTACAGCTTGTACAGTAAAAATTAGAAGTGATATGGCAGAGAAACATTACATGCAAGTTTTCCGATACAGTCCAGAGACAACATGTTGGAAGATTTGATTATTGTGGTTAAATAATCCAGTTTCAGTGGAATGTTTTGTTTTGTTTTGTTTTTTTCGGTTAGCTCGCAAATGCTAACGCAACTAGCCTAGCTGAGTCACTGTGCGCGGCCTCGCAGCGAAAATTTTAGGGCTGTGGATATCCTGTTCAAAGTTAAATAAGCACCTTACATATTCACAAAACACGCAAAATATTTACCCTCAGCTGGGAATTCTTCAAACTCGTCGTCCTCCTCCAATAAGCCCAAGTCTACGGTCTGCTTCTTGTCTGACATGTTAGCTCTGTTGCTGTGTGCTGCTCTGTGATGAATGGTTCTCTCACACCGTGGAATTATGGGAAAGTGAGGCTGTTCAGGCGGGTGGCTACTGCGCAGGACAACGCAGAAGTCATTACTTTTAGGCTCAAGCAAAGCTACAGTAGTTTACAGTAATATGATAGTGGATAGAGACTCAGCTGAGGGCAATGAAAACATAAAAAAAAAGATAAAGAAATTTAGAATCCGACATGGAATTAACAATATCAGTATGATTATAATAAATGTATCTGGCACAGAGGAAGATGGCAACACAAGTAAACAGAAGTGCTAGAAGATGTTTCTTAAAGTAGTTTGATTTGTTCATGTTTAAAATAAGATTAAAATGCACATATACGTTTTTATGATAATTATTTACATTTATTAAAAAAATAAATTATAAAATAAAAACTTTTTAAGGATTAAGAACGAGTTTAAAGTCTTCTTTATGCATTTAATTAAAAATAGCACATCTTTACACCATAAACTTAGACAAAAAATATATGCATAGGCTTATAGGTCTATACTTAGATTGACTTTTGATAGAATTATTGAATTTTGACAACTTTAAGTACTGAATTAAAAACAGTGTGGCACTTAGAAGAAAGAGGAAAAAAGATAGTAGAATAGTTCTTATCTTGACAATATTAATGAATATAAGGTATCGTGTTGATGTATATTACTCCTATTGTTGGTTCACACATTTTGCACCAGAATGCATTGATACAAAATGGATAAATGTCTATTTAAAATCTTTAGCCGCTTAAATAATATCATGTGTGATTATAAAAAAAAGCTTTGTTCTATATTAATAATGTTTAAGACATGCAATGTTTCCCACATTTAGACTTTTGTAGTTACAGCTAGAGCCAGTGCAAAACATCTGTTTTTTGTTTTGTTTTGTTTTTTATGTTTCAAGCATGAAAAAAATGTATGCAAAGATTGACAACGAGAAGGTCAAGTAAACATATCTGCAGATATTTGAGCAAACAAACACCTATTCTGTAAACTTCTCTGCACTTGTTTCTCTCTTCCCCCAGCTAAACTAGCACACACACTTTTTTTTTCCACACCACTAGAAAGCCCTCTTTCCTCTAAACAAACACACTCCAGCCATTGGAGTTTCTGTACATATTTTTCATCTGGGAACAAATGCACTTTGTAACCCATGCGGCTCGCTCGAATAATGAAGCGGCAGCCACAGCTTAGGATGTATTTTAGATAAATGGGAGCGCACATTTACCACAAAACCACTCACGCCACAATGGAAATTGCTCTGCAGCTGTCACTTGTTGACAGACGGAACAAACCTCAAACTTAGGCACCGCGTACTTATTCTATTTTCAAATTATTTTGTAATCATCCTAAGCCTTTGCACATGACAATGCCGCAACGCTCAGAGGAAAGAGGAAGAAGACTTGCAAAGAAGTCGAGGCCAAAGTGTTTAAACAATGCCATCCTTGTGGACGTAAAAATGCACAGCAGCACGTCGCAGAAATAAAAAGCAGCTGTAAGTTCAAAACTTTTCATTTTAAGAAGTTGCAAATTAGGAGAAAAAAAGAGAGAAGAAACTGATATTACAGCTGCTCCGGAGGCGATGAACACATTTAATTTTAAACAATGCCATTTAAAAAGAGAAAATATCACTTGGAGTTTTTCCACTTTTTGTCCTGTAAACTTTCGTTTACTAATTATATAATCAACAGATCACAACAAAGTTTTTGCAAAACCGCTAAAGGGCAGGAACAGGCTTTGTGGTTTTCAAAACTTTCCAGATCAAACTATTAAAGGCGTAGTTGACTCCACCTCCCTGAGTCAGCACTTTGTAGAACCACCGTCCTCTTCAATCACAAATCACAGCTGATTTTTCAGATCTTATCACATATTATCTATTTAATTTTGGCCTGAACTTTGACTGGGTCATTCAAGCACATAGATATTCCCCACCCTCTTTTTCTGCTCTCCTCTATGCCTGAACTGTATCTCCACTCAAAATTTTGCATAATAAATCACGTAGAATTTTCTATCTGCCTCACTATTGGTCCATCACATAAACCCTCAAAAAAACACAGAAAAATGTGTTGTTGCAATGCGACAAAGTGTTTAAAAGTTCAAGAGGTGGGAATACTTTCTCCAACACTCTGTTGTTTTGCATTTAAAATGAACAGTAATATTGTCAAAATCACACCTGTACTCAAAGAGTGCCAGTTACATTGGCCGTTCTCTTAGCTGACAAATGTCTGTTTACAAACTAAGCTTGTGTTCCTATCTATTTTTAAGACTAGACGTTTGAAATGATGGGAACAAATTTACTGAATTTAACCAAAAAAAAAAAAAAAGTTTCATTCACATCATTTAATTATGAATGCTGCTCTGTCTCGCTTTGAGCTCCCCTCCCTGAGGTATTGCTGAAGTCTGGTTCCCGTGTCATTCAGTCTCAGGTGCAAGTGAAGTCCTGGGAAGTAGCCTCAACGTCCGCCCGGCATACCTGAGACTGCAGTTACACTGCGCCTGGCGCCTGTAGTCTCTCTGCCCAGGATAAAAAAGAAAAAAAAAAAGAGAAAAGGAAAGGGGGGTTCGTAGACCAGGAGATCCAACATGGCCACTGGAGACTGACTCCGCCGTGATTTGTGTCTGTGTAGCAGCATTACATTTCTGCCCTTTCACAAAGCCCTCTGGGAAAGGACAGGTCGGCAGACACGGTAAGTGCACCTACTGAGACAGAGCAAGACTCCGACTGAGGCGCTGCCCTTCCAGTCTGACAGTCTGCACCCCGTTCCCCCAACACTCGCCCTGCTCTTTCTCACAGGCCTCGTTCGTGACGTGGCCTTCAGGCATCGGATGGAGCGAGGTAAAGAGAAAGTTCTCCACCAAGTAATCTAGATTATCTCCTAAAGATAAACAGAGGAGCCTCCATTTTCCGCTTGTCAGAGAAAGTGACAGGGCACTGGGGGAAAGCGGTCTGTCTTCAGTGCTGTCTAGTTGTGAACTGACTCTGCCCTAGAATAAAAGGGAAGATTATTTGTACGTACTTATTTACACACAAGGTGGTTTACGAGAAACTAAAGGAGCAGCGGGAAGAAAAATTACATTAAAGAAAAGGAATAAATTAGGGGGAATAATGGTAGCATTTAAGCATCAAATTATTATTATTTTTTTCTAAAAGTTAATTTAACAGCTGGTTAAAGTACAATTAAAATGTGCCAATTAGGCCATTTTTGACTTTGAGGGGGGAAAGTTGCAATAAACTTTCCTGATTTAAAGAATCCTGTTTTTTCTCTCAAGCTGGTTGTAGTGGGCCAGATTTTAACCTGCAACTCTGAAATGTTCTTATGTCCAACACAGGGTGACAGGTTTTTAAAATCTGTCATGTCACCAACAGGGAGTCGGTGCAGGGATCTTAAGGTCTGTGTGACATAATCCATTTTTCTTGTGTTGGTTGAGACTCTGGCAGCAGAAGTTTAGATAAACTGCAGCTCTCTGTTTCATTCATTCAACAGACCAATGCCCAGTTTCCATGGGAAAATCTCTAGGAGGGGTAATATGTTTAAGATGTTGATACACTGATATAGCAATAGACATTGTTGGGTGGTGAAATACAAACTTAAATCTATAATGAACATAGATTCAGATATATTTATAAATATGCCTGATTATCGCCTAGTTTCCATCTGTTATCCCTTGACAGGTTGACGTTGGCATGCAGTATAACATACATCAGATACTAAATATGACAAGATTCAACAAAAAAGCAACGGATAATACACAAGATGAAACACAGCAATACACTACAGGTTTTTTGCATGCTCAGTTCTTCAGCTTGAGTCTTATGTTATTCCTCACTTTGCCTAATTTCCTGTGTCTTTTCTGTATAAAGTTGGATGAAATTTGAACCTGTTGGTTTGTTGATTTAATTGACATTCAGAGAAACTATCTGCATCTGCACAATAAGTAATACTGAAGGGTAAACTTAGATATTGAAAAAAAGTGGCACAAGAATACTGCCTTGAGAAACTCCACCTGAGATATTTCTACGCTCACATTTATTGTTGCCTAGTAACACAAAGTAGCCTAACGCCTGAATCCACTCAGCAAAATACCAAACAATTTCACACACTTTTCCTTTCAATCCATCGGTATTTTATGGCCAGTTTAGCCAACCAACCTTGTTGCAGTTGTGTTTCATGTTGCCACTTCTCCTTCACAATGAAATAGGTGCTTCCTCACAATCAAAATGTTCCACGTAGACTGTAAAGTCATTTTAAGACTACACTACAAACCATTAAATCACAAAACCTAGCACCACATACAAGATTGAAATCCTGTGAAGAAATAAATAATATTTGTAGATTAACCAGGTAAGTAATGAGGGAAATCTTTAAATAAATAATAATAATAATAATTAAAAAAAAAAACATGTATACTTGGATCCTATAGTAAATCTACAGGGAGAGCAACTTGCTTCCAGGATATGTCTGTCAAGATCCTGTATTAAATTTAATCCCAGCCAGTCAGTGAGTCTACTCTATTATGTTTTGTGTGGATGGTCTGTCTCTCTTTTCATATAAATACATACAGGAGAGGAAAACAATGGATATTAGCTAATTCATGAAGAAATTTGATAGGAAAGTCGATGAAACTCCCAAAAGAATCAAATAAAAAATCAAAATGGAAGAGAATGAGCCTTTTTTTTAGACTCGTTTTATCTTCACAAATCCACCTTTCTGGGGGTCCCTTTCACACAGCCGTCTGTCATGATGAATTTAAGTTTCATATTTTCCACCCCCCCACCCTGTCTGTCTTGAAAAGCTCTGTCATCTTGGGCTTGAGGTACAGTTTGCCAAGAGGCTAATGGCCCTTTATGACAGCACAATCTCATGCCTGTCCCTGCGAGCCTCTGGGTAATCCGGTCCTCCTCGGCGGCTAAGCCCTGCTCAGGCTTAAGTTGCATATTTTGTTTTTATCAGGATGCCGCTGATAAATGCTATCAGCGGGGGAGAAATGAAATATGGGGGGTCTAGCTTCATTGTGCCCAAGCCCCCCGGTCGAAAATCAAGACCAGAGGAACAATGACAACTCTATGGCCGGATCTTGAATGTCTGTAGGAATAACCGTGACTTTTACTCAATTTCTATGCGTGTGCTGCCAAAAAAAAAAATATAAAAAATTTTCCCTGAGGAGCTTTTGCAAACTATTTAACTCGTCAAATATCTTTTGCATAAATGCATGATAATCCAAGCACTCAGAACACATCCAATTACAATTACAGCAGCTTACTTTCAGACCCCCAAAATATCATTTAATAAAATCGTAGAATTACATGCTAATTTATTTCCAGTAATGCGCGTTAATAGTGTGTTACCTCTGTGTCCACGGTCCAATGCTGCCGACCTATAGTGTATGTGAAAAGCACTCACACACTCTTACCATAGGTGATAACCCCCTTGGCGAAAAGCACTCTTATGGGAAGTGCCCATTATCTACAAAGTCTATCCTCGTGCTGACACTAAGTCATTAGCTTAATCTGTCCTCGGTGTAAAATCAAAATTAATTTTTTGGGGGGTTTTTGGTGCAACATGAATGGAAATGTTGACTGTTATGATGAATTGTGTGAGGAAATACACTGTGTTTTTTACAGTAATATATGTTTATGTATTTTTAATCACACTTGTTAGACGTGCTATGGCTCTTATGCCTTGGCCTTTGCTGCTTTAGAACAGCTCTAAATAGTATAAAAATCCTACTTACCAATTGAGACCTAATGATTTCAAAACACTTCCCACTTTTATTGTGGCATATTTGAAGTGCTACACAAATCTGTCACGAAAAAAAAAAAAAAAAAAATCATGCAATAAGCTGGTGGCATAAATGTCCACACAACAAGGCTAATATTTACTTGTTGAAAAATCTTTGCGTTCAGTAATTTCAGCATTTTGCTTGCTTGTGTACTTACCTGCAGAACTTGGGCATATCTATCAGATTGTGAGAACATTTCTTGTTTACAGGAATATTCAGGTCACTGCAAAGATGTTCTGAAGGACTGAGTTCTGGATAAGCTGTTTTTAAAAAAAATAAATAAAAATAAAAAAAGAAATGAAATTTCTGTCTTATGAAGCCATTTTGCTTTTATGATTTTGACTCATTTTTCTGCTGATAAAAAGCCTCAGATCCTCCTGCACCTGCCAACATTCCCCAGGTCTGACCATCCAAGCTAGGTTATCCAAAGAGTGGATAACAAGACCCTGAAAGACGTTTATGAAAACTATAAATCGTCATTCAGGGACTTACAGCTTTTGCTGCTTATGTGTTTGCTACTAAGATATCGGTCAAATTTAATTTTCACAAGAGATGTTCAAGGAGATTTTTTTTTTCTTTTTCTCTAAGAATAGTTTTCAGATCAGATTAAATGTTTGCAACATTTTACCATTTAATTATGTTGATAATATTATTTATTTTGTTTGTTGGATGCCTTTATTTACGCCATGCACACGGGCTGTCGATGATATCTAATCCGTTGTCTATATGTGATATATTACAGTACAGTTAAACATAAGTTTAACTTGGTTATTGGTTTATTGATGTATGCCATACTTTCAAATCAATAAGTTGAACAGTTTTATTGAAAAGTTTGCCACAGAAGAATCTGGACAAGGATCTCCTAGTCCATGAAGCCAAGTTACATGGACAGGAGAACATGGAGGTAGAAGTGTCATTGCTTGACCCAGGAAACTTCCATTGTTTGTTTTTCTGTTAAATTGTATAGGACATGTATTACATTGAAGGTGGAGGAAATAATTTGCAAAGGAGGAACCATCTCACTGTTTTATCATCTTGCAAAGCTGGAAACTGTAACAGGATTGTACACCTTTGACAGTTACTATAGGTCAGAGGGCACTGATTGTGCTGCAGGATCCGCTTGCAGCACAATCAGTGCACAGGCTTGCCATAAGCTTATGCAAAGGCCTTTATACCATCTTCGCTGATACAAGTAACACGAAGCCAAAATCCAAGAAAAATCTTTCCTTAGCTTAACAATCAGTTTCATCTTTCCGGCAGATCCGTTGTGCTGTTTCTCTATTCTCCTCTTTCACATCCTATCACTATTTCACTATCTATCTCTATCAGAAACAGACACACCTCCTCCCCCCCTCGCTCTAGTTATAGTCACATTATGTCAAAGTGTGCGTGTCCTACAAAGCGGCAGGGGGGCTGAGTTCAGTGAATCGTTGACAGGGCCTGCTCAGCTCTTCTCTGACAGCTGTCAGCGTCTTGTCTGTTACCTGCGTGGAAAATGGAAATGAGCAGGAGTGACACAACATGCCAGAGGTGATGTGACAGCTCGACTCGCTCTCCGTCGGCTTCTCAATCTGCTGCATGGCGACTCGCGGCTTGGGTAAAAGCAGACATCTGCTCTGAACCTGCACAACATGAGCCTGGTTTGCGACGTGGTTTGTGAGAAGGAAGGCGCTACGAACGTGTGCAGCGTGTCTTTTGTCTCTGTTGAAAATCTTGAGCTGCGTGTGAACATGAACCGATGTGGTCACAAACAGATTTCTGAATATTACCTCTGTGGAACGCCATGACTCGTTCTGTTGCAAAGCTGCTTCTACAGTGTGTGGCAAAAGAAAACTTCAACTTATCTTAGTGGGATTTTATGTGATTGGCCAACATGATTGGTTTTTCCAAGTAAAAATCTGCAAGATGTTGCAGATGTCTATAAATACCGTTCCATTAAGGTCTCAGAGGTTTCCATTTATTATTGTGCTCTATTTTGTCTGTTTTCATTGAGAAAGTGGCCCATGGAACCGACCCGCGCCGCACCATTCCTGACCTGTAGCTTCGTAGGATAACTGTGCTGTACGATTAGGGCAAACATGTCGCTCAGAGAAAACGAGACATTAGTGGAAAGACCAAGGAACACAACAGAAGACCAGGAATAAAGTTTTAGAGAAATTTAAAGCAGGCCTAGATTATAAAACACCAATCTAAGCTTTGAGTCTCTTTCAGAACATCTGGAACTGGAAAGACAAACCCGCAAAGACGGGGCTGTGCACATTAACTGACAGGAAAAGCAACCGAGAGACCGACGGTAACTCTGAGGGAGCTGCAAAGATCCACAGCCCAGAATCACGGGAAGAATGTGTTGACGTGTCAACTCTTTGTTGTGGACGCCACTCTTTAGGGGGACACCGCAAGCGTGGGCGAAAACTCTCCAGCCGGATGATATCAAACAATCCGGTGGTGATAAACTAACACTGCACCTCACCCATGAACACACCATACTCCCTAATAAACCATGGTGGTGGCAACATCAAGTGTGCAGTGGTGAGAAGCTGGAGTTTTGGGGATGGAGATAAATACAGGGCAACCCTGGAAGAAAACCTCTTGCAGGCTGCAAGCGACTTGAGACTGCGACAGAAATTCTCCTTTTCATAGAGCCAACGATATTAAACTAAACTGAACATACAGCCATGAGCTGCAGTGGTACGGTTTAGGTCAGAGAATAATAATTTGCTACATTGTCTGACTTTTTGCTGGTAATTATTAAAAACAAAAACAAAACAAAAAAAAAAACATCTACAACTTTTTTATTAGCTGCTACTCTCTGTTGGTCTGTCACATAAACTCCAAATAAAGCACAGTCGAGTTTATGGTTGTAGTGTGGCAAAAAGTGGCAAAAGTTCAAGGCGTATGAATACATTTGCCAAGCAGTGCACGAGCACCAGTACACAGAACCGCACCGAGTTTTTATATCAAAAAATGTTAGCTTTTTTGTTTGTTTTTAAATGCCCACTTTTCTGACTTTTCTGTTATTTTCTCTGTTGCAGCCGTTTAGCCTCTGCAGCTGTGCTGAATGTCAAAGTTTAACTTAATGCCTAAATTCACATTAATAGGTACTAATACAAATAGCTCCATCTGAAGTGTAATCCAACTCTTTAACTGTTGATTTTGCTGTAATCTCTGACCAGGCTGACTCCGCAATTTAGCTGGACCGAATTCCACGCAGCTAATCCCCAACATGTGGCTGTCCCTAGTCCCGGAAAAGTCTGTGATTGGTCTGATTGATAAATGGAGCCCTCCTTACGCCGCTGCCCGTCCCGTTTTGAATGGGGGGCCTCTGCTGGTCTGGACAATGTCCAGGAAACCTTGGACAGCCACTTATTAAGTAGTTAGACCCTCAGGACGAGGCGGCAGACGGAGACTGCTGGTGGTCACCTGGGCTGGGATTTAGCTTCGCTATCCTTCACCCGTCAGTCAGGTCTGGAAGCCTTGCTGCGGTTTCTTGTAATAACTGGGAGAAGAGCCCTTGATTTCGCTGTGTGGTGAAGCTTTGTGTGTTTCCTTAGCCGACACAGAACCGGCGATTTGCAAACTGAAAATCTGTCATTATTAATCTGCTCACAACTCATCGCTTTTCAGGAGCTAAAAATATTTTTAGCTTGTATCAAAGCACCTCAAGCTAAAGCAAACATCTGAGAAAGTCTAAAAATAAGCTTAAAAGTGAGAGACTGGTGGGGTCATTTTGCCTGTTCGTGTTGTAGTGGTTTCATGCCCAACAACATTTCTGGCAGGAAAACTCACAATTCAGGGCAATTTGCAACAGTTAATAATAATAATAATAATAATTTTATGGTTATTTTCTGCAACATCCTGTGTCCAATAAACAACTTATGTATGTGTATTAGTAGCTATTATGTGTTTGTTTGATTTTTCTTGAAACTCAGCCTTTAAAACTGGGAATGACTTTTACCTTCCAACTGAAACAGTGGGATATGCTAATTGTTAACTACTGTTAGCAAAACAAGCTGATAGCAAAAAAAAAACAAAAACAATAAAATTCAGAATTTGGGCGCGTATCAGCAGTATTTTCCGTCTCGAAACTCAGAAAATCCAGCCTCTGAGTTTGAACGCAGTCCTAATTCACCAGCAGGAGATTGCTTAGAGTTAATCAGGTGTGATCAGGTTTCATAATCCCCCTTATTTCATATGAGCCACCGACCCTTTTCAGAAATACAAACACTGGAAATATGGTGTAATATAAAGTCTTCAGACTGCACAGTAGACCATTTGATAGTGATGTTGCCTTGCAGCGAGAAGGTTCTGGGTTCGAGTCCCAGCCAGGGAGAGTTTCCAAGTTCTCCACATGCATGCAATGCAGAAGTTTCTCTCTGATTGAATTTGCTTCCTCCTACAGCCCAAAAATATGGGCGTTATTTGAAGTGGTGTGAAGATGCTGCAAAGTGTCTGCTTGCATAAATGTTTGTTTAATTGATCTGAGACCTGCTCAGTGACAGCTGAAGACAGGCAACAGCTGTTAGTTAATGGCAACGTGAGTCTACTTTTTTTTTGTTGTTGTTTTTTTTTTGCAAAAGGACAGCAAATGCAAAAAAAACCCTCTGCTTCCTGTTTTAAAACGTTTTAGCTTATCTCTTAACTCAACTATTTAGTAAAAAACAGTACTTCATAAAGTTTTGAAAGCCACAGATTTCAGCCACATCGCGTGCATCCGACGTGCAAAATCAACCTTTCCACCCGCAATGAAATGCCACAATTACAACAGAGCTGACCAGTGTGGCCTTTTAAGTTACAGTGGCACTACGCATAATTTTAGAAAGTACTTTTATCACAGTAGTTCAGGCTGGCATACTGGAGGCTGGCAGATTAAAGCCATCTTAGCTGGTGATGTGTTTGCTGCAGAATGGGAGCAGAGTATCCTGGGTAGAGTTCAGATGAAACACTAGGAGGTGAAAGGGAAAGTGGTGATTTGTCATTAAGACTTTTCAAAGCAAGACCAGTGCCAAGGGTCCAATTTCTGCTTGTTGTAATTTTGCCCAATCACTCCCCCATGTCCCTAAACACATTTTTCTCGCAGGTACCGAAAGAACACCGTGGAGGTTATACGAGCTGAATGAATTGATTTATACCAGGAATATGACAATAACAACTTGATATTAGCTACTAAAACAGTCTTTTTAAGTCTTTTTAGGTTAGATTTGAGCATTAAAACAATAATAATAATAATAATAATTAAAAAAATCTTAGTCATTTTAAATGCAATATGTCTGTCTGTATTCGGTCTGCTCCCGTGTTAAATCCAAGCTCTTTCTAGACTTGTTTATGCCTAAAACAGGTCAGGAAAGCCTTTTTCTGTACGGCTGCCAGGTACAGTTTCTCTTGGCCCGGGCGGAATTTGTAAAACATGCTCTCGTAAAGCTGAAATCAAACGTGCCTATTCTTGAAGTGGATGCCGGAAAATTATTCGCAGGCAAATAAAGTTGCGTGCGACTGGCGAAAAAGCCGCCCAGTTCTGATGCCTGGTTCTGTTTAGCACAAATCATTTTCACTCGGATATTTGGAAGTGTCGGCAGTGATTTGCAGACTCTTGCTAATCCCTTGCGCTGATATAAAAGCTGATCTTCTAAATTTGACACAGCCTTCGCCTTCCACTGTTTGCAGCTTTTTCTTTTTTTTTCTGGTTTGTTTTCTTGCATATAAATTTGGCTGAGTGTATTGTGGCAGAAGAAGCTTTACTGTTTTGTTCATTTGATTCAGAGGAAGGAGGGGAGGGGGAGTGCAGACTCTTTACCTCCCTGCTCACACACACAGATGTGCATCATCACTGGTTGATTGTGGCTGACCCTGGCTGATTGAATGGGTAAAGGGGCAGGCGGTTGTGCAGCTGGGCCGGCTGTCTGGCTGTCCACAGTGGTGGGACGCTGAGGGGAGGAATGGTAGCGTGACTGCAAAGGGACTGACGGGCCGCCATGCCATGACCCCGGCCGACACACTCCCAAGTCAGCGCACTGTGGTGCACTTGTTCCCCTGCCAGAGATGGCGGAGACAAAAGAGCGAGGAACTTCCCCCCCGATCTTCGTTTCGGCTGTTTGGACAACTCCAAGGCCCGCTCTGTGCCTGCGGGCCTCAGTCAGCCGGCCTGGGGAGGAAGAGTAGAGCAGAAAGAAGGAAAGCCGGGAAGCTGAGCAATTATAAGAGGAAGCCTGTGTGTGTACGTGTTGGGATGGTATCCATGACATCATTGCTGGAGGAAGTTTCTCAAATGCGTCGCTGCAGTGAACCTCATTATGATTGAACAAAAACAAAAAATGAAAGCTGTGGCATCTCCTTCCTTTACGTATTGGTAAAGTGAATAAAGTTGGCGCATAAATTATATTGCATAAGTATTTAAAATGTCCTTGCATTTTTCTCTCAATTTCACCACAAACCTCTTTGTATTTTAATGGGATCTTAAGAATAGCTCAGAATAGATACACAAAAAAAGATTTTTTTTTTTGCAAAGTAGTAGGTCAGGGAGAAAGCTGCAAAGAAATTAAAGCTAAACAGGATGATTGTCCACATAAACTGACAGACCAGAACAAATAAGGCAAAAATTAAGGCAGAAGTCACAAAGTCCATGGTAACTTTGGAGGAGCTGTAGAGCTCCACAAATCAGCTACAAATATTTGTTTATAGGACTGCTGCTATTTGCCTGCCGATTATAGAAGAGCACTTGAAGCTGCAGTTGCTGTGAGATGCTGTTCTACAAAGCAGTGAAACAGGAAATGCAAATGCACTCAAGACTTTTCAGCTTTTTATTCGTCAAAAATATTGACAATTGTTCATCTTTTTCTTCCAACTCCACATTTCTAGACTACTTTGTGTTGGTTTAACGTATAAAGTCCTAGTAAAATAAAAATTAAAAGAAATGTGAGAAGGCTTAAAGGCCATAGATGCATTTGCAAGGCACTTTAAGTCTTGTCTTTTTAATCGAGCATGACTCTGACTTTTACAGACTTATAAAATTGTGTTCTGTTCTGTTATTGCAACACAACAGAAAGTATACCTCAAATTAAACACCAGTGCAGTTTGGGTGAGCATATCTAGTGTTTTATAGTAATATGAGTCACGCTTTCTCCACTGCATGTTTGCTTGTTTGTTTATATGTTGTCCATATACTCTGGTGCATAATTACCTTGCTCAGCGAGACATATAAAACAAAAGGGGAAACATTTGTAATAGCCAAAGAACAGCTCATTTTTCCAGCAAAAGTAATGGCCAAGGAGTGGGGAATAGAGCTGGCTGCTGTTCCCCCTTTTCTTTCTTTCTTTCTTTCTGTCTTTTTTTTTTAACAGCAACACAAACATCAGTCAACGGGAACCAAAGTTAGCTTTGTTTCATGACTGTCCATTACTGCTCAATTATTCTCATATGGAGAGACAAAAAGAAAACAAGCTTAAAACTTTTGGCAAAGAGGCTTTTGTGAGTCGAGACATCAAGGCTTGAAGGAAGTCGTTCAGAAGGCCGAGTCAAAAAGTCATCAGAAGGGTATAGACAAAGTGGAGAAAGGTTTGGGCGTAGTTACATGAACGCAAGTTGGCCTCGTCGGATGACAAATTGTACGGTGCTGGGACGGGACGGTTCAGCCAGCTGGTTGGCCCCATCGCCGGGTTGATTGATGGTGTTGATGTTCTAAATCGGCCGCCAACACGCCGAGTACAGGACTCGTAATAGCGCAGCCTTAGATTGGCCCTGGAGATAGCAGGAAGTGGATGGGGGTGTATGTGGAAGAGGGGCCGGGGGGCTGCGAGGGAAAAAGGACACGTTCCCATGCAAGCACATGGGATACGGACGCATGGTACTGGGACTGCTAAATCCAGTCGACTGAGTTAGAGGTTAGAAACCACAGAACCTTTTTGTGAAAGTCTCTCTTCAGCTATCACTGCAATGTTAGTTGCTGTACAAGTGGTGAGTTGTAGCACTTCGCTGTCACTCAGGGATTTCCCTTAGCTCACTTCTCGTCTGAAGAAAACCCACGAGGGGGTCATTGTCATCGCTTGGACAAAAAAGCAGAGGGTCAAGGTGCAATCATTACTGTCGAACAGAGGTCAAAGCCAGAGCTCTCATGTCCACAGTTATCTGACCAACTTGCGAACAAGTCAGGAGAGGGTAAGAGGGGAGGGGGCAGTTTTGGAAAAAAAAAAATAAAAAATACAACTTCCCCTTAATTGTAACAGGAACCCCTTTATCATAGTTTGACTGGATAACACATGCTACCTTTGATCAAGACCAAGGCAGTCTGGGATCGTGTAGGAAGCTCTCAGATCTCGACACACGCAAAGGGGGAAACACGGGACAGCGTGGAGGGGGAGAGGGGTAACTGGAAGCTTTCCGCCATCACTGTGGGACAAAAGAGAACATTAAATGGAGAATTTCAATTGTGTTCAAGACGTTTTGGACAAAAATTGCTGTTCATTTGTTGCAGTAATGCTCCTGCACACCAGCTTGCAAAACAAATTGGAGTCTCTGGGTCTTTTTGATCTAAATATCACCACTTACTGATTGTGCGGTCAGCAACATTTGACGTCTGTGACTTTCTCATGCGTGTCTGAAGGCATGTCTAAGGATTTTCTTTTGCCATTTTTTTTTTTTAGATATGTCAACATTGTACAAAGATTGATTCACACTCTTTACACTAAATCGTTCATGAACAAGACAATCCCATCTAACGCACATGATAAATCAATGTGTCTACAAACAACAGACATACTTTGTAACTGTATGTTTAGCAAAAACATAGCTGGGTCCCAAATCTGTGTTTGCATCTGCAAAGTCATCCAAAGAAAACGCGATATAACAATGACAAATTATAATTTGGTCAAACTGATTTAGGGATTAAACTCCTGGTTCTTGTGTTTGGTGTTTGCCCAGTTTATTGCTGGGCATTGCTTTAAGTTACTTTTCTTGTGCATACGTTTTCTATCTTTTTTGTTTGTTTGTTTGTCTCGTTTTACTTTTAAGAATTTTCTTTATGAAAATCAAAGCGATTAACAGATCCAGGAGCTTCTAGCTATGCAAAAATGTGCATTTTATTCCTTTCAAATTGTAACGTCAGCATTTTTCATTTTGGGCAACCGCACTATACAGCACAAAGGCACAAGAGACAAACATACATGCACTCACACTTCTAGGGTAATCTAGAGTAACCAGTTAATCTACTATGTAAACACGTTTTTGGACAGTATGAGAAAACTGGAGCACTCTGAGGAAACGTTCACTCATAACAGAAGAATAGTCTAAATGTATGAATTTATAGCAAGGAGAGACAGAGGGAGAGGGAGAGAGGGAGAGAGAGAGCGAGAAGTGGGCCCAAAAAACAGACTTGTGCCACCACACATGTGAGATCAGCATGATCTGACATGATGAAGCTTAAATATGGACACTGAAGTTTCTATTTGTAAAGTAAAAGCTAAACCAATCTAAAACTGTCCCAAAATTCCCCTTTGGAAACATGCAAAAGGCTGGTCAGCAATTGTTGATTTTTCTCATGAATTGATGAGAAGCATTGCAACTTACACTTAGCCCGTAAAAGGCTAAGTGTAAGTGTAAAAAAAAAAAAAAAAAAGAAAAACATAATTTAACTAACTTTACAACAGTATCTACTTGTTAATTCAGTGAAGTCCACACAGGCAGTCTGTGAAGACAAACAAGTCTACATCTAGTTGTTTGAAACTACCCACTTTTGGTGTTGACAGCACAAACTATGAATTTACACTAGGTGGGTTATAAGAAGTGTCTGCCGCCTTTGTCTTTAAGATTCCTTTTTTGATGGAAGACACTGGATGTCTTTTATGTGGGACCTTTCTGATAGATGTCAACTACTGAAGTGGATTTTATATGTTTGCTAACCCTGTTTCAGGCTCATGAATATGCATATTCTTAAAATAAAGAATGTTAGAAAATAAATAAATAAAATAAATCCTAGCAGATTTTCTGTGCAGCTCTCTATCCCAGTAGTATGTTGATTGTATGTGGTAAAGGGATAAATCTGTCCCGCTGTGCCAGTAACAGCCAGGTTATCTCTTTCCCATTTGTTTTTGGAAACTTTACACCAGCGCTTCTCAATTCCCGTCCTCACGCCCCCCCTGCTCTGCATGTTTTAGATGTGCCTCTATTCCAGAACAGCTGATTCAAATGATTGCATGACCGTCCAGTACTGCAGAAGCCTGTTAATCACCAAAATATTCAATCCAGGTGTGTGGCAGAAGGGAAACACCTAAAACATGCAGGGCAGGGGGGCCTGAGGACTGGAACTGAGGAACACTGCTTTACACAAAGATTAAGCAAGTCATGACTGCTGGCTGGAAAAAGACTATCAGCAGCAGAGCACCGCTGTACAGTTTGGTCTCTTGGGTTTCACCAGGACCAACAGGCCATAAAATCTTCCTAAAAACAGCCATGTGAAGCTTGTTCGTGTTCGAGTAGAAGCTGTGCTCTAAGAACATTATCCCCCTTTAATCCACTTTGCCTTCTGCTGCGTGCAGGTGGACAGACGGCCAGATGGAGCTGGGTGGCACAAACGCCAGCCTCCACGCTTAATTGCAACAAACTATTTATCTCAGAGACAAAGTCAACTAATTCACTAAGAGTTGACGGTGCATTTCATCTTTTTGTTGCCGTCTACTCCTTTTCATGCTCTGTGGTTAGGTGCCACTCTTTGCTTTGCTATGGAGGACCAGGACATAAGGCAGCAGAAGCTGGACAACCAGGTAAACACAGGCTGATTATTTGTGCAGTAAACAGGACGAATCTGTGATTGGCTGCACTAACATAACTCCTTATTTTGTTTTTCTAGAGTGATCTCGTTCTAGATTTAGAGAAATTGAGAAGCTCTGATCATGTTGTTTTTTTTTTTTACGTTATCTTTGTATTTTCTCTGCACGGAAAGACTTTACGCTTGTCATTTGAACTTAATATTCCTGTGGGATCATTAAATTGTGTTTTGTTGCAACATATAACTTTACAATTAATTAAGAATTAATCTCTCGAGACTAGAGTGTCATTGGGTCATGGGTGTACGAGCCACCTGCTGGTTAGGCATCTGATCAAGGTTTACTTGTTCTCCAAAGCATGATGGTGTCTTTGAAGAACAAAATAAATAAATAAATGTGAAATTCAGTTTTGTCATTTAATGCTGCATTTGTTGTTCATAGAAAATGACTATAATGGGTGTTGAGAACAATAATTAATTTTACAGGTAAACTTGTACATCGATATTCCCCCTGATTATACACACCAATGAAATGAATGCACATGATATGCGTCTTTGTAAACCTCTGACTGGTTCAACATTGTGGTATCCACATTGTAGTAAATTATTAAAAATAATTTGTGCACTTCTGCACTTTAACGTCAATGTTGGTTGACGTTAAAGTGTAAATGCGATGATGTAATGCATCATTTTCTTCTTCTTTCTTTCTTTCTTTTATTTTGTCATTCAAAGGCAAAGAAAATTTGTCCAATTATTTCAATCACTTGTTCGGCATTTTTGATCTCCCACCCTAGCGAGCTCTTTTGATGAAGAAGCAGCAGAAGAAGAGAGCAGACGCTCAGATGGTGGTGGCCAATAGAGACGCTCGCCAAAAGAATCGAAAGCACAAGACGGTCAGCTCAGAAGAGACGCCTCTGCTGATCTCTCAGTCCCTGAGCAGCACGTCTCTGAGTGGTCAGTATTTGAACAGGGTCCTGTTTGCGAACAACGATCCACTCGTCATCGTTTCCAGGGGTGTAATTAATGAATTTTAAAACCAAGAAAATAACGTGAAAGTTCAAATTTATTGTGGGTCTTGTCACATCTGGTGGCTGCCTGCTGCTGAGAGCATATAGGTTATGCGCTTTTATGCTGATCTTGTTATGAATAAAGTAACCTGACATTAAGTTTGTGGAATGATAATCACCTCAGCCCTTGCAATCCGTAAAAGTCCTCTCCATGCCAGGAAATTAACTAATTTAGACGAGCTTTGTCATTTACCAGCTACCAAAAAGACTGATCATAATTCCAGGCAGAATTAAGCCAGTGGCTTTTGATGCTTGTATAAAAAAAAAATAAAATAAAAAAACAGTTTCTCTGAAACTTACTAAAAGCATTAATCCAAATATTAGTAGAGGGTGCATGCATATATTTGAGCCAGTATGATCATTGCATTTACAGTGTGTTCTGTTGATGTTTGTTTCCTGGAGATCAAGTGGAGCATGCCCATGACAACCCCCTGGACGAGATCACATTGGGCGAGGGTGACGTGAACGTGAGTTCAGAACCGGACGAAACGCCTCCAGAGAAGCCCGTCACTCCCAAAACGATGGACTTAGAGGTTGACCGAGAGCCTGAGGTAAATGGTAAAGAAGAGAACGTAGCCCCCGAGGAGGTAAAAAAGACCAAAAAGAAAGATGTGAAAAAAGACAAAACCAAACGTAAGACTTTGTTTTTTTTTTTTTAACTGAGACTGTACAAAGTTGAGATTTTATGCATTTTTATGAAAATCATAGACGTTTGCCACATTTAATCATTTACCAGAAGTTTTCTGGTTCTTTAGGAGTGGAAGAGACAGAAGAGGAACTAGAAAAGGAGAAGAAAGAGAAAAAGGCAAAGAAAAAAGACAAAGTGAAGGAATCTGTCGACACGCAGAAGAGCAAACAAGAACGTAAAAGTAATGTTGAGAAACGAGCGCGTTCATGCTATCCGTTCTGTGACCATAACACTTTAAGTCAAGCTTTTGTGTCATCCTGCTGGGTTTCTTTAAGACGTAAGTAAACATTTCTTTTGCAGAGAAGCATTTGAAGGAGGATTCAACCCCTGAGACCAAACCAGAGGTGAAGGATGATGCTCTAAAGGATAAACGCAACGAGAGCGACAAAGACGAAGACGATCCTCGGGAGCCCGAGACTCCTTCGCCCATGAAGAAGAAAACTCTGGATACGTGTGAGTGATTATGTGATCTAATTTGCTGTGCAATCTGCAGCTCTGTTGAGCTAATGAAGACAAGTTTTTCACATTATAATTCGCAGCCAGGTGTCAAATAAGCGACGAGAGCAAAGATGAGGAAATCCAAGAAGAATCTGAGCGGAAGAAGGAGAAAAAGTCAAAGAAAGCAGAGAAAACTCCTTCCACTCTGGCGTCGTACAACTCCAACTGTAGGGAGACGTCGTCTTCAGGCAGTGAACATAACGAAAGGGTGAGGCTTTAAAAGTATTTTTTAAAGTGAATATTGAAAAAAAAAAAACATTATCTGTGGAATTAAATTGCATCCCATTTCAGGTGACTTCTCCGATGTCCGTGGAGGACCTTGAGAATTTTGCCCTCCGTCCCGCTCCAAGAGACGTGACCATCCAGTGTAGGGTCACCAGGGACAGGAGAGGCATGGAGAAGGGCATCTACCCAACTTACTACCTCCACATGGAGAAAGAGGACGGCAAGAGGGTGAACATTTTTCCTTGTGGAAAATCTTTCTCAAAAAATGCAAAAAAAAGTTAAATGAATTGCATTTAACTTTAGAAACAGACTGTAATCTATTGCTCTACTGTTTCACCTTAAAGGTGTTTCTGATGGCGGGCAGGAAACGAAAAAAGTGCAAAACGTCCAACTATCTCATCTCCATCGACCCGACAAATCTAACCAGAGATGCAAACTGCTACATCGGAAAACTAAGGTACAGTCTAACGTTTTCTGCTTATTGTAAGGAAGGTTTTCCTCAAATCGTATTGGAAGTTGGAGCTGTTTTATCACCTCAGCTTTGCATGATTACGACTTTTAGTACCGACAAGCAACTTTGAGACATTGCACGATAATAAAAAGAAAGCACGCCCTCTCGTAAGGTATAAATTACTTTGTCTGCACCAGGTTTGCATAATCTAAGTGTGCAAAGCACATACCACAGATTCCACAGTTTTGAGCGGTGTACCTCAAGTATTCTGGACACTTACAAAATACCTTGTGAAACCCTGACGTTTACAGAAGGTGAAGGATTTCACATTAAACTTACTTGGTGCATCTGTCTTTAGTTGTTTGTTTCCTCAACAAAGCAATTGAAAACCAATGATGGCTTTTACCGTGTGTAGTGTTTACCGTAGAAAGTACTCCTGCTTCGGTGCTTTATTGTGTCGCTATGTCTATTTCCTCGATGAAACTGAAACTAAACAATTGCTGCAATTATCTCTTTTCACGTCTTTGTTGTATAAAAGCAACACTTGGGTTGGTGTGTCTGTGTTTAGCTGTATTTAATTCCTGCTATTTAATGGGGTGAGAGGTTATTCCTCTTCAGTCTTCAAGATGAAGTAGCTGCTTGTGAACCGGACATGCCTCAAAATGACATTGGTAGACAAATAAATTGAGTTAAACAGGACTTCCATGACTTTACTTTTTCCTCTTGGTCTTTTTTTGTTGTTGTTGTTTTCCCCCAGAGTCATGGTTCTTCTTTCATCCGTTCTTAAATGACCGAAAATGTATTTGATTTGTTCTTTAAACAAAAGAACAAATGGCAATGTCACGATACCACAAAAGTTATTGATATTCTACAATTTTAAAGACATGCAATGTGCAACCTATTTATTGTTAGATCCATTTGGTTACGTTACTACAAACAAACAAAACATGACACAAATGTCCAAAATCCCAAATCTAGTGCTGCATAGTCCTCAAACCCAATGGCGACACATTTTTACAATGTCGATCTTTTAAATTTGAAACCTCAGTGTTCTTTTGCACACATGTTGTGGTATTGCTTTTAAGAGTTTAACTCTCATTTGCTTCAGGTCCAATGTTCTGGGAACAAAGTTTACGGTCTATGATGGAGGTGAAAACCCAGAGAAAAAACCTTTCATTAAAGAGAGTGAGTCAGTGCGGCAAGAACTGGCAGCCATATGCTATGTGAGTCCCAAACATGCATACACACACACTGCCTCGCACAACATAACAAGCGGTAAAACCTAGAAGACACACAAATTATTCTTTTCCAGGAGACAAACGTTCTGGGTTTCAAGGGTCCGAGGAAAATGACAGTGATCATCCCTGGCATGCTGGAGAATGATGAAAGAGTGTCCATTTGCCCCAAAAATGTAAGTCTTTGTTTTAAAAAAAAAAAAAAAAGACAAATAATGTTCAGAATCGGTCATGAAGTTGGTTAAGAGTCAAATATTTCAGCCGAGGTGACAGTCACGTTTATTTCAGGAGCTCGAGACTCTTCTGGTGCGCCACTCGAATGGAAATGCGGACAAGCTGGTCACTTTGGTGAACAAATCCCCAACCTGGAATGAGCAGACTCAGTCGTACGTGCTGAACTTCCACGGACGTGTAACGCAAGCCTCCGTGAAAAACTTCCAGATCATCCACCCAGACAACGGTAAAATAACCACATTTCTCTCATGACTGACAAACCTGTTGATGTGTTTCGCCTGAGCTCTTCAAACGCCGTTTTTATGTCTCTTCCAGAGGATTACATTGTGATGCAATTTGGTCGTGTGGCAGAGGACGTTTTCTCCATGGATTATAGTTTTCCTATGTGTGCCCTTCAAGCCTTTGCCATCACTCTGTCATCCTTTGATGGCAAACTGGCATGTGAATGACCACACCCAAAGTGCTTAACAAGATGTGTAAACATCACAAAAAATGTGCTAGTTAAAACTGAAGCTACACCCATTATTTAACGCGGGACCATGTTTGATTATATCTGCTACACACACAACTTGAAACGTACCACAAATGTGACAGAAGAGTTGTTTTATAGGTCCTGTGATTTTCTTTTTTTATTTTTATTTTAATTGAAATACAAGGCAATATTACATAGCTTTCCTTTCATACTTTCAAAATGTGTATGTGATTCGTGCAATTAAACTATTGTGCTATTTAATGAGAAATCTGAAATATTAAAAGAAAAGATTGAGTATTAAGATTTACCTTTTTTTTTTTAAAGCAGTAATATAACACATTTGTTTGCCATAACCACTGACTGTTTCATTTTATAATAAAGTTCGTGATCTTTACATGTGCACTGTTTTTTTTTTCCTCAGGCAGGGAAGGTCTACCTAAAAATCATCCTTTACACATGCAATCCCCTCAGGATGTGGCACGTCACATCTTTTATTGTTTTGAGGGACAGGCGCAAAATGTCGTCTTCAATATTTCAGTTTTAGTCCAAATGATTTGGATCTTTTATAGGTCATGAATCTCCAGGTGGTGGCCAAAACTTTCTGTATAAAATCAAGCTAAATTTAGACTTCATGTAACTAAGACTTGATGTTCAGAGTTGCTCTCCATTCAAATCTGCCTGATTTTAAGCTAGTTAGCTAAGAATAAAGGGTACAAATGTCAGGTTTGTACCCTGACAAATGCACAAACTCACTGTTTGTACCAGACAAACTTAGTGACAGACTAAACATACAATCATCTCAACTTATCAAAACAAAACAGAATCAACTCTACATTTTCTGCTTTTCCCTCCTCCTGCACCAGGAGGGGGTGGAGCTTCCCCTGAGATGGGTGGAGCTTGTAGCATCTGCAGTTCCTCCTGTGCATCATGTTGTCTTTCACTTCCTGTGTTCTACATTACGTCAACGGAGACCGATTAGCCAATACTAGCCACTAAGCTAGTACCGTATTTTCCGCACTATAAGGGGCACCTTCAATGAATGGCCTATTTTAAAAGTTTTTATATATAAGGCGGACCTCATAAGGCGCATAGAATAGACGCTACAGTAGAGGCTGGGGTTACATTATGCATCCACTAGATGGAGCTGCACTACAGGGAATGTCAACAAAACAGTCCGCAAGGAGAGCTTTCCACAACTGGGCCGGGGCGTGGCCGGACGATGGTTAACCTTTCACCGTTCATGCACAGCATGTTTGTGGAGAACGTGGTGCTAAATGACCTGCAAGACGCCCTCGGTAGGTAGGTCAGTCAAACTTTATTAACAAACCAACGTTCTGACAACTATCCCAGCATGCACCACGCGCTTCTTCTACGGGCGAAAATGAAGTCGGCGGCTGCTTACCGTAGTTGCTAGATCTGTTGTGGCTCAGTATTGGTCCATATATAAGGCGCACCGGATTATAAGGCGCACTGTCCGGCTTTTGAGGAAATTGAAGGTTTTTAGGTGTGCCTTATAGTGCGGAAAATACGGCAACTAAAATATGGAAAATCAAATAAAACAATGAAGAAAGTAATTAACTACTAAAAGGAAAAAACTGTAAAAATACTACAATGCAAATAGAGCCAATACAATAAAGCAGTAATATAACAGTGTGGTATGAATATGTATGCTTAACTTTGTATTATTTTGGTGAGGGCAAAATAACTACATTAAGATTAGTTTAGACTAATTGATAAGTTTGTGGTCTACGTAATCCTTGTCACAATGAATAAGACCAAACATTATTTTGAGAAAGAAATGTGTTATTTATTTTTCTTTCGTTCAATTAGAAATCAATAACCTTTTTGTTGAATTGATTCAGCACATTCTGTTGTTTATAGCAATATGAGAAATATTCTCTTGTCAGGGTGAGAAATGCAAGTGAGAAATTCTGAAATGCTCCAGACTGGCCTGTCAGGCATCTTCAAGTTTTGCCGCAGCTTCTATTCACTGGCTTTTTTTGAATGCCAGAAGACAGAATAGTGCCGGTTGTCCTTCTGGAGGAAGATAAAGGGCAGGGGTCCAAAGAGTCGACTGTGTAAGCTGTTGTTGGGCCGATGTCATTCTGGCCTTGGGCAGCTGAAAGCAGCGTCTGTGAAGCAGTCCCATTCTTCACGCCTTACATGCACAGACACAGGGCACAACTGCAGCAGCCAGTCACATTTTCTTGCACATATATTACAGCAGAGTGCCAAAAAACTCTGAGATGTCCCACCTAATGAGATGGAGCATTTGAACTTTTCCATATTTTGTCACATTACAATTAAATGCAATTTTATTACAACGTAGCACATAATTGTGAAGATGTGGACGCTGCATAACATGATTCTGCCACTACCATGTTTTACCATGGCGACAGCTTCATGTGACGGGCGGTGTTTACTTTCAGTTTTCATCTCATCTGATCAAATCTCAAACATATTTGCCGTGTCCCTGATATAATTTGTGGCAAACATGAAATTCTCCTACGTTTTTTTTTCTTTCTTTTTTTTCCTTCTTTCCCGTCTCTCATAAAGAGAGAGCTGAGGTGTGATTCCTGAGTTACCGTTTGCCTCTTGTTTCTAGCTTATCTGGATAGTTACGTCTTTTTAAGTTTGACGTATGATCCCACTTTTTCTGTGATTTTCTGTGATTTTTAAGATGTTCCTCGATCTTCTGTATGTTCACTAGTGTTCTCTGACAAAACTAGCTGTCACTGTTCTTCCACTTCACAATTAGGCGCTAGTTTGTGTTGATCACATGTAATTTACAAAATATATATTAAAGTCTGGGGTTTTAATATGACAGAAGGTGAAAAATTGAAAGAATTAGTACTACTTTTGCAAGGCAGAGTGGCTCTGCAAGTTATGGCCTGATTCTATGGAAGCAGACAAACCCTTCCAGCAAATAACACCGTTTTCCATTTCCTAGGGGGTCTTTGCGCCACACGTTGTCTGATCCAGTCTCAGGACATGGGGTACAGAGGTGTAATTTTCAGCTTTCCCTACAGATTTAGGACTTCCCATTCAGAAACACACACATGCAAGAACTTACTTATACAGGCCTCTCATGTTGGTCACTTTCTGTCTTGCCAAACAAGTTCCGTTAAAAATAAAAAAAGAAAAAAGGATAGCAAGAGAGTAGGTCTTTGCAGCTTTGTTTCTGAGCCCTAACCTACAGCAACTCTTCAGAATTACATACCATGAGACACACAAAGATACAAACACACACCCTTCTTCACACGTACCACCTACTGGTAGAGAAAAAAAAGAAGACTGTGCTAACCTCACCATTTGTGTTCTGTGACAGTGTGTGTGTGTGTGTGTGTGTGTACTTGTGTATATGTGCGCCCAATTGTCTCCGTCTTCTTTATCTCACTCTCCCCATGCCTCTTCCCCCCTTCTGCTGTCCTCCTCCTCTCAGATCCTTCTTCCTCTCCATGATTTCACAGACCTCCACTTACTCCATTGTGCGGAGAAACAAAAAAAGAAGAAGCGGGAGAATAAAGAAACACAATCGCCTTGTCCTCTCTCTCGTCTTAATAAGCAGCTCCAAGTTTGATAATTACACGTTCAGCGCGCCGCATGAGTTTCTATGCAGTGTTCACATCAGGGAGAGAGCCATTGACTCCGCTGTTGAGGGGAGCCACTATTAGGAATGACTGACAACTGTCCCCCCCCCAACACCCACCACCACCACCAGCACTCCTAACTCCCCTCCCTGTTTGGTCCGTGGAGGCTGTAAAAGCGAGAACAGATCCGATCAGTTTCATCTCCCCGTCAGGGAACGTGTCCCTGAACGTCACCGTGTAAGTGCCGGAGCAGCCGGCAGACCACATAAGTTGCAAGGCCCCATAATCCATTCCATAACCCGTCGCCATGTGTTGCCGATTAACGGGGTTTCTGCGGAGCAAACGCAGAGGAGACGGCCAGGCTGAGGGTTTTCTTCCGCGGCGGAAGCCAATCTGTTTAGGATTAAGGGAATAACTGGTGTGGCTGACACCGGGTGCATCCAGCGAAGAAGAAACGGGGATGAAGAGAGAGAGAGAAAGAGGCAGAGAGAGAGAGGGGGGAAAAAGGAAGAAGAATCGCGAATGTGATGACAGGGAGTTGATTGTGTTTTGGCAAAAGGTCTGGTTGCTGGTGATGCTTGGAGTCCGTTCCTGTTGATTGTCTTGGGAGTCTATTGCTCTGGCGTATGGAAAGGATCTTCTTCTCTCCGAATGAAAACCGACCCTTTGAAGTCCAACTTTTCCCAATTGTTGCAACTTCCGTTCTTTCGTACCCGTGAATTGCCAGGAATTTATGCGCTTCGCCTTATCGCAGATCAGCGAAAATAAAGGCAACGCTGTTCTCCCGGTGTCTCCAGCCTGTTTGATGCAGAGACACACCTTATCTGTCTCCTCGGCACAGAGAGGCCTTCTTTTGTGAACCAGCGGCTCACTCACCCATTATGATGGCAATCTCGGATGATTAAAGACCCGTGGAAGAAACTGGGCTACCTGTTGCTATGATGTCATGTCTGGTCTAGAGCAACTGCAATAATTAAGATTTAGGGCCACTGGAGCTGTTTGTGGAAAAATATCAATTAGTTGCTGGCTACAGGGAGGCAGTTTATGTTTTGGATGTGAAGTTTGGGTTTTTTACTGATCATTAAGGAGTACGTGTGGGTGCAAATGCTGACGCTTTTCAGTTGTTAATGTATAAGAAACAGCTGTTTCTTGAAGCAGCCCTTGTATTAAGACTTTAAGAAGCCAATTACAAGTCTTGGTCTGAATTTTGATTTCTCACTACATGGCCATAATAATCAAACCACAGAGTCTGACAGTGAAGTTGTGTGAAGTCTGAATTTATTTAGCATTATTGGGATTTTATGTGATAGACTGCGACTAAGTAGTGCTTATTAGAAGGAAACTCTACTTGGCTTGCAAATTGTGGTTACGAAATAAAGTCTGAAAAATGTGACCTGCATTCGTTCTCAGTCCCTCATAAACGCTAAAACTGTACATCGGCCTGAACGGTATGGTGGAACACGGTGAAAGTCACATCATGCTGTGGGAAGCTTTTCTTAAACAAGGAAAGGGAAGCTAGTCAGATGTTATGAGAATATAGGTAGAACGAAATAGGAAGTTACCCTGGGAGAAATTTGTTAGAGGGTACAAAAGACATAAGGCTAGACAGCAACACCAACCAGCCAGCCAGAGCTACAGTGAATAGTTCAGATGAAGACATAGTTATGTGTCAGAGTGGCACAGTTAAAGTCCAAACTTTTATCCAATTGTGAAAATATCTGGCATGAAAATGCCATGGCAAAAAAATAAAATAAAATAAAAAGAAACTGACTGAATTTGAAGCTATTTAGCAAAGAAAAATAGTCAGAAATATTACTTTCTGAAATTGAAAAGCTGGTAAAGTCCTTAAAACTNTTGTTAATTCAGTGAAGTCCACACAGGCAGTCTGTGAAGACAAACAAGTCTACATCTAGTTGTTTGAAACTACCCACTTTTTGTGTTGACAGCACAAACTATGAATTTACACTAGGTGGGTTATAAGAAGTGTCTGCCGCCTTTGTCTTTAAGATTCCTTTTTTGATGGAAGACACTGGATGTCTTTTATGTGGGACCTTTCTGATAGATGTCAACTACTGAAGTGGATTTTATATGTTTGCTAACCCTGTTTCGGGCTCATGAATATGCATATTCTTAAAATAAAGAATGTTAGAAAATAAATAAATAAAATAAATCCTAGCAGATTTTCTGTGCAGCTCTCTATCCCAGTAGTATGTTGATTGTATGTGGTAAAGGGATAAATCTGCCCCACTGTGCCAGTAACAGCCAGGTTATCTCTTTCCCATTTGTTTTTGGAAACTTTACACCAGCGCTTCTCAATTCCCGTCCTCACGCCCCCCCTGCTCTGCATGTTTTAGATGTGCCTCTATTCCAGAACAGCTGATTCAAATGATTGCATGACCGTCCAGTACTGCAGAAGCCTGTTAATCACCAAAATATTCAATCCAGGTGTGTGGCAGAAGGGAAACACCTAAAACATGCAGGGCAGGGGGGCCTGAGGACTGGAACTGAGGAACACTGCTTTACACAAAGATTAAGCAAGTCATGACTGCTGGCTGGAAAAAGACTATCAGCAGCAGAGCACCGCCGTACAGTTTGGTCTCTCGGGTTTCACCAGGACCAACAGGCCATAAAATCTTCCTAAAAACAGCCATGTGAAGCTTGTTCGTGTTCGAGTAGAAGCTGTGCTCTAAGAACATTATCCCCCTTTAATCCACTTTGCCTTCTGCTGCGTGCAGGTGGACAGACGGCCAGATGGAGCTGGGTGGCACAAACGCCAGCCTCCACGCTTAATTGCAACAAACTATTTATCTCAGAGACAAAGTCAACTAATTCACTAAGAGTTGACGGTGCATTTCATCTTTTTGTTGCCGTCTACTCCTTTTCATGCTCTGTGGTTAGGTGCCACTCTTTGCTTTGCTATGGAGGACCAGGACATAAGGCAGCAGAAGCTGGACAACCAGGTAAACACAGGCTGATTATTTGTGCAGTAAACAGGACGAATCTGTGATTGGCTGCACTAACATAACTCCTTATTTTGTTTTTCTAGAGTGATCTCGTTCTAGATTTAGAGAAATTGAGAAGCTCTGATCATGTTGTTTTTTTTTTTTACGTTATCTTTGTATTTTCTCTGCACGGAAAGACTTTACGCTTGTCATTTGAACTTAATATTCCTGTGGGATCATTAAATTGTGTTTTGTTGCAACATATAACTTTACAATTAATTAAGAATTAATCTCTCGAGACTAGAGTGTCATTGGGTCATGGGTGTACGAGCCACCTGCTGGTTAGGCATCTGATCAAGGTTTACTTGTTCTCCAAAGCATGATGGTGTCTTTGAAGAACAAAATAAATAAATAAATGTGAAATTCAGTTTTGTCATTTAATGCTGCATTTGTTGTTCATAGAAAATGACTATAATGGGTGTTGAGAACAATAATTAATTTTACAGGTAAACTTGTACATCGATATTCCCCCTGATTATACACACCAATGAAATGAATGCACATGATATGCGTCTTTGTAAACCTCTGACTGGTTCAACATTGTGGTATCCACATTGTAGTAAATTATTAAAAATAATTTGTGCACTTCTGCACTTTAACGACAATGTTGGTTGACGTTAAAGTGTAAATGCGATGATGTAATGCATCATTTTCTTCTTCTTTCTTTCTTTCTTTTATTTTGTCATTCAAAGGCAAAGAAAATTTGTCCAATTATTTCAATCACTTGTTCGGCATTTTTGATCTCCCACCCTAGCGAGCTCTTTTGATGAAGAAGCAGCAGAAGAAGAGAGCAGACGCTCAGATGGTGGTGGCCAATAGAGACGCTCGCCAAAAGAATCGAAAGCACAAGACGGTCAGCTCAGAAGAGACGCCTCTGCTGATCTCTCAGTCCCTGAGCAGCACGTCTCTGAGTGGTCAGTATTTGAACAGGGTCCTGTTTGCGAACAACGATCCACTCGTCATCGTTTCCAGGGGTGTAATTAATGAATTTTAAAACCAAGAAAATAACGTGAAAGTTCAAATTTATTGTGGGTCTTGTCACATCTGGTGGCTGCCTGCTGCTGAGAGCATATAGGTTATGCGCTTTTATGCTGATCTTGTTATGAATAAAGTAACCTGACATTAAGTTTGTGGAATGATAATCACCTCAGCCCTTGCAATCCGTAAAAGTCCTCTCCATGCCAGGAAATTAACTAATTTAGACGAGCTTTGTCATTTACCAGCTACCAAAAAGACTGATCATAATTCCAGGCAGAATTAAGCCAGTGGCTTTTGATGCTTGTATAAAAAAAAAATAAAATAAAAAAACAGTTTCTCTGAAACTTACTAAAAGCATTAATCCAAATATTAGTAGAGGGTGCATGCATATATTTGAGCCAGTATGATCATTGCATTTACAGTGTGTTCTGTTGATGTTTGTTTCCTGGAGATCAAGTGGAGCATGCCCATGACAACCCCCTGGACGAGATCACATTGGGCGAGGGTGACGTGAACGTGAGTTCAGAACCGGACGAAACGCCTCCAGAGAAGCCCGTCACTCCCAAAACGATGGACTTAGAGGTTGACCGAGAGCCTGAGGTAAATGGTAAAGAAGAGAACGTAGCCCCCGAGGAGGTAAAAAAGACCAAAAAGAAAGATGTGAAAAAAGACAAAACCAAACGTAAGACTTTGTTTTTTTTTTTTTAACTGAGACTGTACAAAGTTGAGATTTTATGCATTTTTATGAAAATCATAGACGTTTGCCACATTTAATCATTTACCAGAAGTTTTCTGGTTCTTTAGGAGTGGAAGAGACAGAAGAGGAACTAGAAAAGGAGAAGAAAGAGAAAAAGGCAAAGAAAAAAGACAAAGTGAAGGAATCTGTCGACACGCAGAAGAGCAAACAAGAACGTAAAAGTAATGTTGAGAAACGAGCGCGTTCATGCTATCCGTTCTGTGACCATAACACTTTAAGTCAAGCTTTTGTGTCATCCTGCTGGGTTTCTTTAAGACGTAAGTAAACATTTCTTTTGCAGAGAAGCATTTGAAGGAGGATTCAACCCCTGAGACCAAACCAGAGGTGAAGGATGATGCTCTAAAGGATAAACGCAACGAGAGCGACAAAGACGAAGACGATCCTCGGGAGCCCGAGACTCCTTCGCCCATGAAGAAGAAAACTCTGGATACGTGTGAGTGATTATGTGATCTAATTTGCTGTGCAATCTGCAGCTCTGTTGAGCTAATGAAGACAAGTTTTTCACATTATAATTCGCAGCCAGGTGTCAAATAAGCGACGAGAGCAAAGATGAGGAAATCCAAGAAGAATCTGAGCGGAAGAAGGAGAAAAAGTCAAAGAAAGCAGAGAAAACTCCTTCCACTCTGGCGTCGTACAACTCCAACTGTAGGGAGACGTCGTCTTCAGGCAGTGAACATAACGAAAGGGTGAGGCTTTAAAAGTATTTTTTAAAGTGAATATTGAAAAAAAAAAAACATTATCTGTGGAATTAAATTGCATCCCATTTCAGGTGACTTCTCCGATGTCCGTGGAGGACCTTGAGAATTTTGCCCTCCGTCCCGCTCCAAGAGACGTGACCATCCAGTGTAGGGTCACCAGGGACAGGAGAGGCATGGAGAAGGGCATCTACCCAACTTACTACCTCCACATGGAGAAAGAGGACGGCAAGAGGGTGAACATTTTTCCTTGTGGAAAATCTTTCTCAAAAAATGCAAAAAAAAGTTAAATGAATTGCATTTAACTTTAGAAACAGACTGTAATCTATTGCTCTACTGTTTCACCTTAAAGGTGTTTCTGATGGCGGGCAGGAAACGAAAAAAGTGCAAAACGTCCAACTATCTCATCTCCATCGACCCGACAAATCTAACCAGAGATGCAAACTGCTACATCGGAAAACTAAGGTACAGTCTAACGTTTTCTGCTTATTGTAAGGAAGGTTTTCCTCAAATCGTATTGGAAGTTGGAGCTGTTTTATCACCTCAGCTTTGCATGATTACGACTTTTAGTACCGACAAGCAACTTTGAGACATTGCACGATAATAAAAAGAAAGCACGCCCTCTCGTAAGGTATAAATTACTTTGTCTGCACCAGGTTTGCATAATCTAAGTGTGCAAAGCACATACCACAGATTCCACAGTTTTGAGCGGTGTACCTCAAGTATTCTGGACACTTACAAAATACCTTGTGAAACCCTGACGTTTACAGAAGGTGAAGGATTTCACATTAAACTTACTTGGTGCATCTGTCTTTAGTTGTTTGTTTCCTCAACAAAGCAATTGAAAACCAATGATGGCTTTTACCGTGTGTAGTGTTTACCGTAGAAAGTACTCCTGCTTCGGTGCTTTATTGTGTCGCTATGTCTATTTCCTCGATGAAACTGAAACTAAACAATTGCTGCAATTATCTCTTTTCACGTCTTTGTTGTATAAAAGCAACACTTGGGTTGGTGTGTCTGTGTTTAGCTGTATTTAATTCCTGCTATTTAATGGGGTGAGAGGTTATTCCTCTTCAGTCTTCAAGATGAAGTAGCTGCTTGTGAACCGGACATGCCTCAAAATGACATTGGTAGACAAATAAATTGAGTTAAACAGGACTTCCATGACTTTACTTTTTCCTCTTGGTCTTTTTTTGTTGTTGTTGTTTTCCCCCAGAGTCATGGTTCTTCTTTCATCCGTTCTTAAATGACCGAAAATGTATTTGATTTGTTCTTTAAACAAAAGAACAAATGGCAATGTCACGATACCACAAAAGTTATTGATATTCTACAATTTTAAAGACATGCAATGTGCAACCTATTTATTGTTAGATCCATTTGGTTACGTTACTACAAACAAACAAAACATGACACAAATGTCCAAAATCCCAAATCTAGTGCTGCATAGTCCTCAAACCCAATGGCGACACATTTTTACAATGTCGATCTTTTAAATTTGAAACCTCAGTGTTCTTTTGCACACATGTTGTGGTATTGCTTTTAAGAGTTTAACTCTCATTTGCTTCAGGTCCAATGTTCTGGGAACAAAGTTTACGGTCTATGATGGAGGTGAAAACCCAGAGAAAAAACCTTTCATTAAAGAGAGTGAGTCAGTGCGGCAAGAACTGGCAGCCATATGCTATGTGAGTCCCAAACATGCATACACACACACTGCCTCGCACAACATAACAAGCGGTAAAACCTAGAAGACACACAAATTATTCTTTTCCAGGAGACAAACGTTCTGGGTTTCAAGGGTCCGAGGAAAATGACAGTGATCATCCCTGGCATGCTGGAGAATGATGAAAGAGTGTCCATTTGCCCCAAAAATGTAAGTCTTTGTTTTAAAAAAAAAAAAAAAAGACAAATAATGTTCAGAATCGGTCATGAAGTTGGTTAAGAGTCAAATATTTCAGCCGAGGTGACAGTCACGTTTATTTCAGGAGCTCGAGACTCTTCTGGTGCGCCACTCGAATGGAAATGCGGACAAGCTGGTCACTTTGGTGAACAAATCCCCAACCTGGAATGAGCAGACTCAGTCGTACGTGCTGAACTTCCACGGACGTGTAACGCAAGCCTCCGTGAAAAACTTCCAGATCATCCACCCAGACAACGGTAAAATAACCACATTTCTCTCATGACTGACAAACCTGTTGATGTGTTTCGCCTGAGCTCTTCAAACGCCGTTTTTATGTCTCTTCCAGAGGATTACATTGTGATGCAATTTGGTCGTGTGGCAGAGGACGTTTTCTCCATGGATTATAGTTTTCCTATGTGTGCCCTTCAAGCCTTTGCCATCACTCTGTCATCCTTTGATGGCAAACTGGCATGTGAATGACCACACCCAAAGTGCTTAACAAGATGTGTAAACATCACAAAAAATGTGCTAGTTAAAACTGAAGCTACACCCATTATTTAACGCGGGACCATGTTTGATTATATCTGCTACACACACAACTTGAAACGTACCACAAATGTGACAGAAGAGTTGTTTTATAGGTCCTGTGATTTTCTTTTTTTATTTTTATTTTAATTGAAATACAAGGCAATATTACATAGCTTTCCTTTCATACTTTCAAAATGTGTATGTGATTCGTGCAATTAAACTATTGTGCTATTTAATGAGAAATCTGAAATATTAAAAGAAAAGATTGAGTATTAAGATTTACCTTTTTTTTTTTAAAGCAGTAATATAACACATTTGTTTGCCATAACCACTGACTGTTTCATTTTATAATAAAGTTCGTGATCTTTACATGTGCACTGTTTTTTTTTTCCTCAGGCAGGGAAGGTCTACCTAAAAATCATCCTTTACACATGCAATCCCCTCAGGATGTGGCACGTCACATCTTTTATTGTTTTGAGGGACAGGCGCAAAATGTCGTCTTCAATATTTCAGTTTTAGTCCAAATGATTTGGATCTTTTATAGGTCATGAATCTCCAGGTGGTGGCCAAAACTTTCTGTATAAAATCAAGCTAAATTTAGACTTCATGTAACTAAGACTTGATGTTCAGAGTTGCTCTCCATTCAAATCTGCCTGATTTTAAGCTAGTTAGCTAAGAATAAAGGGTACAAATGTCAGGTTTGTACCCTGACAAATGCACAAACTCACTGTTTGTACCAGACAAACTTAGTGACAGACTAAACATACAATCATCTCAACTTATCAAAACAAAACAGAATCAACTCTACATTTTCTGCTTTTCCCTCCTCCTGCACCAGGAGGGGGTGGAGCTTCCCCTGAGATGGGTGGAGCTTGTAGCATCTGCAGTTCCTCCTGTGCATCATGTTGTCTTTCACTTCCTGTGTTCTACATTACGTCAACGGAGACCGATTAGCCAATACTAGCCACTAAGCTAGTACCGTATTTTCCGCACTATAAGGGGCACCTTCAATGAATGGCCTATTTTAAAAGTTTTTATATATAAGGCGGACCTCATAAGGCGCATAGAATAGACGCTACAGTAGAGGCTGGGGTTACATTATGCATCCACTAGATGGAGCTGCACTACAGGGAATGTCAACAAAACAGTCCGCAAGGAGAGCTTTCCACAACTGGGCCGGGGCGTGGCCGGACGATGGTTAACCTTTCACCGTTCATGCACAGCATGTTTGTGGAGAACGTGGTGCTAAATGACCTGCAAGACGCCCTCGGTAGGTAGGTCAGTCAAACTTTATTAACAAACCAACGTTCTGACAACTATCCCAGCATGCACCACGCGCTTCTTCTACGGGCGAAAATGAAGTCGGCGGCTGCTTACCGTAGTTGCTAGATCTGTTGTGGCTCAGTATTGGTCCATATATAAGGCGCACCGGATTATAAGGCGCACTGTCCGGCTTTTGAGGAAATTGAAGGTTTTTAGGTGTGCCTTATAGTGCGGAAAATACGGCAACTAAAATATGGAAAATCAAATAAAACAATGAAGAAAGTAATTAACTACTAAAAGGAAAAAACTGTAAAAATACTACAATGCAAATAGAGCCAATACAATAAAGCAGTAATATAACAGTGTGGTATGAATATGTATGCTTAACTTTGTATTATTTTGGTGAGGGCAAAATAACTACATTAAGATTAGTTTAGACTAATTGATAAGTTTGTGGTCTACGTAATCCTTGTCACAATGAATAAGACCAAACATTATTTTGAGAAAGAAATGTGTTATTTATTTTTCTTTCGTTCAATTAGAAATCAATAACCTTTTTGTTGAATTGATTCAGCACATTCTGTTGTTTATAGCAATATGAGAAATATTCTCTTGTCAGGGTGAGAAATGCAAGTGAGAAATTCTGAAATGCTCCAGACTGGCCTGTCAGGCATCTTCAAGTTTTGCCGCAGCTTCTATTCACTGGCTTTTTTTGAATGCCAGAAGACAGAATAGTGCCGGTTGTCCTTCTGGAGGAAGATAAAGGGCAGGGGTCCAAAGAGTCGACTGTGTAAGCTGTTGTTGGGCCGATGTCATTCTGGCCTTGGGCAGCTGAAAGCAGCGTCTGTGAAGCAGTCCCATTCTTCACGCCTTACATGCACAGACACAGGGCACAACTGCAGCAGCCAGTCACATTTTCTTGCACATATATTACAGCAGAGTGCCAAAAAACTCTGAGATGTCCCACCTAATGAGATGGAGCATTTGAACTTTTCCATATTTTGTCACATTACAATTAAATGCAATTTTATTACAACGTAGCACATAATTGTGAAGATGTGGACGCTGCATAACATGATTCTGCCACTACCATGTTTTACCATGGCGACAGCTTCATGTGACGGGCGGTGTTTACTTTCAGTTTTCATCTCATCTGATCAAATCTCAAACATATTTGCCGTGTCCCTGATATAATTTGTGGCAAACATGAAATTCTCCTACGTTTTTTTTTCTTTCTTTTTTTTCCTTCTTTCCCGTCTCTCATAAAGAGAGAGCTGAGGTGTGATTCCTGAGTTACCGTTTGCCTCTTGTTTCTAGCTTATCTGGATAGTTACGTCTTTTTAAGTTTGACGTATGATCCCACTTTTTCTGTGATTTTCTGTGATTTTTAAGATGTTCCTCGATCTTCTGTATGTTCACTAGTGTTCTCTGACAAAACTAGCTGTCACTGTTCTTCCACTTCACAATTAGGCGCTAGTTTGTGTTGATCACATGTAATTTACAAAATATATATTAAAGTCTGGGGTTTTAATATGACAGAAGGTGAAAAATTGAAAGAATTAGTACTACTTTTGCAAGGCAGAGTGGCTCTGCAAGTTATGGCCTGATTCTATGGAAGCAGACAAACCCTTCCAGCAAATAACACCGTTTTCCATTTCCTAGGGGGTCTTTGCGCCACACGTTGTCTGATCCAGTCTCAGGACATGGGGTACAGAGGTGTAATTTTCAGCTTTCCCTACAGATTTAGGACTTCCCATTCAGAAACACACACATGCAAGAACTTACTTATACAGGCCTCTCATGTTGGTCACTTTCTGTCTTGCCAAACAAGTTCCGTTAAAAATAAAAAAAGAAAAAAGGATAGCAAGAGAGTAGGTCTTTGCAGCTTTGTTTCTGAGCCCTAACCTACAGCAACTCTTCAGAATTACATACCATGAGACACACAAAGATACAAACACACACCCTTCTTCACACGTACCACCTACTGGTAGAGAAAAAAAAGAAGACTGTGCTAACCTCACCATTTGTGTTCTGTGACAGTGTGTGTGTGTGTGTGTGTGTGTACTTGTGTATATGTGCGCCCAATTGTCTCCGTCTTCTTTATCTCACTCTCCCCATGCCTCTTCCCCCCTTCTGCTGTCCTCCTCCTCTCAGATCCTTCTTCCTCTCCATGATTTCACAGACCTCCACTTACTCCATTGTGCGGAGAAACAAAAAAAGAAGAAGCGGGAGAATAAAGAAACACAATCGCCTTGTCCTCTCTCTCGTCTTAATAAGCAGCTCCAAGTTTGATAATTACACGTTCAGCGCGCCGCATGAGTTTCTATGCAGTGTTCACATCAGGGAGAGAGCCATTGACTCCGCTGTTGAGGGGAGCCACTATTAGGAATGACTGACAACTGTCCCCCCCCCAACACCCACCACCACCACCAGCACTCCTAACTCCCCTCCCTGTTTGGTCCGTGGAGGCTGTAAAAGCGAGAACAGATCCGATCAGTTTCATCTCCCCGTCAGGGAACGTGTCCCTGAACGTCACCGTGTAAGTGCCGGAGCAGCCGGCAGACCACATAAGTTGCAAGGCCCCATAATCCATTCCATAACCCGTCGCCATGTGTTGCCGATTAACGGGGTTTCTGCGGAGCAAACGCAGAGGAGACGGCCAGGCTGAGGGTTTTCTTCCGCGGCGGAAGCCAATCTGTTTAGGATTAAGGGAATAACTGGTGTGGCTGACACCGGGTGCATCCAGCGAAGAAGAAACGGGGATGAAGAGAGAGAGAGAAAGAGGCAGAGAGAGAGAGGGGGGAAAAAGGAAGAAGAATCGCGAATGTGATGACAGGGAGTTGATTGTGTTTTGGCAAAAGGTCTGGTTGCTGGTGATGCTTGGAGTCCGTTCCTGTTGATTGTCTTGGGAGTCTATTGCTCTGGCGTATGGAAAGGATCTTCTTCTCTCCGAATGAAAACCGACCCTTTGAAGTCCAACTTTTCCCAATCGTTGCAACTTCCGTTCTTTCGTACCCGTGAATTGCCAGGAATTTATGCGTTTCGCCTTATCGCAGATCAGCGAAAATAAAGGCAACGCTGTTCTCCCGGTGTCTCCAGCCTGTTTGATGCAGAGACACACCTTATCTGTCTCCTCGGTACAGAGAGGCCTTCTTTTGTGAACCAGCGGCTCACTCACCCATTATGATGGCAATCTCGGATGATTAAAGACCCGTGGAAGAAACTGGGCTACCTGTTGCTATGATGTCATGTCTGGTCTAGAGCAACTGCAATAATTAAGATTTAGGGCCACTGGAGCTGTTTGTGGAAAAATATCAATTAGTTGCTGGCTACAGGGAGGCAGTTTATGTTTTGGATGTGAAGTTTGGGTTTTTTACTGATCATTAAGGAGTACGTGTGGGTGCAAATGCTGACGCTTTTCAGTTGTTAATGTATAAGAAACAGCTGTTTCTTGAAGCAGCCCTTGTATTAAGACTTTAAGAAGCCAATTACAAGTCTTGGTCTGAATTTTGATTTCTCACTGCATGGCCATAATAATCAAACCACAGAGTCTGACAGTGAAGTTGTGTGAAGTCTGAATTTATTTAGCATTATTGGGATTTTATGTGATAGACTGCGACTAAGTAGTGCTTATTAGAAGGAAACTCTACTTGGCTTGCAAATTGTGGTTACGAAATAAAGTCTGAAAAATGTGACCTGCATTCGTTCTCAGTCCCTCTAAATAAACGCTAAAACTGTACATCGGCCTGAACGGTATGGTGGAACACGGTGAAAGTCACATCATGCTGTGGGAAGCTTTTCTTAAACAAGGAAAGGGAAGCTAGTCAGATGTTATGAGAATATAGGTAGAACGAAATAGGAAGTTACCCTGGGAGAAATTTGTTAGAGGCTACAAAAGACATAAGGCTAGACAGCAACACCAACCAGCCAGCCAGAGCTACAGTGAATAGTTCAGATGAAGACATAGTTATGTGTCAGAGTGGCACAGTTAAAGTCCAAACTTTTATCCAATTGTGAAAATATCTGGCATGAAAATGCCATGGCAAAAAAACAAAATAAAATAAAAAGAAACTGACTGAATTTGAAGCTATTTAGCAAAGAAAAATAGTCAGAAATATTACTTTCTGAAATTGAAAAGCTGGTAAAGTCCTTAAAACTCATGTCAAACTCATTGCTTAATGGGACCTGTAGACTCCAGAGACCCATATAGACCTTCAAGATAACAGTGATGTGCCCAAGTATTAGTTTATCAATCAAACCAAACAGTTTTTATTGGTTTAATGCTAAATTACAACAACGTCAAAAGATGTTCAATATTATTTAATTAAGAAGTGCTCATCCAATGCAAACACAGCTATTTATTAATTTATTAAGTTTGAAAAAGGGTAATTTTGTTAGTACATTCTGCCAAAACTGGCCGTTCGTAGCGTTGGTGTGGCCAGAAATGGTAATGAGTCTGACACCACCGCTTTATGTGATGGCAGCAAAAGATGGTTTTTTTTGGACTCAGAGGTGTCGAATAAATATGCACGCCACACTTTTCAGGTGTTTATTTTAAAAAGAAAAACTTGATAACCATCCACTACTTCCATTGGTTTATCGTACCAATAAAGTACTTCAAAGTTTGTTATCGCAACGTTGCAAATATGGAAAACGTCCAGGGGCATGAACACTTTTGCAGGACACGGTAATTCTATGCTATTTTCTACTTTTGCTAAATTTAAGTTAAACCCAGTTGCTACATTCCTTAAAACATATTCACTCAGTATTTTAAGACTTAATGTATGGCCGCACCAAAGCATTGCAGCATAAGCTGGTCTTGCATTTCAACTTAGCTCAACATTTCAGCTTTATAGACCACAACTTTAGTGTTCAGTACAATGCTTTACTCAGCAAAGCAAAGCAAACTCCCTGGTCAAAAAAACCCCCAAAAACTGTGGAACATTTAGCTCCTAAAGAGCCAAATACTTCTCTTATGAGTCATCCAAGACAAAAGTGGTGTTTGAAGAACAGTAAGCAGTCTGACCAATCAGATTTTTGACAAAGTGTGGAAATACAAATATGGTCAAATCTGGCCATCTCTGCATTATATTGATGAGGAAAAGGTGCATATAATGTGAGATCATAAACACCTCCTCACTATTTTCTCCAGTGAGCCATTAAAAAAAAAGCACAATGTTTTAAAACCTTTTTTTTAAAAAAAAAAAAAAGATGGTTTGAGCCCGAACATAAAGTGTGACATTCAGTGCAGTCACATTTAAAATGTTATCAAGAGTCCACTTATATTTAACTATATAAGTCGAGTTAAAGCAGCTTAAGCGAAGCTAAGCTGATTTCCCAGTTTGCATGTAATTGTTTGTGTGTCACTGTATTAAAGAGCTGTTAATTTCTAAAGTTACTGCCTGCTGATCTTGTGCTTGGCACTAGCAGCCGCCAAAGCAGGTAGAAGGACGCAGAGAGAGCAAGGTGAGCCATCTATGATCCTACAATCAATATTCCTGCCTGTATTTGAAGCTTCCCATGCCTCCAGTGTGAGGATGGTCTACTGATGCCGTCTACGTTCAATCTGGAACATAACTCTAAACGTGGCAAGCATTTCCATATTCTTTGCTAGCTTATTAGTTAGCTTATTAGTTAGCAGCTAACTTTTCTTCCTTGCTTAGGCAGTTAAAAGTTTCTTAAAGTAGCATGGAGTTAGCTTTAAAGGTGGCAGGAGATAAATCAAGCTTTTCTGACTCCACGCACACAGTACTGGTTTTTAGTGGTTTCGCTCTTGAGTCCACACTGAATTAGCATTTCATGAGCCTCCAGGCAAAACAAATAAACAAATCTTGCACAGCTTTTTAAAATTTGATGTCACAGATCCACGGTGAAAACGTTAGGACTTTCACACCTTGCAGTTCTCTCTACTGTCCTCTCAACCACAAGGCCTGTGTGGCGTAACTTTTCACCATCTGTACTCGCCCACAGGGGTTCTGCTGGTTCTCTCCGTGGGCTTGTAGCCCAGATTTTTTTTTACAGGAACACTCAAATTGAAAGGGTGGCACCAAAAAGCAGAAAGAGAAAGGGTCTGATTGTGAGCAGAAGAAATAAAGCGACGAGGCCTGCTTTTAGGAACGTTGGGTGATCTCCTGTTCTCACCGTTTGGATAATTTATCTCTCTAAGACAAGTAAAAATCTAATTCATTGCCACCAAGAGGCAGTATTGAAATCAATTATACGTCTAAATGAAGCATGTTTGTTTAGAGTGAAAAACTCTATGAATATTGGGCTGTACTCATCTGTAAAGTACGAGGGGTTTGCTATAACAGATGCTGAGTAGTAGCATGTCAACGCTTATATCGTGGCGAGTCTGAATATAGAGCCAGAGACAGCGTATAAGTAGAAACACATCGATGGAAAAACACAGTTTCTGAAGTGGAAACTTCTTTTTTTCAGAATGAACTTAAATTTAAAAAAAAAATAGTGAAAACAAACACATTGGAGAAGAATAGAAACAGGGCTTCTCATTATAAACTACTTAAAAACAGAGAAATTGAGAAAAAAACCCCGCAATGACCACATGCGTGGCTCTCCACTCCTTCTTCTCTGTTTTTGCCTTTGATATCTGGTGGCAGCACAGTGCCACATAGAGTCATGGCATAGTTACAGCGCTTTGCAACGTCTCCAGCGTTTTAATGTGCATAAAGGCTTTTAAAAAAGCTATGTCGTGTTTGCTGGGAACTATTAAAAAGTGACAAGTGGAAAGACTTTTTGAAAGTCTCGTGTGGAAAGAACACCGACGATCTGTTTCTCATGCAATGACAGGAGGCGCCGAGACATCATGTCGGAAATAAGTTCTACTTTGCCCTTAATATGTGAACGCCATGCGGGTATTTAATTATATTATAAATATAAAAGATTTCTATTACAAATATAATAGATAGTCCAAGACGGAACTCTTTATTTTCTCCATGGGTATGATTGATTCTTCCATGCCCTCCATTGCTACTTTTTAACCAAGCAATGCCTTCAGTGTTTACATCCTGTAGTGTCAAACTTCATTAGAGCAGAACGGGCAGGGGAATTAAAGAAAATGTATATTTGTTTCATTCAACTCCTCATCAGTCTCTTTCAGTCAGTATCAATTTTTATTTAGCAGTCTTCTCCCCCTCTGTGCATTTCGTATTTTCTCGTTGTTTCGGGTTTTGGTCTGAATTAATCTGAGTAAGTCTCTCTCCAGACTCCAGAGAGCTACTCATAAGGCAAATATACAGCCACGGTATGTCAGAAAATAAAATAGTGTGGCTCATGGAACATTTCTTTTTTCTTTTTTTTTTTACAAAATGCCAATATAGTAAAAAGACAAAACAAGGCTCATTGCCCGGTGATTCATGGGCATGCAACTTGGACAAAAAAACACCAGCAACTTTCCTCCTCTGTGGTGTTGTTTTTGGCTTCTGTTTAAACATATGTCATTGGGGAGTGAGTGCAAAGCCTGGTTAATTAAGAGCAGCTCAACACAAGCATAAAATTAAGGCCATATTTATTAGGCTGCATTTGAAGTAAGTGCATTTCAGAGCTGTAAAAATAATTTTGTATGACAAAAAAATATATATTCTGCAACCAGTTAATGCGGCTCTGGAGTTTGATGGATTTTTTTTTTCTTTTTTTTTTTTACATAAACCCATTATAAGTTCTGCTCCTTATATTCTCTCGCAGAAGATATATCCTTCCCCTTATGCTATTTATTTATCATAATCAACTGGACAGAGCCGTGCTTGTTTTGTGCTAATTGCTGGAAACGACTTTTTTTATATATATACTACAGGAGCAACACAGTAACTCACCAGAAGCATATGTTACCGTGTAATAATTTATCTGGCACATTTTTAGCTGGTTGTGTCAAAGCAGTTTTTTTTTAAAAGTTTGCAGTGAAAGCTAATAAATCTCAGAGGCAGTGTGAATTGCTGCTACAGTAACCTGTATTGTGATGAAAGCCAGTTTCACTCTGTAGGTGTTGATGGATACTGAATGTGTGTTGAAAGCATATATTTTATTATTTTAATTTCGGACTGGTAACAGTTGATCTCAGCTTGTAAGTGCACTGTTAATCCGACGCCCTGTCTACGCAGACACATGTATGCATTTTGTAAAACAAGAAAATGTCTGCTGCGTTCTCTCGCATGGTCAGCGAAATTTAAATCTTCCAGGATTCTTTGCAATGCATAAAATGTGTAAATTGGATATCTGGGAACTTATAATGTTCCAGTTCAATGTTTTTCAGTCGTTAAGAGTTTTTTTTTTTTTTTTCCTGTTTCAGCACACTTGACTTTAACTGATGGCTGATGAGGCTTTTTACTGAACTGCAATAATCTAAATCAGGTGTTTCAAAGTTGGGGAAGCATCTAAAACATGCGCTGCACTGTACCTTTAGGACCACATTTGGGAAACACCTGTTCTAGTTGCAAATAAATAAAAGCAACTTTAAACAAATGGGGTTTTTAGTCCTGATTTAAAGGGACTCAGTGTTTCAGCATCTTTTTTTTTTTTGTTAGTTTTCTGGAAGTTTACTCCAAATTAGAGAATCATACAGAAGCTGAAAGCTGTTTCTACATATTTGGTTCTTATTCTGCAAAGTAGATTAGAAAAGCAGAAGACTGGTGTGGAGGGTTGATACAGTGATACTTTATAAGCATATAAAAGTATTTGAAAGGCCATTCCGTGACCTACAGGGAACCAGTGGAAGGACTTTAGAACTGGAGTGATATCTTCCTGGTTTTTAGTGACAGCATGAGTTGTGTACCCTGCATGTGATTTTTGTCTGCCCTGATAAAAAAAAGTTACCTGTTGACACAAATAAGTCCCTGTTCTTGAACCAAAGACTCGAACCAGCCAAGGGCTGCACCAGAGATTTCGACCCAGTGCTCCAGCCGCTGTAATAATCCCAGTAATCTGGTTCTTTGACAGTCTGCATTTATGTGAATGTCGGCGAATGCTTTGTGTTGTTCTGTGCTGATCACGGAAATCGGGCTGGAAGACATCAAAGTGGTTGGTGGTCGTTAAGAAGCTATTCAACCGTTGAACCTCAGCTTCTCCAATAACCTTGCAAATGAATGGACGATTGGAGGTCGGCCTGTAATTTTCCAATAGCAACATGTCCAGTTTGTTCTTTTTTTTTTTTTTTTTTTTTTAGTGGTTTGATAACTGCTGTTTTTTTTTTTTTTAAAGCCTGGAGGCAAACACCTGACAGGACGGATGAGTTTCCTATTTGAATCAGATCAGAGGCTAGGATAGGCACGACTTTCTTAAACAAAACCGTGGGTAAGACAGAAAGACATTGCAATGAAAAGTACTTTTCGTTAGTGCAATACAGTTGTTACTTGACACGTAAAGATTGCTACTCCTTATTTTGGTTATGGTTTCTTTCCCGTCCAGTTCAGCCAGCTTGTTTGTCATTGTAAAACAAAGTTGTTGTTTTGTTTTTTTTCTCTCTGCTGCACTAATCTTCCCACTGAACAGACACAGTGATTGTCCAAATTACATAGAAGATGCACTATGTAATATCTGTTCCCACAAAGACAGCTCCATTAATAGACACTTGCTCACTTGATGAACACCTTCCACAACATCTGCATCTGCAATTGTGAGGTTGCAGTGGACGTCGTTTGTGCTAGGAAGTCAGAATTTCCAAAAACCAGAAAAACAAAAATAAGATGAAAACTTATTTTCACGCAAACACGGTAAACGTTGTAGAGTTGCACAGTTTTTGGAAGCGTGTCCATAATCTTGACTGTTTGCACGTTTCGTGAACTCTGTAAAATTTGTGGTGCGCGTTGTGTGGGAAAGCCGTGGAGCTCACATGGTGGAACTTTTCCTACCTGTGAAATCCATCTGTCCACCTTCCCCCCTGCAGACCCCTCTGCAGACACACTCACACCCATTTGCAGGCACCCTAAGGACTGATCATTGACCAAGAATTGAGACTTTGGCAACAGATATTTATAACAGGTTTTATTATTTTATTAATGTTTCACTGAGCGTACCACTGCAGTTTTGTTATGTTCTAGAAACATAGTGACAAATGAAATATTACATGTTATTATTCTAGTTCCCTTTGGTCAAAATCTGTAAGTTTAAAGCTATAAATGGCGCACCTTAAATCAGAAGCAGGTTTACTGACCTAGGGAGTAACCTAACAAGGAAATTAGCTCCAAATGGTGCAGCAAAGGAGGAGGAACAATCGGCTTGCTAGTTGTCGAATAAAAGCCAGGTAAGGTGTCTGGCGCTAAACTTAAAAATTTGGGTCTTCCTGAAAATCTAGAGCAGAAATTTGTTTATAAATGGTTCATTTGTCAGGGCATAGTTTAGCACGGTTTTAAGTATGTCAATGTAACATGCAGCTCAAAAGTTAAGGTTCAGTACACGTGTTTAATGTTTACTGAACTTTGTGTTTTGATTGATGAAGACTGGAAGTTATTTTGTTAGACCCAGCTACCTTTTTGGGTTTTTGCATGACGCCTGTGTGCAAAAACTCTATCCAGATTCTCTTAAGCACAGAGAATCCTTTTGCTGTTTAGATAAATTAACCTAAGACACATGACATTATAAAGAAAATAAAACTTATTACTGAGATTTAAGACAGAATACAGACATGATCCCACTTTCTGCCGCCTTTTCCACCAATTTATCAGTTTCTGCAAAGTTTGAGTTGGGGCGGTTTGCTCTAAGTGTCCCCCGCGAGGTTTTTCTTGTTTCATAGACCATGCAGAGATCAGCACAGAGTTATTTTAATTGACTTAGAAATAAGTAATTTTCCCCTTGCGCATGCAAAGATGTGATTATGTTTAGAGCAGCATGACCCCGCAACGAAATTAAAAATAGCTCCGCTGCACTCTTTAAAATTCACAACTACGTCTGAGTTTTCGAGCCACCATTCGTCGCTTCTTGCCATTTTCTCTTCCGCTTTTATATTCTACGCCTCCTATAGCTTTGGCAATTTAGCATTAATAATCTCGTGATGTCGACTCGCTTGACTGGAGAAATATTTTAGAAAAAACACACACACACACACACACACACACACACACACACACACAAGCCAAGCGCCAAAAGTAATAGGAAGCTAGTGAAATGGAAAACACAATATGTGATGACAAGACACGTTAATTTAACGAGAAAAATCAATCTTGTCACGTTCCTTAAAAAGTCAGCCGTTTGTTTTACAGTTTGTTTTGAGCCTCGCGGGTGTCTGAGCAGCCTCGACGTCCGTAGGGTAGCCGAACCGAGACCGAGGTCTTTGGCGGTTCTCGGATGTGTCGTCGTGACCACTGAGCATTAAGTTTGTAAGGCTTGTCTTGATTGCGAATTCATAAATGAATGTGCAACATAATCAGCAGAGCAAAGCGGAAAAGTGAAAAGACTGTGGTAAACACTGTACACGTCTGAAATTATTAATCTCTTGCACAAAGGTGTGCTGATTGATGCCATCAGCCAAACCCCTCCTCCGTCATAGGTGTGTTTGGCTAAATCAGTCTTTTCATCCAAGTTTATATTAAAAAAAATGAAAAAAAAAAATCTATATTTTCTAAGAAGATTTTCCTCAGTTCTCTTTAAATCGACTAAAATGATCTATATTTCCACTAACTTACCTACATCAGGAGAGAATATCTAACATTCACAGTGGTGCTAATTTTTTTGTATTTTCTCTCTGTTTAGATCAGGTTGATCGCGTCATCGAACATCGGGTATTTATTTCTCTGTTTCTGAGCTGTTGTTGTTTTTGTTGTTGTTGTGAAATATTTGAGAATAAAATCATAAATACAAAAAAAGAAATGAATGAACAAATTTTGTTTGTGGGCCTCCGACAAATATGGAGCACTGGAATGTGAGACGTTTGCAACGACTCCAAGCAGTTTTTGTTGAATGATTTGAAACATTCACGTATTTTGGGTTTTAAGACTGTTAAAAGGACAATGTTTTATCCAAAAGTCACTTTTTTCATTCTGTATTGTAAAAAATCCTTGCCATAGCCGGGTTCTGGTGTCAGTATACAAGATTTCTGAACAAATTAGATTTTAAAATCTTCTACAATTTCTACCATAGTGCTCCTTTGGTTAAAGTGTTTTTTTTTTAAGTGAGATTCCAGAGAAAGTCTGATCCAAGTTTTCCATTACCATGTGTGATTGCACACTTTGCCTTCACTTAAAAGAAAGACATTTTTTTTTGCTGTTTGTAAATATTAGTTGTTGCTGGAAAAAAAAAAGAAATCCCAAGGATCACTCTTGTTGAGGTTAGACTATTTTATGTCTACCCAAATATTGATAAATGCATGTTGTAGTTGCCATTGTTATAATAAATATTAATGGTCAATATCTTACTGCACTGTTTGATTACTAGGATGAATAGGAATGTATATATATATTTTTTATTTTTATTTTTTTTTTTTTTGTAGAGTGCCTTGAGACAACATTTGTTATAAACTGGCGCTACATAAATAAAACTGAAAAGAAATTCTCTTATATTTTGGCAGCAGCGGGAATAACGTGTATGTTTACTGGAGGTCGTCATACGAGTATCTCAAACTGTCTCATGCCTATTCTTCCCAAATATGCTTAAGTGTCATAACAATTCCCTCAACTCAAGTTAAGCAACATGTTACACATTTATCCAAAATGCACGTTATTGCTTATAAAATGTGAATAATCTTGATTTCAGACATACTCCTCCTTTTTTTTTTTTTTTTTTTTTTTTTTTATTTGCTCCGTTAATTAGTGAAGCTTTTACGAGATATACCTGAGTTGTCAAAAATAAACCCCACTCTACAAACATTTTATGGGAAGGTGTTTCTCTTTTCTGAAAGCCATCAATGAAGTGGTGTCTTCCTTGGCCGCACGAGCCCAGAATCAGTCGCATCGAGGTCCACGG
>NW_006800078.1:1433376-1444972 GCF_000485575.1 Poecilia formosa
TATCCAAAATGCACGTTATTGCTTATAAAATGTGATTAGCATTTTTGTAAATAAAATTCTAAGGTTTTTTTTTTTTTTTTTTGCATTTTTATTTGCTCCGTTAATCAGTGAAGCTTTTACGAGATATACCTCAGTTGTCAAAAATAAACCCCACTCTACAAACATTTTATGGGAAGGTGCTTCTCTTTTCTGAAAGCCATCAATGAAGTGGTGTCTTCCTTGGACGCACGAGACCAGAATCAGTCGCATCGAGGTCCACGGCCTCCACGCGCGGTGCGAGCGCTTCAGCGACTGAGCCACCCGGCGCTTCGTTGCCCACTTAGAAGAAAAAGCGGTGATGCGAGTCTGTTATCTACCAAACATCATAGAAGGTTAAGGAAAAGCTTAATAGCAACTTTCTTGACCTTTCTTTTTGTTTTTTCACTAGAGACATTTTTAAACATTTAATAGTTACCCATGCATTCATCTCCGGAAATACTTTAACACACACATTCCACGAGCTTTCAGAAAGCCGTAAAAATGAACCAGTCTTCTCAGGTCAGTTTCAGGAGTCGCTATAATTGGACTCCTCGATTAACATAGCAAACAATTCAATCCCGTTTTGTTTCACAGAACTCTGAAATGACTCAGCAGGACTCTCCATCATCAACACGTTTTGGTTTGTGTGATTAAAACTTGTGGGGTTTCCATCAAACAGCGGCTTGTACCTGCGCACTTATGCGGCCTCTCCGTTTGCCGCAAGGATCTCGCAAAACTCCCTCTAGTCTTAATTAATTTGATTAATGAATAACAAAGCAGAGTTGAGGCTCGCAACGTGCGATTTGTTCGGCACCGAGGTCGAAGACATCATCTTAAAAGCCCTGGCTGGAAAACGACAAAGACGCACGTCGGCTTGTTTTGGCTTGAGAAGTCGTGCTCCATTCTGCAAAACGGGTCTGCAGACTACTGGTGTGGAGCAGCTCTGTTTGATTCAACTATGTGGCTCTGTGTGAAAAAAAGGAAAAAACCGCTTTGTGTAATCACAAAACAGACTTATAGTCTGAAAAAAAAAGAGGGGAGAAAATGTTGGCGACTGTTTTCTGTGTTGAACATTAAAAAACTGAGCATATGAGAGAGAGAGAAAGGGGAAACGGCTGGAAAAGGGGGCAGGGAGAGACATTTCTGACCACAACTCATAAACCACACTTTATTTAGACTGGCATGGACCCATTATTTGTTCACAGAGGCTTTCAGTCAGTCTGAGGGAAATATGTTCCAGCATCTGGGGATGGGAGTAAGAGGAGGTGGGGGGGAGGGGGTGAAGTGGGAGGGAAAAGTGGGGGATGATGGAGGAGAGAGAGAAAGAACGAGAGAGGAGGTGGGATGAACTCTTGCCAGGTGTCGGCCGTTGCCATGGCGTTCCATCAGGCGACTCCGCTGCGAGCTCATCAGTGACTGAATGCCAATGGGAGGGCGTTTTCACTGTGGAGGAACTGAAAGTGGCTCTAAAGCACTGGGCTCAAACCAGTTACCACCCACCCATCCCACCCGAGGGGAACGTATAGCGTTGGACTTGTTTGTGTGATGTGTGATTGGCAGAGGAGGAAGTCTATACACAGCGGCGCAGGGCACTCAGCGGCGACTTTCCCGGTTAATTCGCATCGACGTTTCCTTTCACACGTTTACCGTGAGCTGAGTATGAATTCCCCTCCGTTGTGATTTTTGCTGGCGAGCCGAGTGATGCTGGGGATTTCAGTCACTGGACCCGTGTTCTGGATATAAATCGTAACGAGACAGTTTGGGATTCCAGGTTGTGCAGAGATACCGGTCCGTTGATTCTCAGTTTCATCATGACGTGTATACCAACTACAGGAAAAAAAAGGATTTCTTCTGTTTTGGTTTTACGTTTCAATATCAGACAAAGATAGGATGAGTAAATTCAAAAAGTGATTTTAAAATAAGAATTACATTGAATAAGAGGGTGGGGGGGCGAAGTTATCCAAACCAATCTGGCCCTAAGTGAAAATCCATTTCTAAACCAACTACAGTGAGAGCCATAATTCACAAAATGAGAAAATATGAAACACTGGCGAACCTTCCCAAGAATCACTTCAAGCTCTCATCGACTCATCCAGCAGGTCACAAATGAGCCCAAAACAACATCTAGTGTTGCAGACCTCTCTTGCCGCTATTAAATCCTTAATAGCGGCAAGAGAGGTCTGCAACGCTACAGATTTAATGGTGGTTTTGACCGAAAACCACTGCTGACCAAAACCACTGTTGACCGAAAAGAACACAGACCGTTCTCACGTTTTCCCCAAAAGTCGTGGTTTGTAACCTCTGGCGCAAAAGGTTACATTCAGCAGGAAAATAATCTTGAGAATTACACCTTTAGAAGGTGAAGTCCACCTCTGACTGTTTTTTTTTTTTTTTTAAATAAATAGTAGCAAAACAAAGTGAAAGTTTCAGAGTGGCATATTCTAATCCTGAATTTAAATTTAATTGAGATGATGGGGTATGACTGCAAGAAACCAAAAACCCTCCAAAACTGCTGAATTAAAAAGTAACGCTGTCAGGAGGAGCGGGCAAAAATTCCTCCACGGTGATGCAAACATCAGCTTATAAGGGATCAGAATTGCTTGAAGAAGGTTGTTACGTCTATAAAGAGGGTACCGTAATTATTCATAGCTTTTTCCTTTAACAAGTAAAACTGTGATTTGAAAACTGCATTTTTTTTGTTGTTGTTGTTGTATTTGCTCAGTTCATCTTTGCTTTAAATTTGTTTGGCGATTTGAAACTTCCAAGTGTCGCAAAAAAAGCCAAAGAGAAGAAATATGCGAAGGGCAAATTATTTGGCAGCTACGTTGCCGAATGCTGCAGACGCAACTGGCCGGCCAAGTGAGAACCGACGTTATATGGTGTGCTTGGAACATCGGCAGGAAACCAGAGCCATTAGCATAGTTTGGAGATGACCTTGCAGAAGCAACTACATCACAGCTTTCTCCCATATATCCGCTGGATAATGTATTTCTAGCTGAAAGTTCACCCTTAACAAGTAAATGTTGCTTTTTTTTTAATATAGAAAACTAAAAGACTGCTGGGTTTTTTGTTGTTGCTTTTTGTTATCTTCATTCTGCTGAGTTTACTCCAGTCATGAAGTTAGCAGCTAGCATCTTTCTGAAGCAGTGGATCTCTGATGCAGCACTGAAGCGCTGAAAAAAAAAAACTAACTGTGCAACTTTTGTGTTGGTTTGTGCAGTGAAAACTTTCATTTGTGCCGCTGTCATTTTTAAGATTTAAACAAAAGATGAAACCAAACTGATAGAAATTAATGTCATGCAGCTACGATTTTAGCATCACAGTCGATTGGCACCAAATTTGATTTGTGGGGACTGGTTGACCTTTGACGACCTCTGGAAACATTCATTAATATCTTCAACAGCACAATCGAGAATTGTTGCCGCATAAACCAGCACACATTTTTTTGAGCACCAATCTTGTTTAGTTTAAAGAAGATGGTGGGATCCGCTTCACTGGACTTCTCTCAGGCGGACGGGTAAGACGTCATTTGAAATCGGTCGGTTCTTTTCACTAGGAAAGGGAAAATAAAATTGTATTTCAACAACAACAAAATACAAAACACCACTGCAATGTTTGATGCATTCTGATGTATTACCTCTGCGAACTATTATTGTTCACCATTTGCAAGGATATATATATAAAAAAAGAAAGATGCAGATTTCTTAGCTATAAAACATCTTGAGGACTACTGATGTGGCATCCGCTGATATTCAAGAAACTGATGAGAGCTGGTAGCACAAACGCTTCTTTTGTGAAGTTGGAGTGGACAATGGGATTTGGCTAACTTATAACAGAGAGATAAACTGTAGCTCCAGCTATCCCACTTTTTTTCTGTTCCTGATTTGGTTTGACTGGTTTGTCGTCTTTGCTCTTCCGAGCCCCGTTTCAAAAACATCACGCGGCATTGATGGAAATGTCACCGTCATCGGCGTCGATGCACACAAATGCCCTGTTCCTACTCACCTATCTTCCTGGTTAGCCACCGCTGTACTCCCTGAACGCGCTTCGCTCGCTGCAACTCTTAGCAACTGTTGCTATGTCTAACATTGTTGAACTGCACCTCTCGCTTGCTCTTCAAACATGAATGACTAATCCATGGCGGAGCGCGCTGAAAGCTCTTCAGAAGGCCCCCGGAGCCGCTTGACGCCCCCCGTGACCCTCTCCTGGATGTTTCCTCATTACTTTATAATGTATTCATGCTTATGCTTCCATGGCGCTCGCCCTGGCCTCGTAATGGGAGGAAGCAGCGAGCTGTTCCAATAGCCCGAGCATAATTTGCACTTCATTTTTATTAACAAAAATAAATAAATAATAATAATATTAAAAAAAAAAAAGAAAGACAGCCTGGCTTCTGGTTTTCCCTTGCCAAAGCTCTCCAGGCTCCGGCAAATTTCCTGCCATGTGACGACAGGATAGAGTCTCTCAGCATCAGTGGGGTACCTCCGCTGGCCCCCGGGAGATGCTGTCATTATGCATGTTTGCAATCATGGAAGCTGAATACCTTGGCTGGAAGTGAGGGAGAGGACTGACGGAGGCAGAGGGAGAGGAGTGGAGGAGTGAGGGGGGGAGGGGTGCCGGTGGCGGAGGGGTGGGGAGGGATGTTTCGGCTCCTCGTCAGTGTTTTGAGCTCTCTGAAATGCATGTGCTATCATAGGCCGTGTTGTGTTTACCGCAGCGGGAGGCAAACACAGAGTCAGAGAGGAGAGGCGCGGAAATGCCAGACACAGTAAAATGAGCAAAATACATACATTAGGACTCTCTGTATTCACCACACACAAGCAGAGGAGAGTGGAAAACTCATTTCAATATAAATAGAAGACAAGCAGGGAGTGTTTCTCTTTATGTCAGCTTTTGAACATCGTTTTCTCTCTCTCTCTCTCTCTCTCTCGCTCATTCTTGCCTCATGTGAATATCCAGCAGAAGCCCTGAGACGAGTTTTGCTGTGAAGTCAGGATGTCAATAATTTTCTTCCTGTTGCTAAGGAGACTCTCTCTCGATCTCTCTCTCTCTCTGACACACACACGCACACACACACACAGAGGCCTCAGTTCCCTCCCCCATGGTCACCGGGCTTTCAGTCAAAGAAGGCTTTCTGTTTCCAGTCGTCTCCTTGTGCAATCAGACACTCAGGAACATCTCTGCTCTGGGCTGCACCGCGGACCAAGAGGACCCCAACATCTGGAGGGTTGCATTGATTTCCAGAGGGGAAGGGTGGAAATGTCTTCCTAGTGAGCTTTTGAGTTCAGCTTCTTTAAAATCTTCTATTGTGGCTGTCATGCTGTGCACTGCATAAAAGGATTTCGCAGTGTATCAAATGTTACCCGCTAAAATGATTGAACTTTTAATGAAGCACGTTAGGTTTTAAAATGCGACATTCAACATCGCTTGAAATCTAAATTAGCAAATTATATTTTGGAACACTTTGATTGTAATTTCGCTGATCATGCTGGTTCAGACAGACTTTACTCTCATCTGTTAGTGTGTAATGAACACATAGGAATTTAGAAGACGAACGTAGTTTTGTATCCGGCGCTAATTAGCTCATAACAACACTGCTAACGCTAAAGACAAACCTGCTAGCAAGTTTACCATCGTTACGACGAGGCAGTAGCCTCCAAAGAGCGATTCGTTTTAGCTGTGGTTGTCATGGAAAAGCTTAACCTTGTGTGAAAATAAATGTAAACATTTTAGATCTAGCTTCTTTTTTTTTTTTCTGGCTTAGTAAACCTGATATCAAACTGAGCTTCTTATCCCAGAAGCGATCATTGTCACTGAACAACAGAAGTAACTGTCAGGACAAAGTTTTTCAAATAATCTCGTTAAAATAGGTTGAAAAAGTTAGTGTTGGGCTTTAGCTACAGACGGTGCTCATGCAGATGGTAAGGTCAAACATGGTAGCCATTTTACTTCTAATCTTTGACATTGCCAGCGAAGATTAGGACCTTGTCATAAAGTTAGTATTCAGCTCAACTAGCTTAGCAGCAGAGGTAATGAAAGGTACCTTAACTACTACTGTAATGTTTTGATCTTTTTAATATGAGAAGACAAATCAAATGAGAATGAACATTATTTAAGTGCGTCCTGTCTGTGAAACTTACATAAATACTGAATAAAATCCCCCCTAAAAAGATAAAAGTAGATTCTTAACCCAGTTTTATTGGTTAAATTCAAACAGTTTGTTTTGCCAGTGCAATGCTCTGATTGTCATGGGGGCTTTGTATTACGAGGCATGGTTTGACACAAGCAAGTAGTTCAATGTCTTTATATGTCTTGGTGCCAAAGCCTTAGCTGGTAGCCACGTGGAAAATAAAACAGCAAATGTGTGGACAAGTTGAAAGGAAAGCTCTGCAAAATGCTAAAGATTTCACGCTGTCAGCACCTAGTTAGGACAGGAAACCAGTGACACAAATAGCTGTTGTGTGGCTGCCTCAAAATGATCCCTCTCAGCCTTTCGTTGTCACCTTTTCGACAGGCTCGCCGTGCTCGATAACATCTAACACGCCGGGTTGCTCGTAGGTTTCGATGATACGCCGTGCGGCTGGCGTTGCACTGACACCTCTCACCTCACTACGAGCTCGCAGGCCCAATTACGTAAAACGCCGTGGGCATTTGATTACCACACCTATGGCTCCACTTCTGCAGGTAAAACACAATCCTAGTTTTGTGGCAACACATTTAAAAGAGTGCATACATCGAAGCACCTGAAGCTGTTCCTACATTAGTATAGTCCTCTATTATGCCAAGGGGCTTATTTTGGACTCAGCCTTTTTGTAATTGCCGTGACAAATTCAAGTGATTAATATAAAAACATTTAAAAAAAAATGAATGACAGCAGTGTGTGATTAAAAGTTCATTTTATTTTGTTTCAAGCAGTGAGATACAGTCTGAATGTTTCATTTGCAAATTGCAGCTTTAATTACACCATTACAACACGGATTATTTCTGTGCACTTAAAACGTGATTTATGCGTTTGACTCAAACATCAATTTCCTTTAAGTGTTTTTTTTTTTTTTTTTTTTTGTAAACATTAACATTGGAACGGCTTCATGGCTGCAGAGCTTCATTTCACACTCACGAACCTTTTTATTTGTTTTCCTCAGGTATCACCGATTCTAAAAACAACAGTGCTTAATGTAGACAAAACAATATCTTGTGGACTTTCTTATATTACTCAAAAGACATTTCTGAATGTATTAAAGGTAATTATAGTGGGGAAGGACAAACCATGGAAAAAAAAATATTGCAGATAGTTGCTAAATGTTGTTAAATAGCAAGAGAAATAAGTCAGGTCAAGGCCGTCCATCGCAAAGTCAGAAGACAACATATTAAAAAGAGATTAGAAAGAACAGAGATACAAGAAAGGAAAATTGCAATATAACGTTTCATTAGGTGGCCCGATACAAAATATATGAAAGTCAGTAATAATTTTCCCGATAAGCGTTTGAGTGTAAATGTGCATTCTGCTGCTGGTTTTGGACTCTAAATAAACAATGTTTACAATTGGCTCTAAACTTTTTTGTGCACCTCAAATGAAAGTCCATCATCAGCCTAAACGCCTCGCCTCACTTTGAATCCCACATTTATCAAGACATGAAGCAACTCCTTGTTTAAGAAACTGTTAACATTGGCGCAAATCTATTTTTTTTTTCTCTTTGTCTGCTACTTTCTGTGATTGTCCTCCGAGTGTTTGACAGTGACAACGTCAAATGGCTTTATTATGCATGCAGAACGCACACGGAATGTCAGCGGCAGACTCTGGCTTTAACATGGAAATTGGCCGGGCCCCTAAGACGCGAGTTGATGTTTTCTAAGTGCATGCATGCAAGGCGATGGAGTTGTTGCCGGCTGAGGGCTAAACAGGCAAAAGACAAAAATGACAGGGATTTCACCGGCGAATCCTTTTAGCAGGCCACTGACACATGAATGGGGGGCAAAGGGAGAGAAAGGAGAGGAGAGGGAGAGTGAGGGAAGGAGGGAGGAAGAGAGAGAGAGAGAAAAAAAAGAGTAGACAACCAATTTGGGAGTAATGCAACTAAAAACTGACAAGTGTAATTTCATCCATCTGGGCCGATGTGTAAAAAGCGCTGCTCTGAACATTCCCCATGATTCCCCCTGATTGATCTTCCCCTGGTCTGAAACACCTATTATTAGCCACGAGCCTAATAGCACCAGGATGGCTCAGCGCTCTCCCAGGGGCCAATTCTCCGGTCATCTGCCCCTCACTCACCACAGCTGTGGAAACCAACCAGGGAGAGGTGGTGGGCGAGCCAGGCAGGCGGGGCAGGAGGGGGGCAGTTAGGAAGAGACGTGGCTGCCAAGAGTGGATGGAGGCGTACCTATGGGGGTGGTGAGAAAGGGGTGAGGGAAGGAAGGGGAAAAATGGCGAGAGGTATGGAGGGGTTGGAGGGGGAGGGGGGGTTAGAGTTGATGTGGAGTGGATATGAAGAGGGAGATGGGGAAGAGGGGACAGGATGGAGACCAGAAGCTGGACGCAGACTCGGAGTCGGGGGAGAAAGTGATGAAAAAGCCAGGGAGAGAGTCAATAGAAAGGGGAAAAAGGGAGACAAAAAAGAGACAGAATTACTCAAAGTACGCGCAATCATTTCTGTTTTCACAATAAAAAAGTTCAATTAATCCTTCATTTGTTGATTGCATTCACATGCAAAAAGTGACAAACATAATTTCGACGAAATGAAAAGTCCACCCCATCGATGTTTTAGGCATTTTAACAATAATACTAATAATAACGCCCCTTATTTATCCCGGGACGCCCTATTGAGATGTTGCAACGAGTCCTGATTAAGACAGAAGCATGAACATGAACTAAAACAGTGTCACACACAAAAAAAGATAGAAACAAAGCAATTACAGTAATAATACCAAAAAAGACAAAATAGGCTGTTAAACATTTGGGAACACCTTTCGTTCAGAGCAGTTTATAGAAAATAAAAAATATCAAGATAGGGAAAGAGAGAGAGAGAGAGAGAGGTGAAGGCTGATGATGTTACGAATCGAGTTCCACAGATGTATGAGAAAATTTGACAGCATTTCTGAATCGGACTTATTATCATAAAGACCAGGATGACATAATGAAAGGCATGGAATATAAATAGGCAATTACCCAACATACAGCAAACATGAGGAAACAGATCCATTCTAAAGAATCAGAGATGGGAGAGAGAGAGAGAGAGAGAGAAAGAGAGAGAGAGAGAGAGAATCATTACAAAGTGTAATGCAGTTAAGTCAAGTCTTTTCAAGTAAGACTGTTGAAATGAAATGGAAAAACAAATCCAACAAACGATTAATGCGAGCGTCAATGAACAATTATTCATCCAGACAGACTTCTGAGATTTCTGTTTCAATTTTACCATCTAAGCTAAGTGGAATTTCCTTAAGAGGGACAACTGAGCAACATATATAGCAGATCCAATTGATAATATATCAGTGGAGTTAACTATGCAGCATGGGGATCACCACATTTTTTGCCCTTTTTCCACAGCAAATCTGCCCCTGACACTGTATGACAACCAGACCCACCATAGTGTTTGTCTATCCTGCAAGGAAATAAAACAAAAACAAACAAAAAAAATATGATTTTTCTCCCTAGGTCAGATTATCGAGTCGAACTGAAGAATTTTGAACTTTGCAACAATCTGGTGTAATGACGCCCGACACAGTTTGTCAGCAGCAAGAAAGTTTGCAACATGAAGCCAAATGTTTCTCCCTGTTGGTTCTGACTCTCGTGCGGTGGATTAAGGTTAGGGGTCGTCTGTTAAACGGCCGTTCATCCTCTTTGATTGAGAGGGTCCTCAGATGAGGTATAATGCATTTTCAAGGGCAGTGATGACAATAATTGGCTACTTTTGCTTCACTGAAATGGACAACATTCTAAAAAAAAAAAAAAGAGAGAGAGAGTCTCTTCAAAGATTGTGATCCAACAGTTTGGGTCTGAATGAAAGGTGTCTGCAGGCGACAAATTAATAACTATAATATTATGAGGTTGGATATGGATCTCCTTAGTGTCCTGATCACCAACTCTTGTCCAAACTTACTTTTTACTGTTTGGGAATTAAACTTAAGCCATAATGATGTGGTCGCAGATTTCACTGCAAGACGAAAACTACTTGAGTCTGAATACCTTAAAGGAAGCTAACTCTTTTAATATCACCACTTCATTGTGAGAGTTACCATACAATTTTGCCGGCTTTTTTTTTTCTTTCTTTTTTGTCATGTCAGTTTTGTTTTTTGTGCTTTAGGGTGTAATTAAAATAAGAGAATCCTGTAAGTCAGCACCAACTGGAACTGAATTCCTGAGTATATTAAACCCGCCAGCATCAGGACTGAAATATAAACTACAATATGTGATTTTTTTTTTTTTTTTACACAAAATTACAGAATTTTATCTCAAACTTTTTGACTTAAAGGGATATGTTTTGTGGGAACAGATCATTCGTGATGTCTGTTTCTCTCGGTGTAACGTGGTTATTCTCCACAGGGAGATGCATTAAATGGCCTTGACAAAAAAACTGAATTTCTTTGAGCTCGAGAGCACATCTTAGCCTGATCTCACCCTTGGCTTACAGGTGGGAGTGCCTCAAGGTGCAGCAGAAGCAGCAGCAGCAGTACACAAAGGTGCAACTTGCGTATCACCTGACCAACCCCTGCCACGCACAAACTCGTGAGAACCTCAGCAGCGTCTGAGAACGAGGCAGCCTCCCTTTTTCCACTCGGCGTTTCACCAGGTGCGACTCCTTTTCTCTTCGCTTTCTTTCCACTTCGCTTCACACTGAGCTCTTAAATTTCAGGCTCTTCCACTTTTTTTGCGGGGTAGCGTTGTAGCTATTGTGTGTGTGTGTGTGTGTTTGTGTGTGTGCGCAGCATTTCCTCCGGTGAGGACATTGGTTGTGTGTGTTGGACCAACACTCTGCTTTGTACAACTCCTTGAGGATGCACGCTTTGTTCACTTTGGTCAGATAAAAATCTGATTTTTGTTCAAATTTCATTTTAAATGCTTCAAGGTGGTTTTAGTTATTCTGTTCTAAACTGAAGGCCTCTGAGGCATTAAGCTAATGTTTGGATTAGACCTCTAATGCCTGTCGTACTCAAATTAAAATATATTAAAGAATACATCATGCTATTCATAGAAACAGCAGCCCATATTCTCTCAAATTTTTTTTTCATTAAAAAACCTGCTCTTTCATTCACAGTCCATGACAGCGGTGTAACAATACCATAGGTTGTATCATATTGCCGCTTCAGTGACAGCTATTTGGAGGTAGTCTACAATTTATCATTTCCTCTCCGAGAGGTTTCACTGTAACCCGGGTTTCAGGTGACATTTCTCCGTCTATCAGGCTCCATGTCATATGTGGCGCCCTCAGATGCTCTTTAAAACCACCTGCTGGACAGTAACCAGCACCCAGCACGGAGGTGCTGGCAGGCCATGTGGCGCAAGATGCTGATGAGTAACGCTCACTGATAAATGAGGCTGATGTCACGCTGGAATGCAGAAAAAAAAATCAAATAAAATACTAGA
>NW_006800078.1:1445468-1449835 GCF_000485575.1 Poecilia formosa
TATTATTATTATTATTATTATTATTATTATTATTATTATTATCATTATTATGCTGCAGTGGTAATACTAATTACAGTATATTTAAATACGTTTTAACGTAATAGAAATACTACTATTTGTACTACTGCAAGCAATAATAATTATTATAATAGTTATAATAGCAATAATTGAAAGAAGAAACTAAAGATGCAATAAACAGTGAATTATATCAGCTTATTTGGTCAATATTTTAGATTTAGGACATATTTCCAACACTTTAACAATATGTTGATCCTTAAACGAATAAAACAATTAGATTCCCCTGCTGTGTCAGGTCACTGTTCATTTGCTCTTAATGGTTAAACATTTCATGAGTTCGCTTAATGCTCCTTGTTGTCAAGTATTATTTTTCTAATTTCTGCCTCCTCCTCTCTCTCTCTCTCTCTCTCTCTCTCTCTCTCTCTCTTTCTCTCTCTTTCTATCTATCTCTCATTCTCTCTCTTTCTCTCTGTTCCTCTTTCTCTCTCTCTGTCAGATGAAAAGGCGCTCTAATTATTCCGGGAGGTTGGGAAATAAATGATTGGCTTTGAAGTAGGCTCGGGCCTTGGACTACATTAGAAGCCAACCATGTGATTTGCAACTGTTGAAGTAAAAAACCTTCATTCTGCTGCAGTAAAGCAAAGGAGGGGGGAAAAAACAAACGAAGAAGAGAAAGAGAGAAAAAAATGAGGAGGTTGGATTCTTGGCAAAAGTGAAAAATAGTATCTTTGTTTGCTCTTCTTTTGTTTACCAGGAGATTCTTTCTCATTTTCCTGCCCTTTTTTTTTGTCTTTTTTTTTTTTTTTTACTAATTCATTTCAATGGCTTTTCAATCTGAAAAATGGAAATGTTGCTCCTGCCCTCTATCTCGGCTGCAGCGTCCTGGCAACAGAGCAATTTTCTATCATCAGGGATAAACGGCATCGAACAGTACATTCTGATAAAAAAAAAAGAAGCCCATGATTGCTGGCCTTCCTGTCTGTCATCCAGCGACCAAATCCTCTCCTTCAAGACCGACCACTGTGCTGTCAGACCTAATAATGTCGCGTATTAAGTCGAGAGGGGGGAAAGGGAGGACGGCGCTGCAACCGCAGGCCTGCACCGCTCTTATTTGTCACCATGCAGCATAAAACCCACATCAGCTTCCTGCATATGGAGCCTTTTGTTTATGACTCGGCGCACACCATAATAGAATTTCAGGGCTAGGGTTTTGCATGTCGTGGTCGTACAAAACTATTGAATGTAGAATTATAAATCACGGTCGATATAGTGGTTGAGTTAATGACTTCTTCGATTAAAAAAAAAAATAAAAAAATGTTTTTTGCGCTTATTTTCCCATTTTTTTCTTTTCCCTTCAACGTTTTGGAAACAAAAGATGAATGTTGTGTGTAATTAAACACCATATGAAAGGTGAAAGAAAGTGAGCGGTGAGGCGGTGGATCCCGTCGTGCAATACAGAAAATCTGTCAAAGGGATGACCAGATCTGAAAGCGATTAAATAAATAAATAAATAAATAAATAAATAAAATCCCGAACAGAATTCCACAAATAAATGGATGAATTTAAAAAATAAACAAGCAAATAAATAACTATTGGCAACTCATTCAAACTTTCCTGTTGTACATCTATGTTTTAAGAAACTCATGTTTTTAAAAATAGAATAAAATAAAACAATAATCTACACCAAGACATCAGAGTTCGAACGAAAAGAAATATATATATATAAATAAATAAATAATGCGCTGGCATTAAGAATAATAATGACCGGCAAAATTAGGTGGTCCCAATGGCAACCCCTCCATCCCCACTCGCCAACTCCCTCCAATGCAAACGACGGAATCAGGCGACAAGTGAAACGAGCAGCCTTAATTAGAGCGTGGTCTACCCTGAGTGAGACCAGCTCAGCTTCAGCCGTGCCAAATTAAATCCATTAGTCTATGAGAGGCTGGGAAGACTCAGGGGTGCAGGCCCCGCTGCTTATTTTGTGGTCATTTGCAGCTTGTCTTCCCGCACGCTACGTTGGGTCCATCTGAAGGCCCCTCTCCTCGCGCCTGCACCTGGGGGCCACGCATATGCCAATTTTGCCATTTGCTCGCGAGATAATGCAACGGGGCGCCATTATTTATGATGCAAAACTTATGGTAAACAGCCGTTCGCCGTGGGTGCGCTGCATGGCTTTGCTTTATGACCAAACCACACTAATTCTCCTCGGTGTAGCTGCGCGCTCTAACAAAACACATCAAAGCTTGGCGTAAGTGGATTTGCATTAGTGCGCCCCGCATAATTTACGCGCGTAAAGGAGAGGAAAAGCTGTCATTTGTGCATGGGTCGGCGATGATGTTTTCGCGGTTGTTTTAAGGGTTTTGGGGTGGGGGGGGGGGGTTTTATCCCAGTCTGGTCAGATTGAGCCCAGTGCTAAAGATGGTATGAGATGGGGGTGAGGGGGGGGGGGGGGTCTAAGGAGAATTTGTTTTGAAGTCCCAATTCAAGTTTATACACTTTATTAAAGAGTTTACTGCTAAACTGCTCATAAAACCGTGACTCTTACACAAACACACGAAGCAGACTTGATTAAAATAGCAGCATTAAATTCCGAACAGATTAGCCACTGTATTTGGCAGTACAGCACAGCTGTGTAATGACATATGAACTTTCTTATCAGTATTTTTGCTAAATCTATTTTTTTATGAACCTTTTAACACTTTTTTATTTGTTCGTATGTGTTGGATGACATCACGTTTGACTCTAGAATGAAGCTGACTAAGGAAATGAGTCAACACCACGGACAGAAGGACACATTTGATTAAAACGTGTTGAAAAGTAGAGGTGGCTGAACTAAAAGAACTTGAACATTTCCCCCAATGCCTTTCATGATGTCACCAGAAGCAAGTGCACATGGAGGGCTGATTTTGGAACAGTATATACATATATATATATATATATATATCTTAAATAAGTCATATTTTACAAAATATTAGTCAAGCAAACAGAACTGGCCATGATGTGGTGTGGGTGACAAACTTTAACTGAAGCTACTTTGAGTTTACAGAAGTCGGGGTAGCACCTTTAAATCAAGACTACATTATTTTTTTATAACATTATTCTTGAACGCTTTTGATTAATTTTTATGAAAAACAAATAATCCTACAATTAGCATGAGCATTCATGATAAATCAAAGAACATATTGTAAGTTTGGACAGCTATATATTTTGGGGTCGATAAAGCGGCTGTGTTTGCTAATGCCTTGGGCCGGCTCCGACCGTGACCCACATTATGGTCACAGCTGTGTTGCGGTGTGCGTTCGCGCCTCTTCCCGCCCTTCTCTGGCCAGAGATGGGGAGCATGTCGACGCCTGTGGCTTTGCGCTGTGAAGGAGAAGAGGACACGTTGTTCGGGTCCGTCCCGGTCCCAGGGAATCCGGGGAGTTTGGTCCCCCACTCAATTGCTGTCACGGTGACCGCAAACGCGCGGCCGCTTGTTCCAGTTTTGAGCTCTGTCCCTGCTGGATCCATGTGTTAACTTTCAGATATGAATAACACGTGTGGCAAGATGCGTTCAGAAAGGAGCAAAGGATTACTGAACATATTCATAAATCTGTCTCCTTTAACGCCTTTCTTTAAATCACTGCATCCATGCTGACATTTTTAGCTGCCTGTCCCATAAACCTCCACCAAAACAGCGCGTCGTCAGGCAGGTTTCAGTCTTAAATGTAAATGCTCTCAGTTTTCACGCGTCCCGTGGCAGACAGTGGGTGTCGGGGGAAATCCCGGGGCCTGATCCGGCCCCAGCAGTGGGATACCAAAAGTGATTTTTTTTTTTTTTCAGAGAGTCATTCATCAGCGTGTGCAGAAGACAGCTGGATATGAAGACCACTTCTGTCAAACCACCGCGGGCATTGATTGTTCTGAAGGTCAATCATCTACTTAGGAGCCGAGTGATTTTTAGGTCTACAGCGGCTGATTTTGTGATTGACACTTTGACGCTGCAAAATATGAAATAATGTCTCTCCGGTGGATGAGGCTGTGAACTGTTATAATGCGGGATCATTAGGATGGGTAAAAGCGGGAGGCAGGGTACGACAGGTGAAGCGAGGACCGAGAGGATGCAGTGGCGCCCCCAAGGGATCGGGAGGGAGGGCTGGCGATGGCACTGAACCTTATATATATTTATATATTTTTTACACTTCTTATTTTTTGTTGTTGTAATAATAAAGTATGTTTAAGTGCATGTTTCAGAGAGCTGAAAGTTTATTTATTTATTTGTTTGTTTGTTCATTTATTTATTTATATTTATCTCACATTGTTGCCAGTATTTATTAGCTTAATTGTGTGGCTTTAATAAATAATAA
>NW_006800078.1:1450134-1451953 GCF_000485575.1 Poecilia formosa
TAATAATAATAATAATAATAATAATAATAATAATAATAATAATAATAATTTTTAAGAAACAAACGTTGACCATTTATTGTTATTAATAGATCGTCATGCAAATTAAGATTTGAGGTTGACAGCAGTCGTGCAACAGGCAACGTCTTGCACACCGACTGCAGCAGGTCGGCTGGGATGTGACATTGATGTTACAGCAAACATCATGGTCCTTACACTTATACCATAATGTCGGTGTTGCACAAAAAAAAAAAAAAATCTCCCACAGTTACCCAGCAATGTAATAATCCCGCCTGGTGAGTACGAAAGCAAGAAAAAGAAAAGAGGAAAAAAAGAAAGAAAAAAAGACGAGGATGTCCCGTATAATCATCGAACCCCTCGTTTTTTAAAAACCCACAGGGAAGCGAGCAACGTCGCTGCAAAGCATGTATGTCTTTGTAGCAGCACTCAATGGGCGATTAGAAAGGCTGGAGGATCTGGTTTCTCCTCTGCGTGTCCAAGTGGAACACGGGCACTGGGTGGGTGGGTAGGGGGGTGGAATTGGCCACTGTGTTAGATCACTGAGGGGTGACCGAGGCGTGCAGACTTCTACAAGGCCAGTGTGGCTGTGAAAGCCCGAATTGTCAAACGCAATCAAATAATTTATCAGCGTAGTTATAGGTTAAGAAGGAGGGGCGTAAAGCACCCAAAGGAAGGTCTTACCTGCAGCTCCAGTGAGTTGCTGGATTTTTTTAAAAAAGGAAATCAATGTAAAAGACGCTTGAAGAGAAAAACAGCAAAAAACCAAATCCGTCTGTGTGTCTTCTGCTCTCTTGGTCGCCTGCTCGCTCCTTTCTCGGTAAGCAGCGCTCGGCGAAAATGATTATCCGGCTGGCTTGCGCACTTTTTAAATCCCACAAAGTAAATAACATCCGTAGAATGACGATAATAGCAAGGTACCAAGTTCTTGTTTCAGGAGGAGGGAGGAAAAAAAAGGGAGAAAATTGAAACTAAACGCTGCATTTAGACAACCATTTTTGATAAGAGGATAATTGAGGCCACACTGGCGTATAATTAGGGGATAATTTATGCTATATCCACTTTTATTCCACCCTCCCCAAAATAAATCCAAGTCCATAATCATTACAGGCGAATTGTTCTTAATTTTATAGCTGCAATTTGAGTAAAGTGTGGCCCGCTAATCAAATAGGTTTTCGCTGTAACTTGATTGCTGGCGTAATTATTTTTTCATCGCCTTCTTCTTCTTCTTCTTCTTCTTCTTCTTCTTCTTCTTCTTCTTCTTCTTCTTCTTCTTCTTCTTCTTCTTTGAGGGGAAATAATAAACGCAGCAAAAAAGGCTGAAAGTGGTAAATGTAAAAAAAAAAAGATTTTTTTAATGAAAACTACAGCACTTGAGAGGGAAATAACATCTGTATTCATGAGTATTTTTTGTGTGTGTGTCTGTTTTTTTAATCGAACACCACAGCTCTGAGACGCAAAGTGTATAATTTACATATATTGAGGACCCTATCGGGCCTCATGATCCAACTGGGATAAAAGACACTGTCAGTTTATCTGGGTATCCAGCCTTCCCTTTTGCAAAAATAACCTATTGTACCTTGGGCATATTGTTGTTTGATGTGCCACACGTGCTGCATTTTGAATCATTTGAGGGATCTTTAATCATATGGTCAGTAGCTCCTGCTATAATATATGTAACTTTGGGGGGGGAGGGGTGTGAAGAGGGGACCGCTCATTTTACAACATCAAAGCAAACTGACTGGCGTACAAAAAAAGAAACAAATAGCAATAATAATAATAATAATAATAATAATAATAATAA
>NW_006800078.1:1452238-1453853 GCF_000485575.1 Poecilia formosa
TTGTATTTTTTATTTTTTTTATTTTGGGGGGGTGGTTCTCTCCACCTACAGCAGTCCTAAAATAAGGCGATACTTTCTTGTATCCAATTAGTTCCTTGATTAGGGGTGACCTAACTGAGATGGATACATACATTCTGCTACCTCATCTGACTTAATTAAAGTACGCTCAGTGTTACGCGGCGTGCGTAATTTCCAGCTACGACGCCAAAGAGAAAGAAAGAAAGAAAGAAAGAAAGAAAGAAAGAAAGAAAGAAAGAAAGAAAGAAAGAAAGAAAGAAAGAAAGAGAAATCGCCTCTGCGCATCCACCGGAGCTGTTTTCTACGCTTGTCTATGGGAATTAGGCGTCTTTCCCCACCACATATTGTTTTTCTCCCCCCGCATTTGTGGTGGGAGCTGGTAACGTGGGTTAACTCCAGCTCAAGTCTCCGTAAAAGCGCAGAGAACTGATGACGTTGGGCTGGATGACCAATCGGGAGGCGCTGCCCTTTGGAGACAAACCATTTTACTTGTAGTGTCTGCATCAAGTCTGCAAGCGAGGGCTCAATTTTAACAGAATCCACCTTAAAATCTCTCCCTTAACTTATGTCTACCTTCCGCCACTTTGAGTGAGAATACCGCGGGACAAGAGAGGAGGGCGGATGATGGGGGGGGGGATAAAGACGGCATCGGGAAATTTGGGGTGTTAATAGGAGAAAGGGGGGAGGAAGAGACAACAGCACAGCGAGAGAGCGAAAAAGCGATTTGGTCTTGAGAGAGGAGGGGGTGGGGGGGGGGGGGTGAGTGCTCTCAAGGCAGAAAATTCGATGATGACCATGACAACGATGGCTGACGGTCTGGAGGCTCAGGACTCGTCCAAGTCCGCGTTCATGGAGTTTGGGCAGCAGTCGCACTCGCAGCAGAGCTCCCCGTCGATGGCCGGCGGCCACTACCCGCTGCACTGCCTCCACTCCGGATCGCACTCTCACCACCAGCACGACAGCACCGCGTACCCCGGGACCAACACCTACAACCGGTCGCTACCTTACCCATACGTGAGCCATCCGCACCACAGCCCGTACCTGCCGTCCTATCACAACAACGCGGGAGGACAGACGCGGTTAGACGGCGCAGGTAAGAGACCCCCCCCCTCCTCCTTCCCCCCTCCAGCCTTGTCCATCTAATTGCAATTAGCGGCGTACCTGTTTAAGCTTTAGCAACCCGGATCGAACCTTTTTTTTGTTTTGTTTTGTTTTACCTCCGACGATCCAACGCCTGGAGCTATCTTTTTTTCCCTCCTCCTCCTCCTTCTTCTTCTTCTTTCCCTAAGCCGTGCGTAAAAACGCACCGGATAAATCCAAAGGAGCAGCCTTGTTCGCCCGCTTCTTTGTTGCTTATTTGTGTTTTTTTCAGCACTCCCCTCCACAAAACCTCTGATTTAATGCCCTGGGTGTGATCATCTCGACCACGCAATCCTCACCAACTACTCGTGAAAATTAGGCAGCCTGCACGCCTCGAATGTTGTAATTAGCATTTAATTGACATGTCATTACCAGCAATATCCTAAATATGACAGCACATGAGGATTGTTGGCTGCAGCGGAAAGCCAGAGAAAGAGAGAGAGAGAAAGAGAGAGGT
>NW_006800078.1:1455260-1456482 GCF_000485575.1 Poecilia formosa
AAACCTTTTTCTTTTTCTTTTTTTCTTTTGCCAAGATAACAACACCCCTCTGACTGCATTTAATTTTTTATTTTCCCAACATGCAAAACCAAGCAAAAGTGTCTGTAAATATATTCTGCGACTTTAGTTGTACATACACTTTTTATGTTTTGTCAGAATGAGTAAAACCGTGACTCAAAACAAGACGCCTGCTGTTTGCATGATTTCCACCAACGAGAGAGAGAGAGAGAGCAGAAAAAGAAACAAAAAAGAAAACAAAATTGTATTCATCTCAGGCCTTTTTCGTGGGTTTTTATATTGGGCCAACATCACATCAGCCATCACATTGGCGCATACAAGTTTATAACACGGTGCTCAGTGAAAAAGATAAGACGACGAAGAAAAAAAACATTTTCATCAAACATTTTAGATGAACTCAGTGGGGTGACGGAGAAACGCCAGTATATATACAAAAAAAATCAAATGCACTCAGTCAACGCCAGAGGAAATTAACTTACCCCCCGAAAGACATTTGCTCCAGGTCCAGCTCATCTCGTCGCTTCACCCTCAATTATTAGAAGTATTGACAAAATGTTTTCTCCCTTCCCTCCGTCCTAAAATGCCAAGCTCCACAGGGATCGATGCTTGAACAAAGCAGCCAGCTGCAGCGGCGTTCAATATGAAGGAGATATTTGGGACAATTTGTGGGTTTTTATCCAAGTGAGCCTTTTTTTTTCCTCTCCTCTTTTTTTTCCACCCCTCCATTCTCATAAATGCAGGCATAATTAGGGTAATTTTTGATGTAGCCCCGCTGATTACAGCGTTTTTACCGTCAAAGATAATTACCTGTAATTTTCTACCACTTTTAATACTAAAAAGCCATCTTTATTTGGATTTGAGGTAGCAACGGATGGAACAAAAGGGGGGGAAATTATTCGGTTATTCATATACAAATTGTCAGAGAGAGGAGAAGGCGCACGGCTCGGGATATTATCTGAAATTACGACTCTAGGAAAAAAAAAAAAAAAAAAAAAAAAAAAAAAAAAGCATTTTTTTAAAAAATGGTTTGACATTATCGTCCATCATTCTTATTTCATTCTAATGTTAGAATGAAACACAACCGCTACTTTTGCACGTTTTCAAAATATGATGTTACGTTGATCTAAGATTATTTTTAAAGCAGAATGACTCAGTGAGCTATCAGTGCAGATTGGGAACACTTACAGCAAGAGATGGTCAACTA
>NW_006800078.1:1457543-1459311 GCF_000485575.1 Poecilia formosa
AATAATAATAATAATAATAATAATAATAATAATAATAATAATAATAATAGTAGTAGTAGTAATAGTAGTAGTAGTATAAAATAATTAAAGTGATCTATAATAAACCACATTCATTACAAGCCACGCAGTGTGAAGTGTTACTGGGAAATTACAAGCCGCAGAAATCACTGCAGTTCACTGCCGCGAAAACGCGTCAGAAATAACAGTTGCGTGTCATCCACAATTAATTCACAACGATGATTTTCTGACTTGTCCGAAATGTGCAGCCTAATAGAGGAATAAATCGTCCTCATCCAGCGAAACTGGTTAGATACATCCGAGATATAGCGTCTAATTTTTGTTTACAGTTGTAATGAACGCACTTTTAAGTCAGTACAATAAAACTACATGAATAACGGAACAAAGGAAATCGACTGAAATGAGTAGATCCTAATATCTGTTTGATACAGCAGAGACTTAAGCCGACATGTTGCCTAAGGCTCACGACTTTTCTCTTTGTCTTCGAGGCGCTTTTTGTTTTTGCTGATTGTTGTTGCTTTTTTTTTTTTTTTTTTTCCTATTTCATTTCACATGAACTTTTTCAGGCTGGAGGGAAGAAGAGATACTGAATGGGAGGCGTGAGGGTTCGAAGCTCCATTGTCCATTTAAACGTTTAATATTCTTCCAAAATGCAATAAATTACATGCACACATTTACACATTTTACACGTTTCCTCTATGACTGCCATGAAATACATTGCATATTCCTCTGAAATGTGAACACGAGTCCCATGAAAGGAAATAAAAATAGAAAAATAATAATAAAAAATAAAAAATAAAAAAACAACAGGAGGGGTTCTTTTGTTTCGTTTTTGTTTTCTTTTTTCTTTCTTTCTTTTTTCTTTTCAATATAACGTCCCAGCTCCGAGAGCCAACGAGTGCTGTATCGAGTTCGGGGTCTGAAGATGGGGGGCCATGGAGCTGCCGGCTGCGGAGTACCAATTCGACGTGTTGTCCAGAAAGTTAGATGCCGCCGCGTTGATGCTCTGCGGCTGTAAGCTGTGAGACCTGGAGGGGCCTTGCGCGTCCCACACGGCCGGGGACTGCGGCGAGTTGCAGGCCATGGGGTCGCTGGAGCTCGGGCTGTGCTCTGGGGGAAGCTCGCCGTTTTTCATGATCTTCTTCATCTTCGATCTTCGGTTCTGGAACCAGATTTTGACCTGAATATTGGATTCAAAATGAAGGCGTGTTAGCATGTAATATTGTCGAGTTTTCGGTTATATCTTTTTTTTTTCTTTTCTTTTCTTCTTTTACACACAATGCATAAAAGTGCACAGTGAGTAAAACTTTTTTTTCTTTTTTTTTCTTTTTTTACAGAAGACCATTTTTTCCCCCTTCAAAATATAAAGCAGTTAAATCCCACCTGTGTTTGCGTGAGTCCAAGGGAGGCTGCGAGCTCGGCTCTCTCCGGCAGCGCCAGATACTGCGTGTTCTGGAACCTCCTCTGTAGGGCGGCCAGCTGGAAGCTGGAGTAAATGGTCCGGGGTTTTCTCACTTTCTTCGGTTTCCCGTTCACCATCCTTACCTCGGGCTCGCTTATGTCTTTTTCTGATGGTAAAAACAAAATAAAACGAAACCAAAACGACTGTGAAAATGTGCCACAGATTTGCAACAATTTGAAAGAAACATCTCAATAACTTAAAAAAAAAAAATTAAAAAAATACATGTTTCACATCCATATCTGGATTGCCTTTGAATCATTGCAAAAAATAAATAAATAAATAAATAAA
>NW_006800078.1:1459508-1506440 GCF_000485575.1 Poecilia formosa
TATATATATATATATATATTTTAGGCCCGTACCTTGTGGACTTGGTTGGGCTTGAACTCTGCTATAAGTCCCGGCATACTGGTGGTAGGCGGGGGTTGTGTACGAGCTGTAATCACTGTAGGATTTTGTCGTGTAATTCCCAGCAGATCCGTTCACACCGGGGTACTGGTACTGATAGGCGTTCAGGGGCTTCCCGTACGACGACGATGAACTGGGAGAACAGTAGCCGTGAGGGACTCCACCAGCGGGGCTGTAGTATCCAGAATCCGTGGCCGACGACTCGGGCAGCGTGGGGGATTCCTGAGACGGATGGTGCATGCTGGAGAGTTGGAAGGAGCTCTGGAAATCGGTGGGCTTCACACTCGGGATCCTCCGATCGAAAACTCCGGTCATCGTTCGAAGGATGGAAAAACGCGCGGGGTTTTTGTTGCTGTTTTTTGTAACAAAAAAATATAAAAATATATATATATAGTCTGGGTCCAAAGCGGTGTGGAGATTACACTCTCATTGCGTCAGGAGGCTCTCAGGCCGTCGGTGCTCTGGTGAAGACTGCAGCCAGGCGCGCAGCAAAGACTTGGTTAAATCCTGAATCGCGCTCTTACGCACTGCAGGGAGGATCTGGTTCCATTGGCCAAGGCACACACAGACACAGCTACACCCAGTTCACTCCGCCAGCTTTCTTGCGAAGGGGGGAACCACTGGGGCTATGTAGTTCGTATTTATATAATATCATTCAAGGTGTGAAATTAAGGTAGTCACTTATTATTATCTTTAAAAAAAAAACATCTAATGTCAGTGCTGCAAAACGTAAGGATTTTTAATATTTAACATAATTTCATTAAGGAAAACACCTTCAATTAAAACAAATAAAGGGTACAACAGACATCTATTGTCTGTGATTTCCATTTTTACTTGCAGGCCTGTGAACAAAGGAGATTATCACCTCTCAGTTGCCCGTTGCATCATCAGTGCATTTAATATTATCATATTTTTAAGCCGAGCAGTGGTCACTAAAAATCCGGTTTTTATTTCTGTGGCAAGGCACACAAAAGCCAAGGCCAGCAAGTCAATTTTGTGGTGAACAGCGCCCACATGTGGAAGAATTCGGTGCCACAGGGTGAAACTACAACAACTACAAAAATGTTGATTATTGATTTAAAAAGATACACACATTTTTGTAACATCTGCATCTCTACATGTTTGATAGCTATTCCAGTCTAGCGTGAACTGTATTTGGACACAGCAAGTTAAAAAAACAAAAACAAAAAAAACAAAAAAAACTGGTTCCAAAAGCTGTAGCTATAAATTAGGGTTATTCTGCTAAATGTTGCTTCTTTGAGCATGTATTGTACTGGAAACTGTATATTTTTTTGCAATTCTAACCATCTGTTTTTTTTTTCTTTGTTGTTTTTTTTGTTTTGTTTCTGAATGCTCAAAATGGTAATGTTTCTATATTTTAAGAGATATGTCAGTATTTTATGAAATAGAACTAAAATGTTACTCTAAAACATTAGTTATAGACAGCTAAGTCAGAGAAATGAAATCATTTTCAGTGGTCTCTCAGTTCTTTCCCATGTCTATTTATTATAAAAGCATGGTCTGCCAGAAATACGGCCAGTTTAAGCCTCATTATAATTTATTTAATTATGTTCTCTTCATTATTTAGAGAGGTGAGTCAACACAAAACTTTTCTCAATGCACTTTGTACAAACCAAACATGTGAAATTCAAGTTCATTAATTTAAAATTCATTCAAATATATGCTTTGACTACAATATAATTCCAAACAATTATATTAATAAAATCCTGAAGTGCTGATAAGTAAAAAAAAAAGTTGTTACGACGGCAGGAAGCATAATACCAATGTATATTAGTAGGCTGGTTTGTATTATAGCCAGAATAAAACTAAAAAGAATGACATTAAATTTACATTTGTCATTATAGCTAAACTGTATTTGACTGACTTCATTTTTGTGGATCTCACTGCTGTGTAGAACTAGGTCAGATTTGCTCCAACAAGCTGGGAAAGTGAGATATCCCTCTTGTTGGATTATTGACTTTATTGGCTTAATCCAACTACAGACTGTATCCCATTACAGCAACAAAGAGGACAGGCATCAGTGATAACAAGGAGACCAAGAGAGAAAGGGGGTGAATAAAAATTAAAAAATGAACAAACTAAGCTGAAACTATTCTTCTAATTGTCCAGTTTAATTCTTAAATTGCCCCCACATGGGGATGTCTGGTTCCCAGCAGTCCCATGTGGGGTCAAAAACAGTCAAGGCATAATCCACATGTCAACACAAGTAACAAGGCATAAAACCATTTACCATTCTAAAATGTTCTAAAATGTGTCATGCCTAGTCAAAATTGATTAAGAGCTTTAAATGCACAAAATAATATTTGTACATATTGCACCTTAGGGCCACCCATACTTTCAAAGAAAGAGTACTGTAACATAAGTCAAATTTCTTTTAAGTCACATTTAATGTGTGCGACATTTTTTTATAACAACTGAATGTAACATAGTTGCTTGATTGTGCTATAACGCACAATCAAGCCAGTATTTCCCAGGCACACATGAATTGTGTGCCTGGGAAATACATAACACTAACCCCTTTAAGAGTCTATAAATTCTCCCTTTCTAGACTTTCTAGAGAACTTTAGCATGTTACTGTAATTTCTGTCTTCTTGGACTTTCGGTATTAATAAAACCAATTAAAAAAAAAGAACATTGATGAAACATGATATCCCCTCCAATTAGATTTTGCCTAATAAGAACTTTGTGACACTCACCATATTGTTGTGGTTCTCGTATCTCTGGTGGCACTTAAGCTGCCCTTACTCAGAATAACTTCTGGAATAAATTACTTGATGCAGACAAAGGAAAAAAATCTGTCCACGCATAATGGGGTCTGTGCACGTCAGCTTCTGCATTCGGGGAAAAGCAACTCGGCCGTTTTCGGTCTATTGAAAATGGCATTTTACACTAGGCTGCTTGCGAGGCTTGACCAAGGTAACAATTAATGATGTACATCCATCCGAAGCCCCAACAAGTAAGCTGGTGAGGAGGAGAATCATCCGTTCTCCATGCTAAGTTCGTGATGTATGAGGTTGAAGAAGAGTCAGTGAGCTGAATTCATGAATTCCATTTATTAATACCCAAATACAGCTGGTCCATTCTGACATGCCACCTTTAAGAGTTAAGAGTCAAAATGGCATCCCACAAGCAGGGCCAGCTTGTGGGATGTGCTATTATAACAATAGTAGAACTTTTGTTAGCAGATCACACTGCAATCAACAGTTCGATCATTAGATCATTCACACAACTGCTATAAACTTATTGCATCTCTGGCAGTGCTGTTTACATTATATACATGTATAATATAGGATACATTTATTGGCCAACTGATTTATCGACCAGTGGATTTCTGGGTGCCTAATTCCTTAATTTTGGGGGATCGTGATTGGTCGATACTTACATGAGAAGCCCATTTTATCCCCTAATCTTATCTTCGTCAGCAAAGGTTTATAAGTCATCCTCTGTTCTTTTCTGCTCTACAATGAGAGGTGTGACTGACAGACTGGCCCACCAGGTCAGTTATGCATGTTTAAAGTTAACAATATTCACCCCACTGTTGCCAACTCAGCAACTTTCTTGTTATATTTAGCAACATTTCAGACAAAAAAATAAAAATAAAAAATTCACATCAGCCAAAATCAAAATCGGCAGGTCAGGCTTTTTTAAAGATCGGTAATCAGGGATCGGCCAGAAAACTGCAATCGGTGCAGCCTAACTTAAGATGGAATACATACACACATATTCATGACATTCTTTGATTAAATAAATTTCTCTTAAGCGTTACTCCAATAGCTAAAATTTTAATTTATACGAGGTGAGTCTTTCTCCCCTGAGAATGTGGACCAGTACTGGCACTGGACTGATTCTGAGCCTTCAAATGATTTTTAACAGAAGTTTCACACAACTTAGAAGTTGATGTAAAAATGTTTGTTTTAGCCACAAAATGATTATGCTCAGCAGCAAACAACATATCCCCAACTACAGCATTAGCTCATCGATGTAGCAGCTATGTAGCCTGATGTAAAACATTTTGCTAGACAATGTCAAACATTGAGAAGTTTTAATTATTGTTCTTAAAGGTTATCAAACACGGCGTTTTGAAGCCAAAGATACCTCAGAAATATACAGAGCCAAGCAGGAGGATCAAGTCATTTAAAGTTTAAACTCACTTTCACACAAAGACCCTAGCTAGCATAACAGTTTGGCTGTTGGACATCAAGCTAGTAGCTTTCATCAAGCTAGTACCTTTACATTACATTACACTACATTACAAAGGCACTTTAAAACAAAGCTTTATCTTGGCTTTTTTTCCCTATTCTTCTTCTTTCTTTTCTCCCTCCCCGAAGCATAAGTCCTTTTTTGATGAATTAGTATAGAGATTGTTTTGCTTACTTAACATGCGGTACCTACTGCAACCACCAGGGGGGGCCCCCAAGAGCAATTTATTTTTCTTTTTATCCATAAAATAGTGATTTCTACATTTCTAAGAATACAATATTTTTGTCTTAATGCGATTCTAAACCAAGACTGCTTGAGCATTTTTATAATATAGACTAATTTGGAAGTTACAATAGAGAAAGACCTATCAGCAGAATAAAATGAGCATAAACAATTCACAAGACTAGACAAACCTCTCTATACTAATTCATCGTTTCTTCACTGGATAGGGTAGTGATGTCATCAGGTCACAGAGACTCCTCCCCCTGTTGCTCCATCCAGCGTTTTGGTGGTGGAATCAACCCCTTAATGTTGATGGCTCCAATCATAATTTTGTTTCTCTACTTTCCAAACAATTTGCCAGAAACACCTGAGTTTTAATTCCAATTAATTTATGAAGTTTGGTAACCCATTTACTGCATATAATTTGGCCTGAAATAGGGCTTTTCTCTCTCTCCCCCTGAAGATATGATTAAGTTATCAATTTGGAATCTATGTTACTGTTCATAAGATAATTTGCTCAAAAACTAAAATCTTTCAAGGTGTTTCACAAGTTTTCCAAGTCAGCTGTCTAGAATTCAAAATAGACAAAATGAGATGTTTTAGATTTAAAGTTTTATCAGTAATGTTTTATCTCTATAATATCCCCCCCTGTGTTTTCTTATGTTAAAAGAAAACAAAAAACAAACATAACTCAGAAATTTAAAATCAAAGAATCAATTTTATAAGATTAACCCATTCTTCTAAAATTTCGTGTAAGCAATTAATTTTACATAAGAGCATACTACAAAAAGTTTATTTACTAGCCCAAATGGAACCAAGAATCTTAATTCACATCAATTTAAAGAATATGCTCATCAAACCCATAAAAATATCAAACTTATTCCCAAATATCTCATCCAATTAAACAAATCACAATCATCATTTCTGACCAGGGCCGGCCCAAGGCTCCATGGGGTCCTAAGAGAAATTTGATTTTGGGGTCCTCTAGTTCTGTTAACAATGTGGATTGCTGGAATCAACAGTTAGACGATTAGATCATTCGCACACATGCTGTAAACTTATTGCATCTCTGTTTGCATTATAGCTTATGCATGTATGATATAGGATATATTTATCAGCCAGTCGATTTCTGGGTTAATTTTGGGGGATGGTGATTGGCCAATGCTTACATGTGAAGCCCATCTTATCCACTGATCTTATTTTCATCAGCAAAGGTTTATAAATCAGCCTGACCCACCAGGTAATGTCTGCACATTTACAGTTAACAACATTCACCCCACTGTTGCCAACTCAGCGACTTTCTTGCTACATTTAGCGACATTTCAGACAAAAAAAAAATTGGTATCGGCCAAAATCAAAATTGGCAGGTCAGCCTCTTTAAAGATCAGGTTAGGGTTAGCTAAAAATTTCATTTACACCAGGTGAGTTTTTCATCCCTGAGAATTTGGACCGGTACTGGTACAGGGTTGATTCTGAGCCTTGAAATGATTTTTAACAGAAGTTTCACATAACTTAGAAGCTGATATAAAAGTATTGTTTGTTTTAGCCACATAAATGATCAGCAGCAAACAACATATAACCAACTACAGCTTAGAGCAGTTCATTGATGCAGTAGCCATGTAGCCTGATGGAAAACATTTTGCTAGACAATATCAAACATTGACAAGTTTTAATTATTGTTATCAAACATTATCAAACACGCTGTTTTGAAGCCAAAAAAAAAAGCCCTCAGAAATATACAGAGCCAAGCAGGAGAATCAACTCATTTCAAGTTAAAACTGAGCTTCACACAAAGACGTTAGCATAAATGTTTGACTGTTGAACTGAACCTTTCAAGGTCGCTATAAAGCTAATTTTCTATTAGCAGCTTCACAAATCTTTTTTATAAACATTACAATACAAAGACATATTAAGACAAACTTTTATCTTGGCTTTTTTCTATTCTTCCTATTTTCTTTCTCCCTGAAGGATAAGTCCTTTTTTGAGACATTGTTTTGCTAACTTATCTTCTACCGGAGCTTTGGACATTTGGATGCTCTGCACATTGCATGGCAGCTCATATTACCAGGGAAGCTTGCGTGACCTACCGCGGCCACCAGGGTGCCCAAAGAGCAATATTTTTTGTTTCTTTTTGTCCATAAAATAATGATTTCTACACGCATTATCAAATATATTATTGAAAAAACAAATCACTTCATGATTAAATTGTGTGTTTCCACCATGAAGTGATATTATTATGACATAGAAATTGTTACTAAAAAATTAATTAATTAATTTTTAAAAATCAGCTCTAATGAGGGGGTGCCTTGGTGGCCCTGGGGCCCTAAGCAGCTGCTTTGCTTATGCCTTGGGCCGTCCCTGTTTCTGTCAACAGTATGTCTGTTGTTGTCAGAAATATTGTGCAGTGACTCTTTTCCTTATACCTGTTGATTTTTTTCAGTCAAAAATTGGACCCTGAAGGCCAACGCGTCATCATCATAAGCAGTTAAAAATCTGAATTTGGATTGGTTTTCTAGAAGAGCAAGTTTATCTTTCACATTAAACCCACAAATCAGAATTGATCAATTTAGACAGAGGAGCTAAAATAAATGTGGAAATTCCTCTGAGACAAAGGTTTTGCAGTATTGTGACATGTCATTGCCTATTCCAAATCAAATGGTTTGGTAGACTTGGATTTATGTATTAATTCAACTCAATTAAAAATTGGAGGCACAGATATGCTGTGATCCAAATGTTGTCCAAACTGTTTGTGTTTGACATAATCAATTAATATCACATCCACCATATTAGTTATAGAATGTCATCGTGTCCAATTTGTTCTTGTACACTAAGGCACTAATGTGCTCTATAAAGCAGCAATTAATTTAGTTAGTTTGTTAGTAAAAATTAAAAAATTCCAAACTGGATGAGACTGTTTCTTAATTTAAAATTAAAAAAGCAATAAATTCTGTCTACTTTAAGCCGAGGCTGAATTCTGATTGCTCCTGTTCTATTGTATCAACCCCACATTGAAATAAAATTACCAATTTAATTAGAACCTCAAAATAATATTTCAATTTAGATTTGAATCATAAGTTGTCTCCGAGACAAGAATATGTTGTAACCAATACAATGAACCTTAAATCAATCTGTTGCTGTTTCATAATTTTCTATTTAAATCATATACCCAATCATATTTATTTTACCAGTCCTGTAACCTTCTTTTAAACACTTTAAGGTTTCGATGAAAAATAAATCCTGTTTTGAGGATGAAATAAGAGAAAACAATTTAGAATAGGCCATAATGAAAGATTGAGTCTGCTAAAGATCACAATTTTTATCAAAGTTAAATCCCTCTTTTATGTGATTCCAAAGTATTTATAACCAATCAAAACTTCCTGCCATAAAAATTATAAATGTGTAGTGTGCTCCAAGTAAATATGTCCTGTTTTTTATCCCCATTCTAAAAGATAACCTGAATAATAAGAAAAAAATGATAAAATTTTAGTTTCTCATTTTCATTATACCAAGTAAATTTGAAGCAGTTATCAATAAAGTAAAACTTCTGAAGTTTCAACACAGCAGATGCCACCCTGTTTATTTTCAATTTTACCTGTAAAGTCTTAAGTAAAAAAAAAAAAAGAAAAAACCTCCTACTGTTCAAGCAGATGATTTTGCTGTAAATTAAATTTTGATGTCAAAGTACGATTTATGCAATCATTATCATTTTAGAAATCTCTGTGCAGTATTTGTCAAAATAAATTTGTCCAATGCAGGTCACAGGCCCACATGTGTAACAGTTCAAAATTTTCCCCTTTTGTTTTCTTACAAACCATATCTTTTATTACTTTTTCCACTTTTTTTTTTTTTTTTTTTTTTTTAAGATTTTCTGTTTAATCAAGGTACTACAAAAATATAAGACCAGTCTGTAGGTCTCCCTAGATTTATCTCCACCGTGATTATAGACAAAACATTCCACTGTCTCTGCATAGTTTAAAAACAAGAATAGTATCACCACATCTATTCACTGAAGTGACGTAGTATTTACACAGTGCCGTAAAACCCATCAACGACTCCCCACTCCCATTCACTCTCAATCACACTCAAGCAGACGCTTTCACACCATATTGCAAGAAGATGCAGGATGAACCCCCTTCTCATCAGGCTGACCAAAATTGATTGGGGCTGTTTAGTGAAACCCCCATCCCCCTAATAAAACAAAGAACACAACTTCATTCTGCAGTATAAAGGCATTTTTCACATTAGTTGACCTTTAATTTTCAAATAATCCAACCAAATTGCATCTTTTTAAGAACATCACCCAAAAACATTCATTAATTTGATTATTTTACAGCATTTTAAAAATATTTTCATTTTACCCGTTTAAGTAATTTTGTTTGTCAAACTCTAATGTTTGAGATAAAGATGTTTTTGTTAACTGTAAATTTGGAATTTCCCAATTTGTACTGATTTTATTTACCAAATAAGCAAAGATTTATTTTCGAAATCACATATTTCTCCACATTTTTAAACTAAAACTTGCCTTGTTTAAAGTTTTAAACACAATTCTCCTTTTATATTGTCCTGTTTAAAGAAACATTATTTTCCAATATTTCTAATATTGTTTTGTGCTCACCAAATCTGTTTTAAATGCTTCAATTTATTCATTCAATCTTGTTTTTTTCATGACAACCATGAGTTATTGAATGACCAATGTTAATCTAGACTCCTTAACTTAATCTCTTATAAAGTGCTTATTTGGTCAGGTCTGTAGAGTCTAATAATTGTCACCTTGGTCAGTATCTGCAAAATTATCTCAGATCCAATTAACCATCCATCCCCACACAAAATGTACTTTGCTTAATTGTCTTCTTCAAGCAAACATGAAATGTTGCTTATCTTTTCTCTACTTTCCTTTGCTTAAATGAAATAATTATTGTTGCGTTGTTGTACAACAACTGTAACAAGCAGATTAGTCACAGTACTGTGGTACGTTGAAAACGGCATGTAGTTGTAAAAACTTTGAGAGTCACTGTTGTAGTCATTTTGATCCACGCTCAGAGCAGGCTGTTTGCGTTTGACGTAATTGAGGACGTCCCCCCATTTACATAAACGTTTGCCTTTGCAATGACATCACATTTACAACTGTTAGAAATTGCACAAATAGCCCATATGAAACATGACAGCAATTCTTAGAATGGGCCGTGAGTAATAAGTCTATGCAGAAGGGGTAATATGAATTTTGAGACTATAAAGCAAATGCATTTCAGTACATAAATGAATGTTAATGTGTCTAAAATAAGTCTACATTACTATTACATTTGTAGCAACTCAAACTAAAGCAAAAATAACATGGAAGAAGAAAATATTTGCAAGCTAAAAATAGTGGGCATGGGGAAAAAAAAATATTTTGCGTTCCCTTGCAATAATACTGAACAGTTCATGCCGTATAATTGAATAGTGTAAGCCTTTTTTACGGTGCCCATTGTACTTTCTGCTTTAATATAAGGCTTTCGTGAGGTTTTTCCATGTATGTTAATATCTTGTGAAATGTCTGAAGTTTTATATATGTTTTTTAAAGATAGAAATGCACCACAAACCTCTGATATAAACAGAAACTGTAGGAAAGAAAGAAAAAGTACATCCAAACTATTAGGAAGGACTATTTCTGAGATATTATCACTGGGTAATGAGTCATCTGACAGTTTTGATTGTGTCTATTGTGCTGGTCTGAATGGTTTAAAGGGCACTTCTCACACTTCACATGAGAAATCAAATAAGTCGATTTTCAATCAGTTTTTTGCACAAGAGTTAATAATGATAAGCACGTTTTATTATTATAAAACACGCAAACTTATGGTCACTGGGTTAACTCGGGGAATCTCATCTGGCCGACGTGCGAGTCATCTCCAGGCCACATCTTTGTCGATAACAACTCAGAAATAGTCCAAATAGTTTGGATGTATTTTTATTTCTTGACAGTATTGCGAGAGAACGCAAAACCTTTTGCGAGAGAACGCAAAAGTGTGGGGTTCCATTTGTGTCAAAAATAAGCATTAGTCATGAAGTCATGACTTCTACTTATTTTTGACACAAATGGAACCCCGTACTAAGAAAAAAAAATTACCCATATGTCCCCTCCAGGGCTCCGTAGAAAACCCATTTAAGCGCTGCGGAAGGTAGCAGGAGGTTAAACGCAAGCGGAAGCGGACGGGAGCGATCTATCTTGATCTGCATCTCTTCTCTGCGCTTGCGTTTGTGTGCTGGGGGGATGGGGTCGTGTCGAGGATGAGAGACTCCAAATATTTATCTCTTGGCTAACTAAATATTCATATTTCTAAGCCGTGGATCATTCCTTGCTGTTGGACATAAAAACATCGCTTCGGCTTCGTATGAGGCTCGGTGGAGTTTGCCCTCTGTAAAGTGGACTATCCGCACGTCCACGATACGCTTAAAAAGTCGACAAAATGTATTCTGCTGGAGGTAAGTGCCGCAGCTACTGTTAGCATCGGCTAAGTGATGCCGCTGGTGAAAATATGGGCAAAAGTGTTGGTGCTGGGTGATTTCTGGCAGCAAATTGCCTGTTACTTCACGATAAAAAAGTAATAATTTGACAAAAACATTTGTCCTCGTCTCTCAGCTGGTGAAATATTCAGGGGAAAGCTTAGTTAGCAACAAGCAGCCGTTAGCTAAATTAGCTTTAGCTGCACCTCGTTTTTAGAAACTTGTTCACAGTAAACTAGCCTCTGTGTTTACAAGAGTTTAAATGCAATTTTTGAGCACGAATAACAAATGCGAAGAGGTACCTGGTATTATTTGTATCTTTTGGTTAAACACCTAGCACTTACGTTAAGCGGTGTTTGGCGGCCGACCACGCTTTCTAATCGGATCCCCAACCCATACAGTAAGTCAGATACTTACTGTAAGGGTTTCACAACTTAAAAATGCCACAAAAAGTTTCCAATGTTGTTTACAGACATTATGCTTCCAAGTTGACAATTGTATAATATGGTAATGATTTTAGTCTTTCTTTTTTTTTAAATCATAAAGTGTTTATTAAAAAGGCGGTACGTTTTGTGACTTGTAAACACAATCTGAATGTCAATATTATCACTGAAACCTTGAACTGAAACGGAGCAAATTATTAAAACAAAAAAAGTGGCATCCTTTTGGAAGACAATTGTTCATTTTGAGTTTGGAATTGACAGTAAATATGGGAGATTGAATAAGGGTTAAAACAAAAAAATATATATATAGAATTAAGGCTGAAGTTCACAGAATGACCATGTGCAATGAGGTTTGTGCACAAGAAACCTCAATAAAGTATTAATTTTAAAGTATAATTTTAAAACTGTTTCTTTTTTTTTTTTCTTCTTTCTTTGGATTGTGGGCAGCACAGTTCAAGTGCTTTCAAAGAATGGGACAATAAGCTCTTAAACCACAGCATTGAGCCTTTTCGGATCCTGACTGACTGTGGGTATTGCATAAAAGTACTTCAGGTTAATTCAGCCCTTTCATTTCCATTTTAAACAAGGCACTTCGTAATCAAGTGGTGAACCATTGCATGTGTGCTTAGTAAGTATTTTCAATTGATTACGGAGACGGATATTCATAGGACTATTCAAATCTCTCCATAAATTTTGCATGATTTTATGTTATTTGGATTTGATTTGAATTCCCGTGGTCCAGTTGACTCATACACTCTAAGTAATTGGTTATCAAAGCACCCTACTTGCATTCTTTCTTTATGAAACACAGATTGATTGATTTTTTTTTTATTTTTTTTTACTAGAAAAAGTCATGTAGAAAAAGACTGGAACAATTCAAAAATGATTGTCACGTGTTGCATGTTTATTGGCACCCGTTGTTGCTAATAAACATCCTCTGACCATTGCATTTTCTGAAGACTTTGCAGGCACCAAACTCAAAGTAAGCACACAAATTAAAAACAAAAACAAAAAAAAACAATATCTATAATGCTAAGAATTTTGCCCTGTCTTTATTTCAAAATATTGCAGGACATGTGCTTTTATTTGTATTTAAGTGAAACAAAATTCTCCCTACATTTCTGTTTTTCTCCCAAGACTTATGAACTGAAGTCAAGTTGTATTTTTCTGGCAAATGGGTGGATCCACTCGTTTTAGGCTACCAGCTTGGTTCATGCATTTCTGCTCGTTCACCGATAACGGTCCTATCATTGTCAACGACTGTGCTGTGGAAGTGATAAGAGGGCAATACAGCTTAAAATAAACAGCTCAAAACAGCTGCACTCTTCACTTTCCATGGTCTCGCAGCAGGATATCTAAAGTTATCAACTTGACATTGTGTTTGAGTAAATGTCTTCACATTTATTTACTTATCTTTTTTATGCAAGCAGACTTTTAAACGAGTAACATGTTGGCTTTTGTCCCTTTAGCTGCAGAAGCTCCAGAGGGACCCCGTTCCTCCGGCTCGATGAGCTCTGGTAAGCTGACATTTTGGCTTGAACTGGTTTCAGCTGTTATGTATTGATACTGGCAACACAATTTATTCTTGAAGTAAATTCTGCTGAAATGCATGTGAATTTTTATGGCACAACTGATTGCCAGGCGCTGAGAAAGTGGTGCTGTTTCTATTCAGGTCACATTTTCATGCAATACACAGTAATGTGCATGGAATTGAGACTGTGCTTCGTTTCAGATGAAACGATTATTGCTTTACTTTTTACACTAACTTCAGACTGATCCGACTCTCAGCCTCACCCATCACCAATTCGACCTGTTTGACGTCGACTCCCCGACAAATTAATAAGAGTAGCGCAGGTTGCATCATGGGTCGTTTTGGGTTTGCAAAGGCAGTAGACCTGTGTTTCAAACGGCAGATCTTATGCTTGATGTGTCGGGGTGTTTTAAGGGAGTTTGTCAGAGTGGAACTCAAAGATAAGGCGGGGAAGGGATTGGTTTGCTCCGACAGACTGAAATATCAGAAGTCACATATGTGGATCATATTGGGACAGGCAAGTTTATTGGCAAAAAAGTCACACGGACATTTCTGAGTTTTAAAGTTGAGGAAGGTTCAGGTATGGATTCGAGAAAGCCGAAATGGTCATAAGTATAGGTGTTAATTTATGTGCATAAACCCAAAAGCATACAAATGCTAATCTGTTCATGTTGCTTTCCTTTGTTTGTTGCAGACCCACCTTCCCCGTTGCCAGAATATGTGTTCAAGCCGCCACCGAGGCCAGACTTTGGCACCATGGGTCGGACCATCAAGCTCCAGGCCAACTTTTTTGAAATGGAAATTCCCAGATTGGAGGTCTATCACTATGACATTGACATCAAGCCAGAGAAATGCCCCAGGAGGGTTAATCGGTAGGTCTGTTTTTATTTTTTATATTTTACTTTAATTCATCTACAGGTAAGTGGGTGGAGCTAAACCTTTTGCATTGTGATGCTCAATTTCCTGTTGTCCTCAGGGAAATTGTGGAGCACATGGTCCAGCACTTTAAAACTCAGATCTTTGGCGATCGAAAGCCGGTGTACGACGGAAGAAAGAACCTCTACACTGCCATGCCTTTGCCAATAGGCCGAGACAAAGTACGTCTTTTACTTCTCATCCCTGCTTGAGTGAAGTTTCCTTATCTAATTTTTTATTTTATTTTTTTAAAGTAAAAAAAAAAAAAAAAAGTCTGAACTTTATAATTTGTCACTTTTCTTTCACAGGTGGAGCTTGAAGTAACTATTCCAGGCGAAGGCAAAGACCGCAGCTTTAAAGTGGCCATCAAATGGGTGTCTTGTGTTAGCCTACAAGCGCTACACGAGGCTCTATCCGGACGGCTGCCAAGCGTTCCCTTTGAAACTATTCAAGCTTTGGATGTGGTCATGCGGCATTTACCTTCCATGAGGTCAGTTCTGTTGTTGTTGTTGTTGTTTTTATTATTATTTTATTTTTTTTATGGTTTGTCATTCAAAATCTCCAAACCCGTTTGGACCGAGGGAGTCACCGAGGAAGTCAGGAGTTTAATTTATTTTATGTATAAATTCATTAAAGTCAGTCATTACTTAAAGGATTTAGCATCCAGATTCTGTGCTGCTTGTTTTTGTCAGTCGCATTTCACGTCTAACCGTCGTCCGACACAGGTATACTCCAGTGGGTCGCTCCTTCTTCACTCCTTCAGAGGGATGCTCCAACCCTCTCGGCGGCGGCAGGGAGGTGTGGTTCGGTTTCCATCAGTCCGTCAGACCTTCTCTCTGGAAAATGATGCTCAACATTGATGGTAATCTGCGTCATTCATTTAAAAACAAAATAAAAAAATCCGTACAAATTTGTTGCCTTCACACGTCTTACCTCTGCGCGTTTTCTTTGTTTGCAGTTTCAGCCACTGCGTTCTACAAGGCTCAGCCTGTAATTGAATTCATGTGTGAAGTTCTGGATTTTAAAAGCATCGAGGAGCAGCAGAAGCCTCTGACAGACTCTCAGCGAGTGAAATTCACAAAAGAAATCAAAGGTACGTCCCCTTTTTTTTTTTTTTTTTTTTTTTTTTTTTTTTTTTTTTTCACCAGTTTAGATTGACAACAAAATTAACTTTTTTTAGGAAACAAAAGAATGTTTTCCCACTTGAAGATGTTAAAAATAGCTTTTTTTAATGAACTGAGATTTAGAAAAAGCCACTACAGACGTTCCTGCTGTTGCGTCGAGATTTAAAGAGTTGTACGTACAACTCAACTTGGGAAATTGTTTAGACCCCCAAAAAATCTATTCCAAAATAATTTTGGAATGGAAATGCAGGAGAAACCTATAGTTGGTCTCCTTTAAAAAAAAAAACTTTATCTCAAAGCCAATTTAATTTTCCTGGAGTTTCTTCTTTTCTTGTTGAACTTTCTCCATTTATTTTGCGTGCCTCCTGTAGGCCTCAAGGTCGAGATAACTCACTGTGGGCAGATGAAGAGAAAATACAGAGTTTGCAATGTGACCAGAAGACCAGCCAGCCATCAGACGTAAGAAGGCTCTCTCAACATTTTATCTAAACTTCATTATCCTGTAGCATTATATGAACTGATCGCGTTAAAAGGAAGATCCGATGGCTAAACCTTCAGGGGTATTTTATCTCTTTGTGTTGATTGAATTTCTTCTTTATTGCCTCAGGTTCCCCTTGCAGCAGGAGAGTGGCCAAACTATTGAATGCACAGTAGCACAGTACTTCAAAGACAAGTACAAACTCATCCTGCGATACCCTCACCTCCCATGTTTACAAGTAGGACAGGAGCAAAAGCATACCTACCTCCCTCTAGAGGCAAGACGCTTTAACACTCTGGATTTTATTCAAGAAAAGTGAGAGTTTCGCTTGTTTTTAATTGATCGTCTACAAACGTGGTCTCTTCAGGTGTGCAACATAGTGGCAGGACAGCGCTGCATCAAAAAGCTGACCGACAATCAGACCTCCACAATGATCCGTGCCACAGCCAGATCGGCGCCAGACCGGCAGGATGAAATTAGTAAACTGGTAGGTACAATCTGTGCATGTCCCTTCTGCTTTTAGCAAACCGATCAGAGCGTTGGATGAAACGTCATAAACTGAAAACATGACTGATAAACAATGGTAAAAAATAACATTTTGTTTCCGTTCCAGATGCGAAGTGCCAACTTCAACACTGACCCTTACGTTCGTGAATTTGGAGTCGTGGTGAGGGATGAAATGACAGAAGTGAACGGCCGCGTCTTGCAAGCACCTTCAATACTTTACGGCGGCAGGGTAAGTTCAGCGCTACTCTGGATGTTTGTTTTGTGTTTTTTTTTTTTTTTTAAATGTATACATGCAGTGCAAAAATGTTGACCAGCATTTTAAAAATGAATAATTTCAGAACAAAGCAATAGCAACACCAATCCAGGGAGTGTGGGACATGAGGAACAAGCAGTTCCACACCGGCATTGAGATCAAAGTGTGGGCCATCGCCTGCTTCGCGCCGCAGAGACAGTGCACTGAACTCCTGCTCAAGTAAGAGAGATTTCCAGAATGTTGAGACCTTTTGCATATGCACCTTTTATGTAGGAATCTTACTGAGCACAAGATAAACTCGTTCTTCATTTGGCAGAGCTTTCACCGACCAGCTGAGGAAGATCTCTCGAGATGCAGGGATGCCCATCCAGGGTCAGCCTTGCTTCTGCAAGTACGCCCAGGGGGCGGACAGCGTGGAGCCCATGTTCAGGCACCTCAAGTACAGCTACCAGGGCCTGCAGCTGGTGGTGGTCATCCTCCCTGGAAAGACGCCAGTTTATGGTGACCACCTGTTTGAATTTATTAAGGGAAGAAAATGTGTGTGTGTTTTAACATTTAAAATGTTTACTTATTCCGTGTCTTCTTGTTGCGTGTTTATAGCTGAAGTAAAACGAGTTGGCGACACCGTGCTCGGAATGGCCACGCAATGCGTCCAGGTGAAGAATGTCCAAAAGACGACGCCTCAGACTCTCTCCAACCTCTGTCTGAAGATCAACGTCAAGCTGGGTGGAGTCAACAACATCCTGCTGCCGCAGGGCAGGTCGGTGGAGATGCTTACACTAGCATTTAACAGGAAATTCAAGACTTGTGATGTGAGTGTGTGTCAAAGGGTCACATTTAGACTGTCTTCACTTTTGCATTGAGTCAGCTTATGATTACAGGAGAAATGGCAGATTTGGTTAAAAAAAATACGTTATTTATCGCAAAAGGAAATTAAATATTGTTATAATTCGTGTCTTCGGTGATGTTGTGGGCAACAAACTTGAAGAAGCATCTGAATAAACTGACTAAACTACTGTATGACAATCTCACGGCCCAATTGACCGCCCCCTTGCGGAAGTAGAGCTGTACTCCGACAAGCCAACTGTTTTATGGCAGACTAATGGGCCTCATTTTTTGCCTTGTAAACCAATATTGAGGCAAAGATGGGCAAGAGAATTCTCCAACTAGTCCTATGTCAGGTCTATAAGGTTATTAGCGGGAAATAACGGAGAAATCAACAATAAAGCCCAAGAAGAGAAATGATGAGGGACAGTCTGGTCGGATGTGAGTGTGAACGCTGTGGGATGCACTTTGCACGTACAAAATGGATGAGCAGTGACTTAAATAATACCGGCTTGTGAAAATCTGCCAGGAAAATGCTTAAAAATAAACAGTTGTATGAAACGGTGTTTAAATGCCAGTATAGCAGTGAGCGCAGTCTGTTTTCATGCTGAAATAGAGCTACCGTTGGAATCTACACGCATAAAATCAGCACAACTACCTTCACTTATTGATCTGGAAATGACTAGATCAGGGGTCGCCAACTCCAGTCCTCAAGGGCTACCATCCTGCAACTTTTAGATTCACTTCTGCTCCAAAATGTCTGAATTCCCTCACCAGCATTCATTCCTCTCTGCAATAGGCTGGAAACGAGCAGTTTATTTGATCCAGGTGTGTTTGAGCAGAGACACATCTAAAAAGTTACAGGATGGGAGGACTGGAGTTGGTGACCCCTGGACTAGATGTTCAGCATTGTTGTTTTAATTTAACTGAGTTGTTTATTTGACGCTCAGCCGTCAGCCGGGAGTCGTTAGCAGGGAGCCATCAGCTGTGAGTCGTTAGCAGGGAGCCGTCTGCAAGGAGTCGTGAGTCGTTTGCACGGAGCCATCAGTAAGTGTCTTCATGACAAAAGCTGGGATGATTACTACCACTTACCTTCGTGGTGCCGACTAACGTGGTAGTTCCCCTCCATCAGTTTCATTCAACTGGACATGGGCTGGGCTCCAATCCACGATCTGTTTCTTGCGTTATTCCAGACTCCTTTTTGGTTTTGATAATGTAATAAATTGTTTTCCCCCCTCCACACGTTCTGGGTAACGGCTGTCGGGATTTGCATATTACCCACTGACAACCGGGACCGTGATTGTCTATTATTTTCCTCTAAATCTCTCTGACTGCAGCCTGTTTTCTATGGTAGATACTGTCAATATTGTTAGGGAGTCATTGTGTGAACAGGAATCTTCCTCTTGAAAACATGTACAGAGAGCAAAACATGTAAAGCATTTCAGGTCAATGTTTTGTTTTTTTGTTGTTTTTAAGTATTTGCTTCACACTGGAAGATCTTTAGTGCTGCCCCAAATCCTACCTCTGTTTTTCATGTTTGCATATTCACTGGCTTCTGCATTACTCGCTGAAATGCAAATATGATAGTGAGTTGAAGGTTTTTGTATAAACCAGGGTAGTATTTTTGAGATTGGAATATTTAGTTTCCACCTTCTTTACCAGCAAATCTGGATTTATTCTAAATTAAAATGCCAAGAGAGTTATCTGCTTCAAGCAGAACTCCTTTTAACAGAACCTCTCTGTAAGCAGAGATTTTTTTTTTCCTATTTCAAGTTGTAGATTAAAGCTTTATGACGTAATGGGGGAGGGGGAAAGTGGGAAATAATATCACAGCATTATTGCATACTGAATGGAGCCTCACTGCAGTTGGTGCCTTCGGATTCCTGGAGGAGCTCAAGAGAGCTGGGAGTGAGCAAAAAGGATTTCCGTATTGCCTGTGCATGATGATATTGTTGTATGAAAACTTGCATCCACTCTGTGCTTTCCTGCGCAGGCCGTTGGTGTTCCAGCAGCCAGTGATCTTCCTCGGTTCGGACGTGACTCATCCACCAGCAGGAGACGGAAAGAAACCTTCCATTGCCGCCGTGAGTTCCAGCTAAATTAATATAATAATGTTTTTACTAATCATTTGATTATGCAGGAAACGCTTTTAAATACAGCATGTTTGAAAGCTATTTTTAAATTTGCGACCTGTTTGAAGTTGCATATGGGCAGCGCTCACTTTAGTTGCCACGAAATTTGAGGTTTCAGTGTAAATTAGTTGTAGTGTTTATAATCGCAGCAGTATTTGTCTCCTCCACCTTTTGAAGGCTTAATGTGCCCCATGTCGTCTTTAGGTGGTCGGTAGCATGGACGCCCACCCCAGCCGATACTGCGCCACAGTGCGGGTGCAGCAGCACCGTCAGGACATCATCCAGGACCTGGCCAACATGGTGCGGGAGCTGCTCATCCAGTTCTACAAGTCCACTCGCTTCAAGCCCACCAGAATCATCTACTATCGAGACGGCATCTCCGAGGGCCAGTTCAGCCAGGTAACGTGTGTGTGTGTGTGTGATGTTGCATGCTTGCCTTGTTGTTGCACAGCAGGCCTCATTTGCTAAATTCACAATCCGTTTACCTGTAGGTCCTTCAGCATGAGCTCCTGGCAATCCGTGAGGCTTGCATCAAACTGGAAAAGGATTACCAGCCTGGCATCACCTTCGTGGTTGTGCAGAAGAGACACCACACGAGGCTGTTCTGCGTGGACAGAAACGAACGGGTCAGTGTCATGTTGGAAATGAGGAGTTTTCCTTTTTCTTAGAACGCATGAGAATATAGTCTGGTCTTCCTGTAGTTGTTGCACAAAATGGTTTATAACTTGGACTTTTTCAGGTCGGAAAGAGCGGCAACATTCCAGCGGGGACTACAGTGGACACCAAAATCACCCACCCGTCAGAGTTTGACTTCTACCTTTGCAGTCATGCAGGCATTCAGGTAAGAACTGTGCTACGATTATCTGTGATTTAATTAAGAGGGGGTAGCTCAAGGCTCCCATGCTACCACTTTTTATAATCAAAATCCGAGTTCCTGTACAAGCGATCAGCAGAGGGGACATAGTTTGCAGGAGTCTCCATTTTTATCCTCAAAAGGTTGTAAACATTTAATAATCCAGCATCTTCCATGACAGACTGATGTTGAAAGCCCAGATGGATAAAATGGATCACTTGTTGCTTTTCACTCTTTCTGTTCTCTGCTGAAAGAATTGCTATATTCTAACAAACTTGCTGTTCAAAATGGTTTCCCTTAATATAGCTTGTTAAATCTCTGTGGACCTTCGGACTTCATTTTGTAAACCCTGCAGACCCTGTGTTGTCAGGGTGACCCAGTGGTGTTTGTTGTGCTTTAATTGGACAAAGTTCAGATTTTTTTTTTTTTTTTGAGTCTCTGACTGGCCGGCCGCAAGCTGAAATCAAGCGGATTCCAGTCAAAAAGCAGATTTCTCTGAGCATCTCGTAACTTTCTTGCATCTAAATAAACCCGCGCCGCCTCACCTCGTCATCCATCATCCTTCCTTCCAGGGAACCAGCAGACCGTCTCACTACCACGTGCTCTGGGACGACAACCACTTCACGTCGGATGAACTGCAGGTCCTCACCTACCAGCTCTGCCACACGTACGTGCGCTGCACCCGCTCCGTGTCCATCCCAGCACCAGCCTACTACGCCCATCTGGTGGCTTTCCGGGCGCGCTATCACTTGGTGGACAAAGAGCACGACAGGTAAGGACTCGTGTGTACTTCTGAGATTTTTATTATTTTTTTTTCCCCTCTTTCTTCCATCAATGACCTTTTTTACATGTTTTTCTTTTTTTGTTGTTGCTGTAGTGCTGAGGGCAGTCATACGTCGGGCCAGAGCAATGGGCGGGACCACCAGGCCTTGGCCAAAGCTGTTCAGATCCACCAGGACACCCTGCGCACCATGTACTTCGCCTGAAAGTACAGCGCCCTGATTGGTTGAGGGTAAAATCCCCGCCATCGAAACCAACGACTCCGATCTCTCTGTGAGGTCCGAATACCATCACAAGGTTTCATATCGTCTTTTCCCTAGGTGGCAGACTTGTCACTCACCCATATGTCCACATTTGAACTTCTCCCCTTTTACCCACCAAAGTAAGCCATTTAGTAGTGAAAAAGGCAAATTTTAGAGAGACATTAGGTTTGTAGATACATTTTTTATTTTTATTTTTTTTAACTTTAGATTTTTTTTTCTTCTTCTTTTTTTCCAAATTCTGAAAATGGTAAAATTGCACACAGGAAAAAAAAAACTGTAGTTCCTAAAAGAAAGTGGGCTGTTACATTATATGCCAAGTTTTTTTTTTTTTCTTCTTCTTCTTCTTCTTTTCCTGTAGTCCTTCTTCCAATTCTTGTTTGCTCGAGTGAATCCTGGTCCGTACACCGAGAATCTAAATTTTGGGGAGCTCACTTACCGTTTATATGCTAGAACAATTTAAGCCAAACATTATCAGCCACTGCAAGCAAAGTGCACTGACCAGGATGGTACTTTACCAAGGACAAAAGTACTTAACCCTCCTGTTATGTTAGTTTCTGAGATACAGCAATAATGTTCATGGGTTAGTTTGACCCGTGGAGTGTTTAATCATGCAATAGTGTCAGGAACCAAAAACATCCTCCAAAACATTTTTGTATCTGATTGTTAACTCCAATACTAGCCATTTCAATCAATATTTGTGCAATGATGTTTTTTTATATTTCTCTCCAATAAAGGATCAGTGACAACAATTTACTCATTCACTCAGTTGGAAATAAAAAAAAAAAAAAATGTAATTTACACTTTGGGTAAAAAAAACAACCTACAAACAATAATTTCCTTGAAATTGATATTTTGTAAAAAATTTTTACATGACATTTAGATGTTTTTTCAATGGGTGATCTTGGTGATAGTTGAACTTGAGACATGTATACTGTTCAGGGTCAAATTGACCCGCTGATTAAAATCAAGACAAATGAGTCAAGCAGAGAGTGTTCATGTTTTCTCCACTTCCTTTGAGTGTCCACTCAGTGTGGGTGGAGTTTGGCCACGGGAACAGAAAATGTTCCTGTCAAAAGTTGTACGAGCGCCTGCTTTCTCGCAGTTTCCTAGTGAAGTAAAGAGATTAGAGAGAAAGTGGGCTTGTGTGTGTGTGGTTTGTGTTGGGGGGTGAAATATGGTTCATAGCTGCAAGGAAACAAATAGAACTGGGCTTTTTTTTATTTTTTTTTTAAATCTTTTTCACTCTTCAACTTGACTGCCGGGTCAAATTGACCCGGACAGTAAAATGTAGACCCGGTGGGGGGTCGCGAATGTGTAAAATGAACAAATTTTCAACTTCTATGTAGAATCTACCTATTAAGACAAATGGAAAAAGTTTCATGCAAAAAAAAAAAAAATACTTCCAACTGTTTCAAACAAAAATGTTAAACTTTAAAACGGGTCAATTTGACCCGTAACATAACAGGAGGGTTAATATATTATGAATTATTTGAATATTTTTCTTTCCTTCAACATAGGTCATGATCTGATTTTTAAAAAGTGTCATTTGGGACCATGATTTTTTTTTTTTTTTTTTTTTTTGATGAACTAGTTAGTTCCTGTTTGGTGTTTCTGCCTTTTTCTTTGATCTACAAACTTTTTCTTTTTTTATTTTTCTTTTTTTTTTTTATGCCAAATCTGGTGATGGTGAAAAGACAGTTTCTCATCTGATTCGTAAACTATTTGGATCATCTCTGACAGATTTTAAAATTTTTTTTTTTAAGGTGTAGAGACTGAATAATCTTGTTCATTGTCTTGTCTGAACTGATAATTTTCAAGCATAAAATCAGGCGTGCCGGGACTGGTTCCCAGCAACCTTTTTATATTGTATTCTGAGCCGTACTGATGAAACATTTGAAAACTCAAAAGGGGATCATAACAAATTTTTCATTTCTAGTAATTCTTCATTGTATAGTCCTGTAGCTGAGATGCATTATTTTTTTCTGTTTTTTTTTTTTGTTTTGTTTTTTCCAACTTGTAGATTTTTCTAGGTGTTTTATTATTTTTTATTTTTTTCCATTTTTACGCCCCTCAATCCTACTTCTATTTTTTTATTGTATATAGCAGCAGGAAAGTATTTTCTGCTGCGCCGCGTCAGATTGGGGCAGCCGTGTAGCGTCTCGGTGAGGGGGTGTTCGGTACAGAAGAGTTTTTTACATTTGAACTGATTTTAAATGATGATAGAAGAGCCTCGTTAGTTTAGAGGGCCCTTCAAGAACCGTGAATGATCGTCGTACAAAAGCATCGTTGGGGTGGGGGGGATTTATGCAAGCAGCTTTTGTGAGTCTTTTTACTGAAATAGAAATGTTCCTAACAAGGTATATTTTAAATAAGCTTTCAGTGCAAAAATGCTGAGAAAATTTTAGAATGTTTTGGTTTTTTTTTAAGAAGAAAAAAATGGCCCAAATTTTGTCTAAATTAACTATTTGTATAAACATTTTAAATGCAATTATCTTGCCTTCTAAGACTCTCACAGTTTTACTAATGGAATTGATACATAACGACATCCTGCTTCAGTTTTACCGCTACGTTGAGCTCGTGATTGTTTGTCTAGATTGAAGGCAAGTAGTGTACATTTTCTAACTATGCATCATTTTTTTTAACAGAGATTTTAGCAGTTAACGGGGATCCCACATGAAATCGGATCGTGTACAGAGGTAGACAATCAGGGCTTTTGTTTCCTTTTGTTTTTTTTGTTATTTCAAAGTGTTTCGCATTTAGTTTTGTTTCTTATTGCTTCTCAGCATCCTTCACGTGTTTGTAATAGGATAAAAGTGGTCATTTGTGACGATGTAGATTTTCTAGCCTAAAAGTGAGCGCATCCTTTGTAACACACAATCGTTCATGGCCAAACAAGATTACCAACTTTTACACGATTATTACTCAAAAGACACAGAAGCACAAAAAAAAGGCATTTTGACTCTAGGTGCTAGATGTTTTCACTGTAAATCACCTTAAGTCCTCACTGATCCTTCATTATTTTTACAGTCCTTTTCTCTCTCCCTTTAACTACATCAGTTTCCCCTCTTTTTACTTTTAACTCCTCTAAAGCAACTAGAGATCCGACTGACTGTGTTTGTGGGGCATTTTGGAAAAAGGAAAAAAAAAAAAAAAATCCCGTACTTGATATTTACTGTTCTGATGTCGATATTGTTCTTATCGGTGCTGGTCTCACAACATGTAAATTTGGATGCACTTTTGATAGCAGAATTATGAGTATGACTTCTAATATGTGTGTGTGCGTTTTTTTTAATTTTTTATTCTTTTTTGTTTTTTTTTCCTCCATTAATCAGAACCGAAGGCTCAGCCATAATGTGCGACACTGGTGTAATTGCATGGAAATGGCCGTGTGTTCTACCTCTTGTTACCTGTTGCTGTGGCGTGATGGTAGCATCGCGCCACTGGCCATTTCTGTATAATTACCCTGGCTGCGTATCGTAACCGGCGTCGCTCGTGTCTCGTTGTTGACTTTAGAGGCTTGGTGAGCATGATGAATTTATTTTTAATTTTTATTTTTTTTTGTTCTTCTCTTTGCATGACATGTATTTAGTATTACGCAAACCGAAGAGACAGAATCTGTTTGCGTTGAAGTTCTATGACCAAATGCTTCGAGTGTGTTTGTACATACACACACGACTTTCTGCTTCTTCTTCTGCTTCTTTTTCTTCTATGCACCACTAAAATGACACTTTGATTTAAAAGTTGCTTCTCTGCTCAAGCTGTGTAACAACAAATGCAAAGTTCTCCTTCATCGAGACAAAGTCAGTGCGTCTCAGTGGTGCTATCGCAGACTGCTGGTTAAAGTTTCAAAGACGATTAGGAAAGTGGAGAACTCTGGCTGATTTCTGAACACTGGTTTTAGCCAGTTACGATTTCGTTAGCCGTCTGTTTTTAAATTCCTGAGATGTCTCTGAATATAACATCTCCTCTTTAAGTAATCACATGTATATCTCTGCTTTCTCTAATTTCCTGTAACGTCTCACTCGGGTCTGAAAATGGCTAACTGGTTCGCCTTCCCTTGGTAACAACTTCCACGCCGAAAAGTGTTAAGATGGCCTGTTGGTGCTTAGGTAAGGTCTGTTTACTGATCTTTGCGATGTTGTATTTTAAGCGTTTCCTGCCAGTCACTGTTCATTGGTGGTCAGCCAGATAATAATGTATAATGGAGAGTAAAGTGCACTGCTTATTTCTACATAGTGATGCCCTTGTCTTGGGAAGTTGAATGGCTTTGTCATTAATATTCTTTTTTTAAATTATTCTTATTCCCTTCACGGAGAGTTGGAAACAGGATTCTTCAGTAATTGTAACAATCCCATTGCTTTAACTTGGAAAGAAAGGAGAAGCTAGCTTTTGGATTTGTTGTTACTGCTCTGTGTATGTTTTTTTTTTTTTTTTTTTTCATTCCTTACACCAGCACCTTATAAAACCAGATCGAAATGGCATTGTTTTTTTCTTGATATAAAACTCCAAAACTTACATTTGCACTAAATAAAAAACAATATTGTAGCTATTCATGCATTAACAGCAAAAATCTGCAGCCACTTACAAAATAGCTTTTTTTTCCCCCCTTTCTTTCCTTTTCCCCTAGCCAACCAAAATTGAGCAAGTAATTATTTTTTTTTTCTTTTGAGAAATAACCCAAAGCCTTTAAGCGACAATAATAAGAGCGATTATTTCCGGTTGCGTGAGTGGATCGCCTTTGTATAGAAATCGTAGTAGATTTTTTTTTTTTTTTTTTTTTTTCCCCTGTTAACCAAACTGAAAGGTGTTTTAAAAGGAGAATATTGTTGGATGCCAAAGTGGTGCATGTCCTGTTAGATAAACAGTTTTATCTCTGTCCAGAACTGCAATGTGGGCGACCACCTTTCCCCCCCACAGTAAGACCAAAAACAAACTACAGAGTAACGAGGAGCTTTTGTCACTTTGCTTTTTTTTTCTTCTTCCAAATGAGTTCAACAAAAGAATGTTTACAACAGTGACGAGTATTCCTAACCTGGATGAATGTGGCATCATGTTGCAGGTGAAATCCTGCATTACCTATTATAGTGGTACCGACGAACACCGGCGTAGAGACTTTATTTTTCCTGAATGTGTTAAATTCACAAAAGGTTTTCATTTGGAAAGCCAAAACCTGGATAAACCAGGTAGCAGAACTAGCCAACATTAACTACAAATACCATATCAAATTATGCAATGGAATAATTTTCTTTTTTTTTTTTTTAATGTTCAAACTGTCTTTAAGCCTGATAATATTTGAACATTTTCTGGAGTTGAAACCGATTTCTTATAAAGCAGCAACTATAAGACGAATCCTTTCCAAACCATTCCCATCTGTATAGTCATTTTTCTCCTCTCTAAGCTGCTTGTGTGTCGTTTTAGCAAAACAGTTGCTAATATAATTCTTTTTTCTTTTCTTATTTTTTTTTTTAAGAGTAGAGCCTGTTTTCCGCGTCTTCAGATAGTACCGAATGTAATTTAGTCTGTGTGGTTTGTAAAATTGTGAAAGAAACGATCCGAGTTCGTTTTAAGCTCTGCTTCTTCTGTACAAACTTTCTTCTATTATTATTATTATTATTATTATTACTGCGTGACTCTGTTCTTCTAAGCAGAAAATTGTAGGTTTCTTTGCAAAGCTTGCTAATCTTTTCATTATCAGATGCTTTGGAGAGCAGCAGATCCCACTGGTGTGAAGGGAAGTGATGTCTTCAGCTGTGGATTCATGCTTTGTTTGATGTGTGCGTCTTTTTTTTTTGTTTGTTTGCATTTAAAAAAGAAATCGGAGGATTTTGCGTTTGCATTTAGGTTTCCAGCTTTGCTTCAACTCCCAGCCTGATAATCCTGCCTCGTGTGAACTTGTTCTTGTAAAGTCTTTTCTGATTTTGAATGAAGCATGTTTTTTATTTTTATTTTTTTTTTGTTTGTCAGCATATAGTTGCTAGAACCTGGTTTATTTTATTTTCTTTATACGTGTAAGATATGAACCGATTTTCAGAGTGCTCAGCCGGCTTCACCTGACATAATTCTCCTCTTCCTGTTTGTATATAAATCCTCTGAAGACTAATAATGTCTCTGGCAGTAATTGAAACCATGTCCACCCCATTACCTATAGCCATGTGACAGCAATGTAATGTGCACAAGTTCTTGTTTAAATGCAGCACGAGCGCATCTAGCAGCCGGACATAGCGTTGCTTTTTATCTTCACATGATTGGTTTTGGGGTTTTTTTTTTTTTTTCTTTTTTGTTGGACTTTTGAGATTCCCTGTTTGGCAAAAGGTTTTTATTTTCAATTCTAAAGATCCCTAAATGTTAGAATATCTTCAGATCTATTTCCGTGTCTAAAAAGCCTCTAGGATGGAGTAGGGGTGCAGTGACATGTTGTGGCCCGAGATCTCACAATACTGAAACGCACCATTTTTTTTATTTTTTTTTCTCATTACAATAGCTTGTCTTCCGAGGTTCAGAGCTGGTTGCTGTGTCGGCATTATTTTGTCTCGTGAAATGAATGGAAGGTATCGATTCTGCATTGGTTATGGAAACGGCGTCACGTCTGAGTCGGAACGGCATTTGTTTTGTTGGTAATACAAACTGGTAACATGTTTATCTTCATGCTAAGTGTTCAGTCTGTAAAGGTAAACGTTCACCTTGAATTTTGACTTTATAAGGGGTCCTGCTTTTCTCATGACTTTGAATTTGAGAAGTCAGTGCGCTAGCTTATAGAGTGCTGCGTTTGTTGGGACTCTTATTTTGACGTGAACAAGGAAGTGGTTCTTGGGTTGAACTCATCACAGGTGGAACCATTGGAGAAGAAAAGCTCCACTTCCTGTCTGCCTAATGGCGTTGAAGTTGGCATCTAAATTGGAGGCTCTTCTCAGCGATGAAGGGATGCTTCACAATTTTTGTTTATTAATGGAGAATGGTCATGACTTTTTTAAATACTTTTAAAAAGTAAAACATGAACTGAATATTTTTTTCCTCTTTAAACAGAAAATTCTGCATGTTTTACTATATTATGCTCATGTGCCATCATAAATTCAGACCTGTTGAAAACTGTAAAATTACTTTTCAAAACTTTTTTTTTTTTTTTAAGTTTCCCCCTAAACTCTGAATCCTGCCCCAGATATTGAGGACCATCCGATGACCTCCAGCGTCCCAGTCGTCAGCTTAAAGCACCAAATTTACATTTGTAACCATCAGCAAGTCTTGGCTTTTCGCCTAGTGATAACCCAGTATTTAAATGGTAACTAAGAACTTCAGCCGGGTTTTCTAATCGTCATGCAGGTCGTTTGAAACTCGTCGGGCAGAAGTGACACCGTGACCCCGACTGCGTCTGCTGCTCTTTTCGATGCAAACGTCCTTTAAATGACGCGTCTGAGGAGAGCTGTTAGGAAATCTCCAACTGAATGCCATCATCCCGATCTGCACACATCCGCTCCTGCCAGGCGGTTGGTTTAAGTCGTTTCACATCTCAACAATTGCTTTCCAGTTGTTGTTTTTTTTTTTCTTCTTTTTTTAATCCACCAGCTTTGTAAAGAACTACCTCAGAGCAGCAGTCTGGTGCTTGCTACTATAATCCCGTTTGTTTATGAGAAAGGCGCCGAAGCGAAATCTCGTAGTGACCAAACCAATACAAGCCAATATCGTGTGAGAAAACTTTTAATGTTGCTGTGCTCGATTTTTACTTTTTTTTTCTTAGGGGACCAAATTTATTTATTTTATTTGTTTTTTGTTTGTTTTTTCTCTCTAACCAATCCAGAGTCAGAGAACCCAGCGTTAACTTTAGGATTCCTTCCTTGTGTGTGTCATAAACCATAATCACGACTGGATCTTTCTCGTGTGCCATTGTGATTCCGATTTGCTGGGCGCCGATTTTTGTGGATTCTTTGTCAGCAAAGTTGTTGTGAGACGCAGTTGCGGTGATTCTCTGTTGCCGTGCGGGTTGTTGGTACGTCGGCTTTTTGTTCAGGTGTGTTTGCAGCAGCACTACATTGAGCATGTCGTTTAGTTGGATTTCTGAGCAGCTTGATTTCATTTGCAGTTTTACCAGGAAGCCAAAAACATTGCGGCTTGACACATTTTCCTCGCGATTAAATACGGACTGCTAATTTCTGCCTTTCCTCCTCGCTGCACTCGGCATCCCTCCCCCGTTTGCTCGCTAAAGGGAAGAAACACGTTTCAATCTCAACTGACAGCGTATAAATGATTCGACCAAAGGTACATATGAGCTGCTGTGTCACTTTACAGATCAAATCCAAGCTGTAGACATCTAGCATGTTCGCAGTCATTTTCTTTAGATGTGCCTTTTCTCGAATTTTTTTTTCTCCTCCTCCATCTGCTCCAGCATTAGGTTTCGACCTCCATCTCATTGTTTAAAAAAAACAAACCATAAATCAAATCCAAGACGTTCTCTCTCCGTTTTCAATAACCGTGAGTGTAGATGCTGCATAGAACGATCAGTATTTGTGTTTTTTGCACTTTTTGAAAGCAGTCTCTGAAAACGAATAAAAAAAATAAAGACGCCCATCTAGCTTGGGCCGAGTTTAAAAAAAAATGAAATAACTGACGAGGTATTTTATGCTATCAATAGGAACTACAAGGAATAATGACTTTGAGAAGCTTTTCTAAAAAAAAAAAGTTGATTATATCTATCTATATATATTCATGAAGTACCTCATAAGCCTGATATATGCTGCATTGACTCTGTTTTGTTCTCTAAATGTATTGTCCAACAATATATATATAAATATATATATCTTTTAATTTTCCCTAATGGGAGGTTTGAATGTCACAAGCGGCACACATGCCTCAGCCTACTGTTGCAACATCTTTTGGCCAAATCCACTCAGATTTTCTCCAAATGTTTCTCCACTCATGTCGACTTAAAAAAAAAATATTTTGTCGATGAAGAATTGATGGTGCACCAAGCGTTTTCACACGCCTGTTGACTCAGGTATCGCCATGAAAGGGCTGTACCGAACCCACCCTGCCCTTCCTTACACCTTTGTCTTAAGATGGCCTTAGAGCTACGTGGAAAGTTCCCATCTGGCCTTAAAGTGGAAGAAATGATGCACTACAATGTCCCGGACTCCACCTCAACGTTAACATCACCGCGTTATCTACCTCCTATGAATGTAGAGCCTGTCCTGGAGATGTAGTTGACTTCAAAGATGGTCCTTTTGTTTTTAAAGGAGATGAATAACAAATTAATAATAAAATCGGCCAACTAATTTCAGGACACTCAAATTTTTTTTTTTTTTGTTTTTTTTTGTTTTTTTTTTTTTTGTTTTTTTTTGTTTTTTGTCCCTGCTTTTAATTTTCTACCTGGAGCGTTTCCATGGCAGCCAAAGTCCTTCGGCAGAGGCAGCTCTGCAAAGCCACGTGACTTCAGACCTCCCTTCACTTCTCTCCCCCTTTTTTTTCTTTAAAACCACCGACATGCCAAAAACTGAGTTTGCTGTCCTTCCTGTTCTGGTGAGGGTTCTTCATGTTGCTGAATTTAATTTGTTCACATCGACTGCTAAGCTCCTTTTGTTTGTGTTGTTGTAAAGATGTAAGCTGTCTAGGTTTCTGTTTCACATTTACTTTTATTTTATTTTTCGGGTAACAGTTATGCTTACAGAACACAGAATATGCTGTAAACCCTGTTAGGACATAATGTGAATACGTATCACTTAATATAGTTCACACACTTTGGCTTGACTGTAAGTTGCGTAAAATAAAAAAAAACTTTTAAAATACCTTATTCTGCTGTTTTTCTTTTTTCCATTTGTGCATTTTCAGTGCTGTTCAGCTTCACTTGTGTAATAAGTACATGACACACACACGTCATAGTGTGTAGCTTCGCTTATTTACTGTTTGGCTAGCTCGGTGTCTCTTACTTTGCAGTTGTGGAGTCGGTGTTTGGGATCAAGAGCGCCCCCTGCCATGAGGCAAGAAAACTGCTTGCCTCACCTGGTCAGCAGACAGCCAAAGACACAGTAGCAGCCATAGGTTAGGATTTGATAAACTTTATTAGAACTTTACTAATAAAAATGCAAAAACACAGTGGGTTGATGTGGGGACATTTCATTCAATCACGCAGCCGGGCTGATGCAAATAAAACTTAAGATTGTGAAAAATTACATTTACTGTAAGAAACATCAATATGAGGTAATTTATCTTTCTTACCTAAAGTGCAAGCAAATATCTTTAAAAAAAAAAAGGTTTATTTATTATTTGATATTTAAAAATGAAAGGTGTAGAAGAATGATGCTACAGCTTTGCTCTTTTGGCTTTGCTTGGGTGCTTGTGGAGTTGGACGTTGCATCAGTTTCAGTCAGATTGGGGGTTTGGTAAGGAGCTTTGACATTCAATGACACTGAACATAAAGACAGAGTGAGACATGTTTACAAAAATACAACAAACGGGTTGGCTTGTGAGGACTGGGTGATGACAAAGTGACACATATAAAATAAAGCCGAGGATCACATCGGATTAAACTCTATACACTATTAATCACCACACTGATGGAAAATAAAATGACACATCTAGGCAAAACCAAGTGTTTGCCCCCCTTTGAAAAAGGAACTCAGTGTTTTCCTTCTTGGCAGCAGGAGGAGCGTCGACTCCTTGATCCATCTGGAGGACATGAAGTGATGAGATGATGACGGCTACTTAAAAAATAACCAAAGATTCAGGTGGAGACAAAATGGCTGCAGTGGTTGTTCAGACACGGCAACGACTGCTCAAAGATCCACGTCGTCCTGGAGCTTTGGTGCCGATGAATCCTTCACGTCATGGAAGAAGGACTGGCGATACAAAACCATCCACAACACTAAAACCTACAACAATAAATTAAATGGAAAAGTAAAAACAACTGGCCCAAAGCACATGACAATATGTTTGAATTGATTCCACGTGGGATATAAAGATTTGTCATAAAAAAATGTTATAAAATACATAAGCACTCTTTCCCTTTGAGTTTGGAGTAGAAAAGGAGTTGCACAGTGTGCAGGTCTAGGGGGAGAAGGAGCAATCGGATATTATCATTCAGTAGTATCTCCTCCCTCGTATCCTCTTCTTTGTCAGAAAACTCTACGGTTTGCGGAAGCGCCGGTTCAAGTCCTTAATACACCCAGTTCACTGGGACCCACTGAGGCTCGGAGCACAGTTTGTCCACAGCGGCCTGTAACGTCTCGAAGGCTTTGTCCAGGTTGTCGTTGACGATGGTCAGGTCGAAGTAGTGGTTGTAAGCCCTCTGGATACGGGCGCTCTCATCCACGGTCTTCCTCAGGTCCACGTCCTGTAGAGACAACAAGGGGACGGGTCACCGCTGGAGTAACGATGTTTGCAGTTCAGAGAATGAAAAGGGAGTGAAGACTCAGCAAATTATATATTTTATGTTAAGGATAAGGGAAAAAAGACAAGTTTTTTCCCCAAACTTGAAATGAAATGAAGACGCTGGAGGTTTTCTTGATGTCAGTGGTAGACTGGGTTCACCAAGTCTCAGAAAAAAATCATCAGACACAATCTACATGACAAACAGTTATTTGTCATGAATATTTGATGGAGTATCTATGATTTTGTTAGAGTGCATCATGAGCTCATGAAATACCGGAACAGTCTAAATGACAACTGAAAATGGGTCGGGACTTGGTCTTTCAATGGATTAATCAAATCGACACGATCACACTGTTGAGTTTGTCGACTGGTTACTCACCGTGAGCTGCTTTGTTGTGAGGCCTGCATCCACCACTGCTTTGTGCATGGCCTTGAGTGTGTCAAAATCAGGCGCTGCAATGAAAACCACGTAGGGCATGAACTCTGCTGTCTTCAGTACCTTCAAAGCCTGGAGAGGACAGTCGAGCAGAAACACGTTTACGTTCATCTAAAGTACATTCGCCGTGACGTTCTGCGTAGTTCCCTCCCTCCTGCCCACTATTTGCCAGTCCTTTTTGAGGTGCCATTCTTTGGTCCGTACCTGGGGGTTAACGTCCAGGATGCAGGTGCGTCCCGCGGCGACCACCTCATGTATGGAGTCGATCTTTGTGCCATACAGGTTGCCGTCGTACTCGCCGTGTTCCAGGAAGCGACCAGCCTTCACGTCCGCCTCCATGTCTGTCCGCGAGGTAAAGTGGTAGGTGTTGCCGTTTAGCTCCTCGTCACGGGGTCTCCGTGACGTATCTGAATGTGGGGAAAAAAAAAAAAAAGCATAGCTTTGAATATTTAATTTTTTTTTTTAATTACAGGCCCTTTAACTTTTTTTTATATTTGGGCTTCGGCAGTATATTTGGAAATGTTTGCCCGCTCTTCGTAAAGTAGCTCCTTTTCATTCAAATTTCATATGAACATCAAGTTTAAATTCGTTGCTGCATCTGCAGTACTTTTTCACCACACATAGCGTTCAGTCAGAATAAAAGATTACACCTTAAAATTTCAGGGAGTTTGAATACTTTGCGAGACACTGTCTATAGGAGAACAGGAATATTACGTACATGGTATAGTGGTGCCAAAGCGTGTGGGGTGGAGGACCATCAGTCTGTTCTTCAGGCTGCGTCGGCCCACCCCCTGAGCACCAATCAGGACTAGCGTCTTTCTCTGGAATGGAGGGACTTTGGCTACTTCCTCGTAGATCTGCAACTCGTGTCTGTCGAACTCTGTTCGAAAACGTTTTAAAGTTTGAGAAAACTGAACTAGAAACACCAGTTGTAAACCCAACACTGAGAAGAATATATTTTAACCTGCATTCTTCGCTGTTAAGTACATCATCTTCTTCTTTTTTTTCCCTGCCAAGGTGCCACAGAGAATTCCTAAAAATGAAACGGAAGGAACATTTATCCGTTTATACATATTTGCAATTGCAGCTTTTGGTCAGATGGGGGCAGGCATGGAGCGTTTTCTGAGAGTTGGTAGCATTTGTGGAATATTTGCTTCTAGTTTGTGAATTTGGTTCTAGTAGACTTTTGTTAAAATTAATGTGTTAACTGTAGCTTTCACATTTTGATGTATTACCAGTTATGAGTTTACATAAATTCACCATCAGCATGAATGTCTTAGAAATTTAGGGCTTTTTTGGTACAAATTACTTTCTAAAAAAGAAGTTAAATCTCTTTTTGCAGGTTAAAGAGAAACAACACTTTTTGCAGGCATCAGTGTGGTCTTGGCATAATTCTGCATGGATATTGGGCCGTTCTTCTCATCAGAACTTGTGGAGGCTCTTTAGTTTTCTGGCACAAACACAGCTTTTAAGTGCAGACCGCAGATCATGAGTGGGGTTAAAGCTTAATGTTAGCACGCTATCCGTTCCCATACCAATTCTGCCGTGTGTTCGGGATCATTTTGTTGTCGGAAAATCCACTTGTGTCCAAGTTTCAACCATCATCATTGTAGGTTTTGAGGAGGGTTTAAAAAAACCCAGGCACTGTTCTTCTCTGTTATTGTTTCCACTTTGTGTGACTCACTGGGTCTTTGACCTTCTCAAAGGAAACTTACCGTCATTGAGACAGAAATCATTTGACTAGGCAAATTTCAGTAAATCTTGCAAGAGTCAACTTTGGAGTTGGCGCTTCTTTGTGTGAGGAGACTCATAATCTGTGGCGATCTCCCTTCATATGGATAGTGACGGTGGTGTTCCGGCACCTTCATGTGGTTATGATGGGCATGAGGCTTGGGGGTTTTCCTAACTAATTTCCTTTAACACAAAGTTACATTTTTTTGGCTCCCATCTCATCTCCACTGAAAACGTGGGGGTTGTGCTCCAGGGATAATGCATCGTTAAAATACAAAATTAACATGGCATTCATGCTCATGATGACAGCATTTTACTATTAGCAAATGGTTCATTTAGATTTAAGACCACAATTACAACACTAGGCAGAGACAAACCTGATCCGTCAAAGTCTCTAGGGACAAACGCTTTTCTCTTCTCCTCCAAGAACTGACTGGGTATTAGTCCTGTGGCGCCACCCACTACATGGCACGCCTGCAATGGATTACAGTGCAGCTTGAGATTCCTTTCGTCTCGTGACCTTTGCGGACACTTGAGCAGAAACGACAAGTAAAAAGGAAAAGCTCACCTGCCACCAGTTGGGATCCTCTCTGTTGACAATCTGAAGGATGTCGCCTCTCTTAAAAGCCATTCCCGCCTCTCGACAGGGAATCAGGTTGTCACTGGCTGGATCGTAGTCAAAGTACGGCCGCACATACACCTGTCGGGGCGGGGGGGTCGCGCGTTCACTTAAATCTGATTATGTTTCAGAAGACAATACTGATACAAGGTAAGGCTGGAGTAAAGAGGTGACAACAGGAGCTCAGAGGACGCTCTGTGCTGCTCTTTGCGATGCACCACCAGCGGAGGCGTTTGCCAGGAAGGCTAAGTGCTCTGGCTGATGTATTAGATTAAACAAGCAGCCAGAGGAAGCCATAAAACAAGCCAGGAAAGTACACTGCTCAGCATGTGCAGAGCCACAGAGCAGGATAGCGTTTCGCATCATGTTTCATTCACCTTCACTTCCAGTTTATGCCTTCTTAGCATAAACTGGCATGTTCATGCATGTCAATTTATGTCAAAGATGAAAAAAGGGTCCTTTTTTTATTTTTATGTCAGCGAACGTGACTAAACAAGAGAAAATACAGGGTTTACAAATTACTGTACTTTCCATGTGAGGGCGCATGTAACTACAGAAAGCATGCGTGAGTGTGTGTGTGTGTGTGTGTGTGTGTGTGTGTGTGTGTGTGTGTGTGTCTGTATGAGGCTAAAACAGCAATTCTGACCTAGATAGCATGTCGAGTGTTATTAATAGGGCTCCCATGGTTCACATTCATGCACAGAGGATTGATGGAGGCGCCAGATCACCAGGCCGGTGCCACCACCCAACATCTGCCGCTCTTTCTGTGTCGTTTCTTTACACCAGCACTTAGCACCGATTTGTTGTTCTACCTGTGGAGGTGCAGGAGCATCCCTGTAGCTGGGGAGGATCTTCAGCGTGATGCCTCCGCTGCAGTTTTTCAGCATCTCCTGCAGCTCTGTGGGGTTGTTGCCGACGTCCTTCCCATTCACCTCTTTAATGATGTCACCCACGTGGAGCAGGCCTTGCCTGTCGATCATGCCGCCATGGAGGATCCTGGCGATGACCAGGTCATCTTTTTCTACACGAAAGGTCACGCCCTGTGGGGAAGATGAACGGGGATGGAACGTATAGCCTGGGCTGCTTCCTTCCCCCTTCGATCATCATTCATGTTCAACAGCAACAGGTGTGCAGGTACAAGGAAACAGATAAAACAAACGGAGTTGCCCTTCGTCTTGGCTCACCAGCGGCTCGCCGGCCTTCTTTCGAATGCCGATCATGCGGACAGCGTCGGCCTGCATGAGCGCGCTGTTGACCGCTGCATCGTTGGCCGTCTCAGCCGGTGGAGGCACTTCATAGCATTTTGATGCCACCATGTCGTGTGCCTCCAAAAGGGACTAAGAGAGGAGAGACAATAGTACGTGAAGCATCCCAAGAAAACAAATTATGTTCTTTCCAGATGATTAAGGAAAAGAATGTCTCTTGCTCAATTTCATTCACTCACAATACTCACTGGTTTAGTCTGAGTAAGCCTCGTTGTTTAAAACCATAAACAGAGGCAGTAGCTAGAAAAGGTAACTTTATGCATTACTGCTTGATGTAAAGTGCAAAGGAATGATAAGTATCAACTGACATTAATTGTGTGAATGCTATAAAGTACTGACCCTACTGAAAGCGTACAGCTACCAAGACTTTTAGTTGTTCAGATATTAAAACCTTTAGCTCTTTGAGGATGTGACGTCCTGATTAACTTTATACTCTGCAAAATATGTAACTTTTGACAACAAATGTTGCCAATAGACAGAATTGGGGTTAAGCTTTCAAATCACTCAAATCTCTTGTGGTTTTTCATAACTCATTTCTCCACTTTACCTTCAGCTAGGAATGCCATTCAAAGACTAAACGGATGAGCAGTAATAAAACATTTATGACTAATTTTAGCATGTTGCCTAATGTAAAAACCTTAGCAAATGCTAGGATATAAGATGCTTTTGGGACCATTCTCTGCTTAGCTAATTCTAGCTAAAATGTCACTGTTAGCACATAGCAGCTACTATTTGCTACTTTAAGCTAAAAGTAACATTTTAGCACATTAGCTAATGTTGATATCACCAGCTATTGTTAGCCACTGTAAACTAAAAAGTCACCACCAACATGTTAGCATTTAGCTGATGTTGATATTTAGGTTGCTACCAGGATAGCAGCTACTGTTAGCCACTTTCAGCTAACATTTTACACTTAGCAAGTTAGTATTTTAGGTGCTGGGATAAAAGATAATAAAAGCACAGCAGCTGATGCTAGCTACTTTTAGCAAACACCTCATTATTAGCACATTAGTATTTCTGTCCTACTTTATCTAGCCATTAACTTTAAGGTCATTGTGTCTAATGCAAAACTGCCAAGACTTCCAAGTAGCTTCCCTACAGGATTGTATTTACCAGCTTCTGCTATTTAGTATGCTTTAGCTGTGTCTTTTTAAAAGACTGTTCTTCACAAGTTTTTCTCTTCTAATGTTTCTGGTCATCCCTTCATTATAACAAGTGTTGCTACTTCAGTTCAGCAGATTGACAAATCTTTCTGAAAAAAAAAAAGCATTTCTGAGGTATTTTTGGAGATGTGCACATTTTCTTTGTTTTGTTTTTTTTCACTATGACTTGTAAAATTCTAAGTTGCACTTCTGACATATCCACTAAAATAATCAATCAACTAATGGATCACAATTTAGGATTACCCTCTGGATGTCATCACTTAATTTTTTGGTCCACTGATTATCCCTAAAATAGCTTCTTTTTTTTCCCCTATCCTGGAATTACTGTCTCTTGTTCCTAAAATATCTTGCTCAGATGATAAACAGTGGCTCTCCAGGAAACTCACTCTTCAAACTCACATGCTCAGTCTGTGATGTAATATCTGTTTCCCATTTCTATAAACCCAGCATCTCCCTTCCTCCCGCCCTCTCCCTCTTCCTCAGTAGGTCAACAGGGTTTTAACTTCCAGCTAACGGCTCGGACGGCTCTGATTGGTTCTGAGGGCTCGCTGGGCTCAGAATACCAACTCCCATTGGTCCAGCTTGTGTAAAGCTGCTGCTATGTTCAGCAATGGAGGTTAGTGTAAGAACAGGGCCCAAACATCAACTAACCAAAACTGCATACTCTGCTCACCATTCAATGCATGGTCATCTATTTGTTTTATACATTTGTAATATATGAATCAACACCACAACTGTAAAAGAGCGCCTTCACTGCATCCAGACTTGTCTGGTTGTGGAGGATTGCAGCTTCTAACACTACTTTCCTGTTTTTTTTTTTTTTTTTTTGCTCTGTTTACTCGGTCTGACCTGGAAGTGCGGCTCCTGCAGGATCCTCGACAGTTCAGTCGCGCTGTCATCTTTCACCTTGAGGTTGCTGATGTCGCCCAAGATCTCCGTCACCAGCTCCACGTTGTTGTCCTGCACCGCTTCTAGCTTGACATCTTCCTGCTGCTCCTGAACCTGGAGGGGACAGAGAATCTCAGGGAGGGCAGATGCTTCTCACAGATGTGGAAAAAGGAAAAAAATAAATCTCTTTGGATGACTCGCTGTTGTGTGCGTGTTTTATGTTGGTGGTATTATGTCAGATTTTGTTGTTTGAAGTGCTACGATGTTAATTTCAGCTGTAAACGACCTACTGTTCAGCCTTGTATTACAGTAAGAACATTAATCTAATTTCTAAGATTGGACGTAGCATTGAACATTTGTGAAAACAAATCATTTATAATTAAAAATATTGCATAATGCATGCATAATCAGTAAAAAAAAAAAAAAGCTTTAGCGGTGTGAAGCTGCATTCTTTCCTTATTAGAAGTGCGTATGGATTTTCTGGAGGACTCGTTTGTCAAAGCCTTACTGTACTTAAGCACCTCAGCCAGAGCAAGCAAAGGATGCAGAGGGGGTCTTCAACATGACTACAGGTTAGTCCGGTCACAGCCTCTAACCCTTAGCTTGAATTGTGTGTGTGCTACCTGAGGATGGGAGCGTACAATTGGACTTTCCATGATGCCGCGCAGAAAAAGCAGGTCGATGTCTTTCACGCCTGTGGAGGTAGGCCCCTCGCCAACATTATCCTCCACCTGCTGCGTTGCTGAAAACACAGAAAAATTATATGCAAAGAGGAACGGATAAAAGGTATTTTTGTGGGTTTAAGTTCAGCCATAGACAGACCGTTACTAATGGAACATCTGACACAAAAAAAAAACAAGTCCCGTTGAGCTGAAAGGGCTAAATTTCAGCTTCATACACTTTTCAAAAACCATTTTAGCTGCTTCAGAGCTCATTCCCACAAAAGCCTGCAGGTAGTTTGTGCGTGCCGACGCATAAAGCCAGCAAGATTCAAAGGCTGTAAGCAAAAGAAGACAAAAAACAAAAACAAAACAAAAACACAATCTAATCTGTTAACATAAACAGATTCTGTAGAAGAAGAGGTGTAGACTGTTTGTTTGAAGCAGCTAACGCCGTAATGCCAGGGTCTAAAAGCCAACGCAAGCCCATTTAAGCCACTTAGAGCACTGAAATCGTGTGTCAAGTGTTTTAAAGCCTGTGTCAGTGTGTCATTATGCACTTATGTGGATAATAATTATGCTCAGTCAGCATTTTTAGCCCGTTAACTTATGGTTTATTTCTCTAGATTTTGCTCTTGCTAACCCACTATTACACTTTTAACCCCAATCACGCTCTGTGTCATTAGGCTGTGCTCTATACTTTGAGTTTACTCTTGAGGAAACAAGTTCAATGTGCAACATCGCTGTCTTGGAAACCCCAAAAGAATAGTGCAGCTACTAACAGAGAAGCAGTATATATATAAAATTTATTTAAAAAAATAAAATAAAAAAAAAACACAACATGTTTGTGTAATATTAAATCAGACTAAACTTTTTTTTTGTTTCAGATTAGAATTACCAACATTATTTCTACTTTTTGCCCCACCCCAAATAGGATGGACAGATATACAGTAGGATTACTCTGCTTTTACAATTTCAAGGCCTTGTATATCTGTGCAAACCATTTCAGGCAAGCATAAGTGGCATAGAAACACTCAGTCATTATACTGACAAGGAAAGAGAAAGTTAATTTTCCCAGCAGTGAAAGTATTTTGGCACATAGTGTGTAAATCGAGGTGGCAGCATAATGCTGTGGAAATATGGAAGCAGTAATCATAAAACATTCTCTCTCTTGCTCCCTGTTTAATCTGATATTTAGAATAATCTTGGTTATCCTATTTTAACTAAATCAGAAAATGTCTCTTATTACATTTCAGAAAGTGTTGAAAAATTCTTTGTCTCTTTATACTGCATATAAAAATCTGTTTCTGGTTTGTTTGTTTGTTTGTTTGTTTTGTTAAATGTAGCAGGCTAAATGACGATTTTCAGTATAATTTCTTATAACATATTTTACATTTGCAGGTTATTTATTTTTTTATGTTTACATTTCTGAAAGTCGCACAACTGGGAACACACGTTCAGGTTTGTGAGTTGGTGGTTTTCATTGAAATGAACACAATGTACTACATGCAAGAAGTGACAAAACAGAAAACAAAAGGCAACCATAAATCATAAAGCACAGTCAGACTACATCAACAGCAAGCTCAGTGCCAAAACAAACCTTAAATATTTATGAAGGGCAAATACACTAGGGAGGATAAGACAAAACTACAGTGAGAGAAATGTAGTTGCATAATAAAAAAGAAGCACCAATCTAAAGTCCTGTTCCTGGGCTCCTATGGGGACCACACATGGTCTTTCAGACCACAACTGTAATTGTAGTAAGAGTCATACACACACACACACACACACACACACACACACACACACAAAACCATAAACAAACTGCACCTTGATTTCATTGTGCAGACTCCTACAGTCAGTCATAACTCTCCATAAATTATAATCAGTTAGTTAAGACATCCTATTTGTTATAAAGGCGAAACATAAAGCTGGAGCAACACAGACTCGTTCAGCGTTTACGCAGGACCGGAAACTTTGAAACCAGACGCGTCAGAGGAGAAACTAAAAAAACCAGAATCGAAGCACATCTGGAAGTAAACACCCAAACAGCTACGTTTTCATATGTTTACGGGGTTTTCTGCTCTCTGTGTTGACCTTTACCCACTCGCTGAGATAAGTGTCATGACGTTCTCGACCACAGGAATGTTTGCTCGGTTCGCAGCAAGAGTACACAATCCATCCTGATGGACACTCGCAATCTGTTCGTCCAGGGAAAATGTGGAACTAAGAAAAAGCCTCGTGCTCGAGTGTTTCTGTTGCCCTGCAAAAGGTTGTGGAAAATAAGCTCTTAATCTAAAACGGGATAGTTGCCGCGATTGATTCCAAGCAGATGCATTTATCCACATTATAAACTGTTCCCTGTGTGTTCTTCAAAGTCATCCTTTTCTACACATATGCTGCCGTGCATTGAATACTAATGGAGAGACTGCCTGCTTGAGGATCCATGCATCTATTTTTTAAGGGTGTAAGATAAATCCAACGCGGGGGGAAAAAAAGACTTGTCGACCTGTATTCCAGTCATATTTAATTGTAGCATCAACAGGAGTGTGCTGGAAGCTGCATACATCAGAGAGGCGCCTTGACAGATACTCTATCACACACATATTTTCATGCATTTTTGTTTAGCTTTATAGATGAAGAAATGGAGCACTTCTTAATTGAAATAGGGTTGTTCATTGCAATGACAAAACTGACAATAACGACAATGAACTAATCAGTGCATGGATTAAAACGCCTTAAAAAAAAAGCTGAGCTATAGAGCTGGAGTATATAACTTTTATAAAATATATGTTGTTGTTTTTTTACATATTTATTAATATATAAAATTATATATTACAGATTATCAGACAGATAATCTGTGAAAACAAAGTCGAGCTTCTCTGCTATCTCCCAGTGTTCCTATTGCCATCTACAGAAACACACAGCTCTCTCAAAAGCAACTAATCAGACCCAAGAGGAGGGTTTTAGCGCCGTCAATCATGGTTGTGTGCACGCTGCTCACAACCCCCCACTTGCTCTCTTTTTTTTAACTTTTAATGCGACCCGTATGCTTGATAATTCATTGAAGAACAGACAAATCTGTTAGAAAAACTGAATAAAATAAAAAGGCAGTAAACTGTTTGAAGTGTGTAATCTCTTTTGGTTCCATTTCAACAAAATAAATGTTTTTTTTTCCATTCAGTTGAGTTGTACCTACAATACATGAATTTTCTGATACAAATCCACGTGTCTCTTAAAACATAAGATCAGACCGTTCCTTTTCATTAAGGTTCCATGAATCTTTTACTGTTATAATAGCACCAACCACAAAATCACAGTGATTTCCTTTTACTTTTGAGTGGAATGGACAACATAATGTTACACTTTGAGAGCTATCCTACAACAGTGCTGTCTAAGCAAAGCGACTGAGACCGACATTTTTTTTCCGCCTCTCTCTCCAGGTGTTGTGTTTGCAAGTATCACAGCTTTACATGTGCACATATTTAAAATGAACCCCTCCAGCCACCATAAGCAAAAACTATAGCATCTATAAAGGGAATGTGCCAGTCCGTCAGTCAGCCAGCCCACCTCCTCCTTTCCTCACCTCCAGATGTCTCTGCTCCCTGAGAGGACTGCACAGCTGGGGGCCTCTCCGTGGCAGGTTGTCCAGAGGGCATTACCTCCTCCTGCACCCCATTCCGACAGGGATCGTCCATAGTTGTGACCATAGCCAGGTCCTCCTTCGCTCTTCTTCCCTTCCAGCCGCCACAAGTACACAAAGGCAAACCACTGGCAAACCACCAGTAGTAGCAACTGTGTCTTGTCTAGCACTGCCAACCTGTTGAACTGTCAGAGAAATGTAGGAGAAAGACAAAAGAGGACAAAAGGGGGGATTAGGGACAGAGGATAAAAAAATATAAGGCAAAACAAGTGTAAACTGAATAGGATTATTATCATTAGAGGATATCCACAGAGAGGATAGTGATGAGAAAAACGAATGATGACCAGTTCAGTGTTTGTCAGTCCCCTCGTTCTAGTCTGACTTTAATACCGTCTCATGCTCAACTCCACCTCCTTTTCTTGTTGATCACACACAGAAACACACATAATCCCACAATTCTCTCCTGCTGCGCTTGCTTGCGTGCCCGTCCTCTTGGATCCCCCACTCTAACAGAAGTCAAGTTACGCTTCTCGTCTTGACTCGGGCACACACACACTTATGTTGAATTTGTCATTATGTAAGTAACCTTACATAAGTCTAACTGAAGGGGGGCCAACCCTGCATTCCTACTCGTTTCCTCCTTTTTCTTTCATTCTTACTCAAAGTTAGGGCTTTGTTGGTACTTCTGAGGGCAGAAGCTATCAGTTTCAGCAGATTGTGTCCTAAATGTATTCTTCTACTGGTTATTCACTCGCTTAAAATTTATATTTTCAACTATGCAATAGGGAACGTGAGGTGCAGACAGAAAGATAAATATTTCGTAGGATTACAAAATATTTGGGGCTGGAGTTTAAGCTGTTCCAATATTTCAGGGCTAGACACTCACTGTAAGATTCTTTTGTAACACAGGCTATACTTGGACCAGATAAACATTATTTTTCTTTTAGTGGTGTATTTTAATAAATTACAATAGAAAGCCCTGTCAATACAAATGGAAAAAATGGGGGAAAAAAACCTAGCTATAGATGGCAGTTTCATGCCAAAGATCAGCAAATCTGATTTGACCTTTGTGTCTCATTTGCCACTTTTGCTATGGCGACTTATGCTAGCATGCTATTTAGCACCAAACAGCTAGGGCTAGTTGGTTGCTATTTGTGAATTTAACATTTTAGCAAATCCTAAATGTTTCAACAGGATGACAGATTTGCACCAACGTTTTGTAATTTAATCTGACCCACATTAATTTTACAATAAAAGCTTATTACTATCATGCTACCATGCTAGTTAGCACAAAGCAGCCAATGTTGCTTGCATGTCACCATCTAATTGTTTTTACTTAAACCAGAAAAGTAACAAATATGCCTAGTGCCGCCAAAAATAATACAATGAATTACAATTTAATACAGTTACAATGTTGTTGTTATCTGTAACATTTATTTGTTACAAATTTGAAGATGTGCAGAACATTTCATCTGTTTCTTGTAACTTGTTAACAAAAGCGATGAGTGGATGTTCTCTCAGTTTAGTAGATTCAACATGTTTTTTTGCAGCTGGAAGAGTCGTCAAAATTTGCCTTTCCTTGAAGCAAGGGAAAACTAACCTCCTTTCAACCAGCTGATTGACAGTGCTAGCAAAAGTTGGTTCAGACTACCATGACTCCGACTGCAAATAAAATACACAAAGACATACATTTGGGTACAATTATTGCTACGTTCATTGACAAAAATGTAGTACAAAGTGAACTGGCTGGACAGTTTCTTTGTCATTTTGTTGGTAGGCCAATTTAATGGTCAGTTAGTTGGTCCAATCAGTGATTAGTGAGCTAATTGGTTGGCTTATCAGTTGCTTGGTTTGCTAAGTGGTTGGTCAGTCGGACCACTGTTTGGTCAGCTAGTTGGATGTTAAAATAGTAGGTTGTCTCAAAGGTTGCTTGCTCAACAGTTACACAAGGGTAATTGTGAAATCAGTTTATTCAGAGCGAAAATGCATTTTAAAACTCGAAACTTGAAGTATCCCAGTGGAAATGGGGGAGGGGGGGGAGTGGGATGACTCAAAAACAGGCTCCTCCCTTCCAGCATCCACCAAACTCCGGCTTGCCACTGTGACACAGCTGTGCACCGAGCAGATCTGTCTGTTTTAATCCTGCCCATCCTTAACCCTAACCAGTCAACCCCTCCCCCATCTTTGGACGCAGGGTTTTTAATCCAGCCACGAAAGCACTGGATTACAGGTTCTGTCTCTCCCTTTTTCATCGCTATCTGTTTGGTTAAAAACGTCTCTGCCACTTTGGACTCCTTCAACAGGAAAGTGGGGATGCGAGCAGGCCATGAGTATACAGTGTTACCGCACACATCTCCGGCTGAGATAGAAGCACTTTGAAATTAGCTCTTCCCATACATACAAGAACACACACACACACACACACACACACACACACACGCACACACACACCCACACACACACACACACACACTCAAATCTATCTATTAAACTGTCAGTTTAGTTTTTCCACATCACAGAATAAAAACAATGGAACTAATCTCACGTAGCGTTCGACACATAACAGCATCATGACAAGAGAACGGCGTTCCAGAGAAAAGCATCAGCTGACCAAACTTCAGAATTGCTATGCTATTTTACTAGCTACTTTCATATAAAACAGATAATATCTCAAGGAGCTTATTGTGGCATCATATAAAATATTTCTGTTTCCTAATCAGACTGAAATATTTATCAGCCAGTGGACTTGGGCAAAATCTTGAAAAATACTGTGCATAATAATTAACTGTTGTAGCAAGGTGTGATAAACACACCTTGCTACAACAGAATGCTTTAACTTCAAAGCCCAGCAGTTTTCCCATTGACCTGTCACGAAATGTCTTCTTGTATTCGGTCCAAAAGTGCACAGTACGTTAGCACCGATGAAGCTTTGTTTACCTGTGCCAGTTGGTGCAGTCAAGTCCTATAGGCAGCAGTACAAAGTGAAAACCTGCAGAGGAGCACATTGTGTTGCATTCCTGACAAACACTTGCATGAACACTCAGACGCAACCATTTACCCCAGCAGATAAACATAGTGAGCAAATGTTTTCTCCCGTTGATGCATCTGTTGCATTGATCAAAGTCATCTCTGCAAGTTCTGAAAAAGGACTCTCGCCTGCAGAGTCAGCTATTGGTCTGTCTGAAGAACACTGAACAGAGATATCTCAAGCAGCGGATTGTGCTCAGCTATTCAAGCATGCCTGCATCATCTGCTAGCACTGTGCTGCTAACAAAGCGAATGGCCACTATTTTTCTGGAAGCAATGACAAAGCTGTGTGTGTGTGTGTGTGTGGTTTTTTTTTTCCCCCTCCAGGAAGGCTCTGCTTTCGTTTTAGGTTGCAAACTCAAGACGTGAAGTAACTGCTCTGAGATCATCAGATTGAGGTTTATGGGTGTGAGGTTAAAAAGCAGTTTCTACAGGGCTGTTTTCACTTGGCTATGCTCACTTCAGTGAGCAGCATACATTTGAAAAAATAAGGAGAAGAATTTTATGATCCACTATTCGCCTACCGACTGTCAGAGATGGACACCAGTGGTACCCTCATGACCCGGACAGGACTGAGCCTGCTTAGACATTATGTGGATCAGTGAAAGTCCTGACTTTCCTCACAGAGTGTGTGAATAACAGCCACACAATATTTATACATCCACAGATTACAGAGATTAAATACTGATTACCGCAGAGCACTGCAGTTCATCGCAAGCTACAAAACTACCAGTTGTCACTGTCCTTTGCAATGGGTTGTGTAGTAGACTAAAGGTTTTTATTTACAAATCCAATCTCATTCCTCTCCCACCGTCATTAAAGGAAGTGCAACATTGCGGAGCCGGAGTCTGGCAGATTCCCAAACTCACTCTATCCCTCTTTGGTTTAAGAGGTGCTGAGGTCTATCCCAAATGTTAATGGCAAGTGGTAGGCTACATTTAAGTAATAACTAAGAATATGCAACTGCATTAGCATCAGCTTTGGCCAATGATGATCTTCTTTTTTTTATTTATATCGGTATAAATATATATATATATA